>NC_138209.1:22804379-23394661 GCF_964194415.1 Vipera berus
AAAACAGATGTTAGCTTCATTTCTACTTGGAAACCCAGTAGAGTTTTGTT
This sequence comes from Vipera berus, assembly GCF_964194415.1. Lineage (NCBI taxonomy): Eukaryota > Metazoa > Chordata > Lepidosauria > Squamata > Viperidae > Vipera > Vipera berus. The sequence continues at coordinate 22,804,430 of NC_138209.1, forward strand.
TGAAATTGAAAGAAATGAAATTTTAACCTTGGATTTTGATGAGTATATTTGTTTATGATGATAGAAGTACTATTTGTTGTGGTTTATTCTAGTTCAATGAGTCATTGATTTTTAGGTTTTTATTGGAAGTTGTCTTTTTTCTATAGCTTTTTTTGTTTGTTTGTACTCCCCAGTTTTGCATTTGTTCCTCTACCTTTCCCTTTTTCCCCACTCTGATTCCTTTGCTCTTGTATTTTATTCTTTTAAAAAAGTAAAGTTTATTAAACTTCTATTTTAATTAAAGCAGTGGCATCAGTGTTCTGATGACTTCCATAACAGGAAAGTCAACACTAAGCTTGTCCTAGGACATTACATCCCTAAATAAACATCTCATCCCCTATGTCCACATCTTCTATAAAAACTTCTTGTTTTGAACAAGCATCACAAAGCACATCCCAGCTATTCAAATAATCCCTCTCTTTCATTAGAAGTGGGCTTGTCTCATGGAAAAAGCTTAACACGTTCAGTTAAAGGATCAGTGTACTATTAATACTATTTTTGCTAACATAATACAAAAGTGATTTGCAGATCCTTTGGCAAAACAACAAGCAAAGTCCAGTTGCAATCACATTCTTCCATGTCTTTGATCAGTGTCATAGTAATCATAGGTTTAGAACAGGGGGGAAATCTAATGATAGTATGTTAGCCCATCAATATGTAATGTTTGGAATTAAATGAATTGAATCAAAACAACTGCAAAAATTAAAAGCACTAACAGAGATGGAAAGAGCATGCATAATAGTTTATAAAAGAATTATCTTTAACTATTAAAAGTGAGCAGGGAACATGAAGCCTAATCCAAGGCATGTCTGTTTGAAGTCCATCAAATTACCCTAAAGTAAGTGTTTATAAGACTGTAGTCTTAAATGCAGTAAAGAAATACCCCCATAATATGCTAACATACATTCAATTAAGGTAGAATAACAGTTTCAGGTAATGGTTTTTAAGGTGGAGAAATATTCTGTCGAGTTTAATTTAATCATTTTCCCCAACACAGTATAGCCTACTGAAATGCAGGAGCTAATAATTGAAGGATATAAATATAAATATCTTTTTTCCAGAAACTTTCATCAGTAATTTTCATTACATGCAAAAAAAGTATAAAGCAGGTGGTCTTAAGACTATGCACAATCTAAGATCTATTATGTATGTTTGTACAGTATGTTTGTAGTACCTGCCTATTGTCTTCAATAAAAAGTATGTTCAGATAAACCTGTATCTATATATAATCTAGAATAGATTGATTTTACTGTAATACCACTTAATTTGTACATAAAATCAGATAAAAATCAGAAAGGAACTTCTTCATTGCTTCAAAGTAGCATCTATGAGAGTAGCAAGCTAAGTAAACAATATTTAACAAGACAGAAAGCATGCAGATCACAGCTTCTGAAATGTTTTCTGACTCTTAAAAAAACTCATCAGAGTCTGTGCATTCGTGGTGGGTGGGTGTTTGTACATTTCTGTTCTGCTTTTATTTTGCTTCTATGAGGATTTTTGCTTATGTGTACATTAATAAGCAAAGGGTGGGCTTCAGATTCTCCACCCTGAGTCACATAAAGAGTAAAGAGCCTTGGTGGAGTAGTGGGCTAATGCCTCCTTAAGTAACACCAGCTGCCTGCAATTAGTGTAGGTTCGAGTCCCACCAGGCTCAAGGTTGACTCAGCCTTCCATCCTTCCGAGGTAAGTAAAATGAGGACCCAGATTGTTGGGGGCAATAAGCTGACTTTGTAATAATGCCACTTGGGGGGGGGGGCGAAAGCCCTAATAAGCAGGCATATACATAGAATGAAGGCTATTGCTAAGCACATTGATTTGTGCTTTAGATTGTAAGCCGCCCTGAGTCTTTGGAGAAGGGCGGGATATAAATGGGATTTTTTTAAAAATGCCTTCAAATTTTAAAAATAACCAGAAAGGAGGACAGGTTAGAATGGAACAATCAGCAGTATTCCAACCTATTGTCCAAATTTCTTCTCATAGGGATACATGTGAAGGGTTGTTCTGACGTTTTTTTGGTGGATTTTTTCCCTTCTGTAGCCTCTGGCTGGATCTGGCCCTATTTCATGTTTCTTTTGCCAGCTTTCCCCCACAGACCAAATTTGGTCCCTCTCTGCTATGTTTTTGGAAATGTCTGCTGTTAAAGAGACAAATGGACAAATAGATAACACACTTCCAATTCCCTTTAGACATTTTTTTCAACATTTATGTGGGCTTAGAAAGAACACTAAGGACATTTGGTAAACAACCAAAGAAGTATTCTAAAAAATATTTTATGCACACATTTACACAATAGCTTTATTCAGCTGCCCCCGAAAGTTGTAGCACATTTTTTCTAGCAAGTCTGGTGAGTACTCCCATTGTGTAAGTATGAACAAATATCAGTGCTTGCAGCTGAACTCTATTTAATAATGGAAGCAATTGCCTTCTCTTATTCAAATAGTTTCATCACATAGAAGCATGTGAAATACTAACCTCAAGGTCATTCTTAGCCCTTTTCCCATGGTTTATCAGAACAAAGATTCATATCTGATCATTCTTTTTAGCAAGTACTTGCAGTGCCTGTCACTGCTCAGCAGTGGTTAATTTTTTCAGTGAAATTATATTCATGGTATTATGTTTATACATTGAACTCATTCAGCTTAGGTTTTTGCATCTGCAGATGACTAAAGTGATTTTTAAAAATGCAATAGACAACAATTTAGCTAAAAGAAGAAATATTCAAAGCCTGGATTATGATTTTTTTTCAACGTGAGCAATTCTTCATGCAATCCAAACATTAACAGCAAGCATAGCAGGTCCTAAGACATTAAAATAGAATTCCAGTTTATATATCCAGGGGTATTCTTTCCTGGATATAGTCTTTTTCATCTGTATGCATTTTGTATTTTCCATTATGGATTAATTGTTGAACACTATTTTCCAAGAAATAGATTTTAACATAATGATATATTATTTCACTGAGTTTTCAGAAACCTCATTTAGTGCCCACCTGTTTTCTTATCCATCAACGTGGATAAGAACCTATCCAGTATTTTTTTTAAAAAAAAATAATTTAAAAAGAAATAATAGGAAGTTGGCATACTGCAAAGAACCAGGCTCCAGAAGTTATTTACCTTTTATTCTATGGTTATGTATGTGCAATATATTTATTATGTATCATAATAAATGGTTGCTGGTTCATGGTTGCTGTTTTAAGCTTTTTCACATCTTTCTGAATTGTAAGATTCTCAGAGTCAGTTGATTATTGGGGTGCCATAGTAACAGGTGCTCACTTTGTTACACGGCACTCAGGATTCGTCCCGCCAAACTGCCGACCTTCTGATCGACAAGCTCAGTGGGTTAGGACGCTGAGCTTGTTGATCAGAAGGTCGGCAGTTTGGCAGGTCGAATCCCGAGTGCCGTGTAAAAGAGTGAGCGCCTGTTACTTGTCCCAGCTTCTGCCAACCTAGCAGTTCGAAAGCACGTAAAAATGCGAGTAGAAAAATAGGGACCACTACGGTGGGAAGGTAACAGCGTTCCGTGTGCCTTTGGCGTCTAGTCATGCCAGCCACATGACCACGGAGACATCCTCGGACAAGCGCTGGCTCTTCGGCTTTGAAACGGAGTTGAGCACTGGACCCTAGAGTCGGAAACGACTAGCACGCATGTGCGGGGGAACCTTTACCTTTACCTAGAAGCTAATAGCTGTATGGTGAGACCTAGTTTGTTTTAGTGGTTAAGGTCCAGGACTGGGAGCAGACACTTAATTACTAGCCTTTGAGCCAGTCACTCTTTCTCAACCTTAGGAAGAAGGCAATGTCAAACCTCTTCTGAAAATGTTAACAAGTTTCTAGAAGTTAAGACCCAAAAGAAGAAAGAAAAGAAAGAATACTAGAGAGAAGGAGCGGGGGAAGGAGAGGGAAAGGGATAGGGAAGGGGAGAAAATGCTTATATCTCTCTTATTTCTAGGCATTTCTTCTGCTCCATTTTTTCAAAGTGATCAATTCTAAGTCTCAGTTATGTTCCAGGATACCCAATAAACATTTTCCATGAGCTTGTTAATTCACTGTTGCTTTTTTTCTATCTGGGTCTATTGATATCAATATATTTTGAGCTAAGTCTTTTGTCCTTTCCCTAAGACTTCTTGGTTGCCATGTAAACCTATCAGGTAAAGTTTACTTCCAATTGGTGCCTTCTAATGTAAACTTTTTTCAGCCTTTTGATATTTTAGTTCACTTATTCACTGGTGTTACTCTATTTAGCATTGTTCTATCATAACATTATCTCCCAGCCAAAGGTTCTAACACAATATATCCTTCCTGCTCCACAGGCAGAGCAATAAAGCCATCTTTATCCAAGTTAGATTTGCTTCAAAGGGACTCATTATTCTCTATCATTTCCATTATGCTCATCATCATCTAAAGCTAGTTTAAATAAAATCATTTCAGTCTTCTTTCACAGTAAGGGATGGATGCAACTGCCATGGAAAGGACACCTAGAACTCCAACAAGAAAGCAGCTAAAATTGTTTTTGTTCACTTCATAGACATGATATGAACTTAGTCCATTAAAGCAATTTATTTAGAGTTTGGTGGCTTCAGGTTATGAACATAACCATTTTTTACATACCGTATTTTCCGGCGTATAAGACGACTGGGCATATAAGACGACCCCCTACATTTCCTGTTAAATTATAGGGTTTGGGCTATACTCACCGTATAAGACTACCCCTCTTCCAACGCACACCAAATAAAAATTAAAAAAACATCAATTTGATTTTAATATGGTAATTTTAATTCAAATGCTTATGACATGCAGGTGCTTAGTAGGAAAACTGTCACTTATAAACATAAGGCTGTTTGTCATCAAACATGTAAACATAAAACAGTGCAAGTGGATTAAACTATAATAATAATAATAATAATAATAATAATAATAATAATAATAATAATAATAATAAGAAGAAGAAGAAGAAGAAGAAGAAGAAGAAGAAGAAGTTGGAGGGGACCTTGGAGGTCATGTAGTCCAACCCCCTGCTCAGGCAGGAAACCCTATACCATTTCAGACAAATGGCTGTCCAGTCTCTTCTTAAAAACCTCCAGTGTTGGAGCATTCACCACTTCTGGAGGCAGGTTGTTCCACTGGTTAATTGTTCTAACTGTCAGGAAGTTTCTCCTTAGTTCTAGGTTGCTTCTCTCCTTGATTAGTTTCCATCCATTGCTTCTTGTCCTGCTTTCAGGTGCTTTGGAGAATAGCTTGACTCCCTCTTCTTTGTGGCAGCCCCTGATTCCAGCAACCATTCCCTATTTTCCTAATTCACTTTTTCACTTTTCCTAATTCACTCTAAAGCTTTCCCTGCGCAGAGCCTTAAGTAACACAAGCTGCCTGCAATTAGTGCAGGTTCGCATCCCACCAGGCTCAAGGTTGACTCAGCTTTCCATCCTTCCAAGGTATGTAAAATGAGGACCCAGATTGTTGGGGGCAATACGATGACTTTGTAATAAATTGTAAGCCACCCTGAGTCTTCAGAGAAGGGCAGGATATAAATGGGATTTTAAAAAAAAGACCAAATGGGAGATCCGCTCCAGGTTTTCCAGCCAGCCCTCACTTTTCTCATCACTGAACTGCATTTTGTTGCATAGGATCCAGTGTTCAAATGTGTTAATATCCTTATGTATTTTGAGTCTATCTTCTAAAGGCTGCCCCTGAGGACCACTCAGAGGCTTCAGCTGGTGCAGAATGCAGCCGCGCGAGTTGTGATGGGAGTCTCCCGATACTCCCATGTAACACCTCTTCTCCGTGAGCTGCATTGGCTTCCGGTTGCCCTCCAGGTGAGACTCAAGGTGCTGGTGATGACCTATAAAGTCCTAAATGGCATGGGCCCGGATTATCTAAGGGAACACCTGCTGCCAGCATCAATTTCCCATCGTCCTGTGCGCTCCCACAGGGAGGGCCTCCTCAGGGTACCGCCGGTCAAGGATTGCCGACGGGCGATCCACAGGGGAAGGGCGTTCTCTGTGGGCACGCCTGCCCTATGGAATCAACTGCCAACGGAACTCCGGACTGCCCCCGACCTTCGTTCATTTCGCTGGGACCTAAAAACCTGGCTCTTTGAGCTATCTGGTCTGGACTGAGGGGTTTAATGTTTTTAAATTGTGATTTAATTTTTGCAGCTAGACTTAATTTAATTTTATTTTAATTTTATATTGGATTGTTTTTAAATTTTGCCTTGTAAACCGCCCTGAGACCTTTGGGAATAGGGCGGTATATAAACCGAATAAATAATAAAATAATAAAGTGTTGGCTGTTTTCTTTCTTTCTTTTTTCCTTTGTTTTTTTCCACCATGTATGTTATCGCTATAACTCGAAAATATGCTTTATCTATATCCCATAATTTTGTAATGTTGTATCTTCTTTTTTATTTTCTTTGAAGAAAAATTCCATTTCTTTTGTTGCTATTCTACAAATTCTTTCTCTTTTAATATAGATTGGTTCAAAGTCCATCTTAATTTTTTTCTGCATTCCTTTCTACATCAGTTGTTAAGAGAAGAATTTAAAAAATTAGAATCTGAACTATAAATAAACCCACAAAAGAAAATATTGAAAAGACAAATGAAAATAATAAAACATAAATTAAAATCAGAAAAATTGGCACAGCAAATTAAAAGGGCAAAGCAAAACTTTTTTTTAAAATGCAAATAAACCAGGAAGGTGGTTAGCTGATAAACTTAAAAAACAGAAGGAGAAAAAATTGATAAACAATTTAGTAGATGAAAAAGCCTGTTTACAATTTTAAAATGAAGCAATAAAAAGATAATTAAAGAATACTATGAGAAACTGTATGTTAAGGAAGAAACTCCATGGGAGAAAATGACTCAATATATGGAAGAAAATAATTTACCAAAAATTCTAGAAAATTTCAAGACTATGTTAAATGAAAAAATAACAGTGATGGAACTGACAGAGGCAATAAAAAGACAAAACAATTAAAAAAAACACCGGGATCAGATGGACTCCTGGCAGAGTTTTATAAATGCTTACAAGATACATTAAGTTTACCATTGAAAGATGTATGTAACAAACTTTTATTGGAGGCAAAACTCCCAAATACATGGACAGAAGCAAATATTACTTTGATAAAGTGTTGGCTGTTTCCACGAGCTTGGTGTCATCTGCAAATTTAAGTTCCCTTTCTATTCCCTCATCTAAATCATTTATGAAGATATTGAAGAGCACTAGCCCCAAGACCAAACCTTGAGGTACACCACTGCATGTTTCCCTCCATGTAGATATAGGATTACATACTGCTGGCTTTCATTCCTACATCAGCTTGCATATATCAGGCTTGCATTCCTAACTGCCAAGCTTCTAGAAATTATCATAATAATTTATTTATAGGGTAGACACCTATGTCAATTCAATTTTATGCTGTCTCATTTTCCAGGACTTAAGATCACACTTTTTTCACATATGTTATGCAAAGTAACAACCATTAATATGCTAACTCCATTACCCTAAAACAATAAGCACTGATGTAATAAAGAGTTTGATAAAGTCAGAACCAGTCTGCAAATTGAACATTAAATATATTTGTGTTTTGCTCCATAACAAATGTAACTGTTTGGATGTTTGGGGAGATTTACCTATGGTAGAAAAATACCCTTTAAATCAGACATGTCAAACACAAGGCCCGGGGGCCGGATCCGGCCCGCGAAGTGGTTTCATGTGGCCCGCAAAGCCATCCTGGAAAGAGTGAGGAAACAGCCCCCACTGCCTTGGCCCTGGCCCAGAGACCCCCCTTCTGCCAGAGACCCTCAGATCTGTCCCACTCCTGCCCAGGCCTTCATAGGCACCCTTGATGCTAATGATGTAGAGCTGGCCACGCCCACCCAGTATGCCATACGCACTCTAGCCACGCCCACCCTGGCCATACCCACCCGGCCCCCTGAGGGCAACCACAATGCTGATGCGGCCCTCAGTGAAATTGAGTTTGACACCCCTGCTTTAAATCAGTGGTGTCAAACTCACCGTGTCATGTTACATGTCATGACATATCGCGACTTTTTTCCCTTTGCCAGAGCTGGGGTGGGCACAGCTTCTGTGTGATGCCTCTGGCCCTTGGGCTGGCAGTTTGACACCCCTGCTTTAAGGCGTTGTAAAATATTCTTGTATTCTTCCTTAAGAATCTTGGTTGTCATGGATACAATATGCTGTTCAGTGTAACCAATATACCGTATCTTGTTGACCCAAGGAAAAATAGTTCATGTTTTAATTTTTTTCTTTTTGGTCTCATTTTCTCTCAGTTCTGTCAAGTTTTGCAGATCAGAGCATGATTTCTGAGTTGAAAATATGTTATTCCTTTTTATATATGAAAATAAAGTGTGTACCAATTAATTTTTACATTTTAATATGAAACTTATCTTTTTTCACAATGGAAAAAAAGTTTCATAAAACCAGAAAGCAACTTCTATGACATTTGAAATTGTTTCCTACTGAGAGAAAAAAATGAGATACATATTTTATAACATTATCTGATGCTTTATAGTATGCCCAAATTATTAGTTAAATATATTGAAATGATAGTATCTTCAGTTATATGGACTATCTTCTGATAAAATGTGGAAACCTAACAACATCCATGTTTGAACAAAAATTAGCCTGTATCAACTATTTAGTGCATTGTTAATCATCACCTTAACAAAAAGTTATAAAAGAACAACCCATTCATTTGGAAATAATAATGAATAATGAAGGAAAATATAATAGTTTGAACAGACTTGCTAGGATAATCTGAGAACCTGCATATTCTGAAGATATGAAGATATTGTGAAACATTGGTATCTGAAGACATCATAGGAATTAAAGCTCACAGTTCTGGATCAGTTGAAAATTGCTTATCGGAGTCTAACACATTGCTAAGCATTATGAGAAAAGGTGAAAACAGGGTACATTTAATCTGATCTTCACTTTCATCGTTCAACTTCTGTTACAGCAACCTACCCCAGCATCTTCCCATTGACTTTTATTTCTATAGAGAGAAGTGTAACCACCCAACCACTCTTCTTTACCAATGGATAAATTCCTCCCTAGTTTCTATAGATATTGGTTATCAATAAATCAGTTTGATGTAAAGAAGATAAGAAATGAATGGAATAAAAAATTGAGATTCCTATATTATCTAGACAATGGAAGAGTGTTTTAAATTCTATAGCAATAGTATCAATGGACCTAAAATTACAACTTATATAGTAAAAAAATAATATTTACAATTTATTGGATTAACAGGACTTTCTATAGCAAAAGACTGTCAAAAACAACATTTTGTTGGAGTTGATACAAGGATAATTATTTTTACTGTAAGCCACCCTGAGGTACTTAGATGAGATGAGCAGTATACAAATGATAGATGGATGGATGGATGGATGGATGGATGGATGGATGGATGGACGGACAGACAGACAGACAGCTTTTGTAAAACACATCTTTTTACACTAGGTTTTGGGAGAAAGTACTGTATTGGAATAAGTATAATTGTGTGACAAAGCTAACATTTTCAGATAATAACATTCTTTTGAATTACATGCCTAACACTTGGAATCTGATAATTGGACAATATGAATAGATTTTCTGTGCCCCAAGTATGGCCAAAAGATTGCTACTGCAGCAATGGAAAGATAAATGTGATAAAAGATCATGGTTGTCCCAAAGATGCTTTTTCAAAAGGTAAACATACATGTACTATAGACATAGACTTTGTATGTACAAATATAATGAAATATGGACCCATTTATACAAAATGAGTAGGTTAAAATATATGAATTTACGAGCTTGTGTCATGTGCCCTAAAGATCCACTCCCCAATGAAGAAAAATCCTCGGTCGTGTACAAGATGTCATGCCAAAATTGCAATTGCAATTACATTGGGGAGACGGTAAAATGACTGAGGACTAGAGTGCACGAACACAAGCTTGCTACTAGAAGACAAGAACAACATTCACAGGTGTGGGCACACATGGCTACATATAACCATGTCTTTAATCTAACAGGGACCAAGGCAATTGCCAGTGATAACACTAAAGGCGGCTGCTTGTTTAAGGAAGCTTGGTTTTCAAACCGCTCCTCTATCAACTGGCACATAGACCTCCCCTCTGCATACCAGGCACTAAGGAATTGGGAAGAGGAATGATGTGCGCGATATGGAGGCAAACAGCGCAAGCACTTACAGAGTGCCTCATTGTATCAAAATCAAGATTGCACCAACACACAACCACCCTGCATTGTAGAACACAGGGAAGAAGAGAAACAACTGTTTAGAACCTCTGGTATAAGAACACGGGCAATGACTAGAGCTATGGCTATAACACATGGAACTGTCAGCAATCCACCTTTGACAACAGACACCCAGAGACAAATACATCCCCCAAAAACGGATGCGCAACAACTCAAAGGAATACGGCCGGCCTCAACAAACAGACCGTTGAGGCGCTCCATGAGCAGAATGCAGACACCAACAGTATAAACACGATCTCCCCACCCTAGCGTTTCCATCCTGACAACATTGGCAGTTAGCCAACGAAGCTTGATCTTTTAGCAATAAAAACTGTTTTAGTTTTTCTTATTCCATCCCAGTGTTCGCTTAGTTTGTTAATTTTAATATGCCTAGGATTTGCATTTTTAATCTTATCAAGGAGTGTGTGTGTGTGTGTGTGTGTGTGTGTACTTGAATAATAATTGCATTAGATAAGTGTATATAGAATTGTAACTATTTACGGTAAAAGTGATACGTTATACCTTTTAATTTTTTTAATTAAAAAACACTTTCTATGTGACTTTCTTCTTTTCTTTAACAGTGCATGTATTTTTATCCTTATGTATTTTCTGGTTCTCTGTCATTATCTTTTTTTAAAAAAAGAATCAATTAAAAATAGGACATAGATCACATCCAACTTTCCTTAGTAAGCTGTGTTGATCAGCTGTAAAAATTCCTAGGGAATTAAAGGTTACTGAAGAGGTAATTATCTTGACACTTTGAATCAATAAGCTTGTGCAACTATAGTTGAAAATATTTATATCCCTGTAGGGCAGGTTTGGCAGATAATAACAGCAAGAATTCCTGGTAGAGAAGTAATTAAGTAATATGCAGTAGTTTCATAAAAGTTTCTGATTTCCAATACCAACAAATAAGAGTGTGACCTCATGTGATATTTGTACATTCAGATTCATGACCTACGATCCCTCAGTTTTCCCTAGTGAATCTGAAATCATTTGTTGCCAGCCAGACAATAAACAAAACACATGAGTAATGTAAGAAAGTTTTTTCCTATTAATGTGAGGTTGGGTGAGAATCATTTTATTGCTGCAGGATCTATGGTAGCTCAGAGCAGGGTAAAAATCATTTTCTACAAGTAAACCTTCTGAATAATTTTTTTAAAAAAATATTCAGCCTTGGAAAGAACATTTTGCACACACCAAACACACTGAAAACAATAATTTATATATACGACATGTATAGATCCCATATCTCCTGAGATTAGATTTTCTGGCTAAAAGATGATGATAATGTGAAATAAATAAGCCCCTTGAGATATTTACAGCCAATACATGGTCAAGAGAAAAATAAATGTTCAGAAATATATTTCATAGGCAAAATATGAAGTTTGAAGTCTTTAAAGTCTACACAAAGTGTATGGATTCAAAATAGTTGTAAATCAGTAAGATTTCTTAATTAAGTTCCAGTAATTAAAAAAATCACCCAGAGAGATTTAATTTATATGTAGGAGGGTGAATCTGTTCTTTGGTAATATATCAGGAAAAATTATTGATAATTTGGGAGTATGCACACCTCTCAAAACCCCATACTAGAACCATATCTTCCCAACCTGGTGCTCCCAGATTTCCTGTCCTAGTCCAATCATTTGGGTACCAGTTTGAGGAAACTTTTTCCAAAGCAAACTTATTTTAATACCTAACCATTATGATCTATTCCCAGATATAATATAAACTCACCTGACCTAAAGTCATTCATGGCAAGGTTAGGTGAATTTTATGCACTTTATGCATTTATGCAACTCAGTGAGAAATTACCTTTTCCGGACAAGAGGACCAGGCATCATTAAGGATCCAGACGGCACTGTTGTGATTCCATGCCAGGCTGTGATCCCGGCAGCTGAGTCTGGGGAATCAGAGGAGGAGGAGGAGGAGCCTGGGGAGCCATCAGAGTCAGAGAAAGGCTCTGATGAATTACCAGACTTACGAAGTGAGGAAGAACCTGTTCTGTACCAGCCTACTACCGGCCCTGCAGAAAAGGCAGGGACAACCCCTTTACAAACGGCAAGAGGCTGGAATTAAGCCTGCCAAATTTATTAACATAAAACAGCAAAACAAGACACCAACCATGAAACAGGAGCTATGAAACAGGAACTAATCAAGCGGTTGCCTTCAGCAAACCAGCCCTCCCACGCATTCCCCTTTTATACAGTTCAGGGCGTGGCTTCTCTCTGCCTCCTTCCGAGGTGCCCCATTGCCTTCCTCTGTTTACTCCTGATTGACTGCCTCCTGCGTCGAGTGTCCTTGAACAGGGCCAGCTGTGGGTCATCTTCATCCACGCTGTCAGGCTCACACAGCTCACACAGGTGGGAGGGGCCTGGCTGAGGGCTCTCATCAGCAAGCTCTTCAACACCCCCCTCCTCCTCTGAGTCGTCCGACCCAACTGCCGAACCCACAGGCTGACCCTGAATCACAACAGAACCTGGCGCCTCCACTTGAGGTCAAGCTGAAAGCCAGCTGGGCTAGGAGGCAGAGTCAGACTCTGAGGAAGCACAGCTGGAAGACCTCAGAGATGCTCAGAAACATAGACAGGTCACACGAGTAAATCAGAGGGAAGCAATAGGGTGACTCCAGGGGAGAAGGAGAAAGCAGTGAAAAGCCATGCCTTGGGGGCTGAGTAACAAAAAGGGAATATGTGGGAAGGGCTGGTTGCTGGAGGCAATGGTTTGCAAATAACTTCTGTGTCAAGAGATGGTGGTCTGTTTATGTTACCACTGAGTTATTTCCTGTTGGCTCATGCTCTGTTTTGTTTGTGGACAAGGTCTGTAACTTCAATAAAAGGGGTTTATTTATCCAGTCTACTGCTAAATTAGGGGTTTCCTTGTGAAGTAACAAGGATGTAGTAGTCTGGGACAGAACATGCACAGAGAGCTGTACTCATATTCAGAGCAGTGCAACGATGGCTCCTATTTAAACCTGAAGCACAGGAAAGCCTGAAGCTCTGCCCTCTTTAAGCTTTCACAGATTTAATAAATGTCTTAAGAAGGCTTTGATTAAAACTTTGATAGGATTTATATTGTGGTGTGAGGTTTTTTTGTGAGTTTCCTGCCTCAAAAGTCATCTCAGCAAAACTGGTCAGGGGCTTTATGGCCCCGCCAGAAATGCATCTGATTTCTAAGCCTCAGTTGCGATACAATACAATTGAAGATGGACGAGAGTTCTGCAAAGTGAGCTAAGCCCATCCAGATATACTGATAAGAATGAGGTTGGGGACAAAATGGAACAGCTTTGCCCACTGGATCTGTTCTTTTAGAGCACATATTGAAATTTTCACTTAATTCAGAAAAAAATGGTCAGAAATTATGTCCACAATTTTTAGCAGTAATAGCTAAGTTGCTCTGAGCTCTCACATTTATTCTGTCTTTATTATTTTTATAAATAACCCAAGGTAATCAACATAACTAATTCTCTTTTCACTCCATTTTTCTCCACAACAACCCTCTGAGGTGGGTTGGGCTGACGGAGAGTAACTGGCCCAAAGTCACCCAGCATGACTAGAAATCACAGTCACCTGATTTCTAGACTAGACCTTCACCACAACAAACTGTCCCACTTTGTCTTATTCAGACAAGAACTGATAGCTATTATAGTTACAATGTGGTTATAGCTCAGTTCAGATAAACATAATTTTCTATAGGAAAGGAAGACAATTTGAGTTATGTTCATATGAAATATATATATGTATGTATGTATGTATGTATATTCTAAAATTAGTTTACAAAGAATTAAATATACTACATTCAACATAGGTTGAAAAAAACAAGAACATTGTTCCACGACTATAAAGTTAGCTCACCATCACCACCAATCACTCACTCTTTCCAGGTGTTCTCCCCTTTTTCTACTGAGGAAAACAAGTCACAAAGTGTCAGACACCTGACTTAATATTGTGTTGCTCCTTAGAGTTTTCTGTAGTCAGACATGTGCCTTGGCCCATCTGTTTTCAATTAATTGTGCTATTTCTCTTAGGATACCTTTCAAATAGAAAAGAAATGTATTGTCAGGCATGGCCTATCTCTAGTGCAGTTTTCTGAATGATTTTCCTGGAGAGAACAATAGATGCAATGGATATTCACAAACTATTTAGCTTTCTCAAATACCTTGGCAACTCTAATAAACCAAGCATGCTGATATTGTCTTGTACTTTCGCCAACTGTTTAATGGCCTTAATGTAATACCCCTACCACCAGACATCTGTGATTGTGTAAGCCTAAGCTGAACTGCAAATAAAAGGCTATTCCTTGTGAGTAAAAAATCAAAATTTATATCTTTCTCTAAGCAAGCCTATGGAAATTTACTGTGTCACAAATTGTAATAGGGACAATCAAATATAAGACATAGGTTTGTAAAATGTAAATTATATCTAGTTATTATATACTTTTTATTATGGTTGGTCTCATAGTCAGCCAGATGTTTAGACTGGATTTGGCATTTTTATCCACCTATCAATTTCTTCTCAAGAACGTGGGACAGGCAGATGTTGTTGTTTCATGATGTTAAAAGTATCATTACAGGAGGTGATCTGTTCCAAGTAAATCTGCCTTTTGCAAGTACAGATGGAGATTTTGTCAGTGCCAGTGGAGTTAAAGTGGTGCTCCAGGTGTTTTGAGATTGCACCCAAGGCATCTACTGCTGTTGGTACTAATTTTGCTTTATTTTGCCACAGTCATTCTACTTCTACCTGCAAGTTTTTTTACATTGTGATTTTCTCCAGTTCTTTTTCTTCTATTCTGCTGTCTTCAGGAACTTTAACATCCACTATCCAGTCTAGACATTTTTGTCTCTCTTATCAACAATTCTTAAGACTGGGATGTTACTGTATGTGGCAGGTGATTGTCTGTTTAATTTTTCTAAAGTTCCAGAGCACTGTATTTTCTTTATTTTCTATCACTTTGTCCATTTGTAGTCCCACCTTTCTTACTTACAAGCAAATGATATTTATTGCATATATTATAATGCACCACTGTTGCTACTTTGTTATGTTGTTGTTAGTAGTCAGTCTATGTGATCTTCTTGAAGCAGCTGACAAGATGGTCCACATTTATTCAGCTTTTTCAGCTTTGCAGACATTACATTTATTGTAAGGTAAAAAGGTAAAGGTAAAGGTTCCCCCGCACATGCGTGCTAGTCGTTTCCGACTCTAGGGGCCGGTGCTCATCTCCGTTTCATAGCCGAAGAGCCAGCGCTTGTCCGAGGACGTCTCCGTGGTCATGTGGCCGGCATGACTAGACGCCAAAGGCGCACGGAACGCTGTTACCTTCCCACTGTAGTGGTCCCTATTTTTCTACTTGCATTTTTACGTGCTTTCGAACTGCTAGGTTAGCAGAAGCTGGGACGAGTAACAGGCGCTCACTCTGCTACACACAGCAATAATTGAAACAAAGAATAACTGAGCATTTAGAATAGTGCAAAAATAACTGAATAAGGTTGCCTACACTGAAGCTTGTTACAAAGAAACAGGTAGCAGAAGTTTTAAAAGATACTAAGAACTGGTGGGACCACAAAATAGACAAAGTAGTAGAAAATGAAGAAGCTACAGTGCTCTGGAACTTTAGAATTTAAACAGACAAACACTTGCCACATAACATTCCAGGTTTATAATATCAAATATAAGCTCACTGCAAGAACAAACCAATTTTTCTTCCATTAGTCATGCAGCTGCTAGGTCTGGCTGCTCCGCCAACAGTCCTGAGTTCTGAAGTACATTTGCACCAGATTTTCAGGAACTCCAATACCTAGCGCAGTCCTTGTTGATCTGGGCAATAACAGATTTGGTATGTATTTCTATAATTTACACATCACCAAGTGGTTTATGGGATTCTTCAGCTGGCTCTTCATTAGAGATCTGTCCAGTATGATTGAACCTCTGGCATAGCTCTCATCCTCCTCAAAACACACGAGCTCTGCAGCTAGGCTTCCTTCAAGGATTTGACCAAGATAGTCTGGGACAAGAATTCCCATTCTGCATTGTTTAGTATGAGCTTCTGGCTCATTGCTTTGTTTGGAAATTGGTTTGTATGTTCCTAAACCACCACCCCACTAAAGCTTTTGTGTGTGTGTGTGTGTGTGTGTGTATGTGTGTGTGTGTGTGTGTGTGTGTGTGTGAGAGAGAGAGAGAGAGAGAGAGAGAGAGAGAGAGAGAGAGAGAGAGAGAGAGAGAGAGAGAGAGAGAGAGAGAGAGTCCTATTCAATTTTGCAACAGTCACCCTCTGTCCATCTAATCTACCTCACTGGGTTGTTATTGAGAGAACAAATAGGAAAAGGAAGCATTATGTACACTCACTTAACAGTTTGTACAAAAGACAGGGTATAGATTCCATAACTAAATAAAATAATGTCATGTGAATATTTTTATTTGTTTTTCTGATTCATATAGCTAAAAAGATTAACTGATTAGTGAGAAGATGTTGCTCTTATATATAAGAAAATATCTTATATTTTATATCTTATACCCCTAATATAAAAAATATCTTATATCCCTAATACTAGGAAATACCAGCATCTGCAGATAACAAAAATGGGTGGAAAATTGTAAAGATAAGATAGAAACATATCAACCAGCTTCAGCTCCTATTTCCCCATTATTGTTGTTTCAAGAAATAACAGCTGGAATTAAAAACTGACTTCACTTCTGTTGTCATGTTCATCACCCTTTGTGCTATTTCTGTGTTAAACTGAAAGTGAATGCAGGTTTCCTGCTATTTTTTTAAAGCAACACTTCAGAACCTCAATGACATTTAGAATCTTCATGAAACAACAATTACAAGTATTGTAGGAGAACAAATTATTATATAAATGTTTGTGAATTACTGACCATGTATGAGTTCTACTGCATCAAACTAACATGACCCCTTCTTTGATAGCAGTCACCGATGAAGGACTTTTTAAAAACAC
This sequence comes from Vipera berus, assembly GCF_964194415.1. Lineage (NCBI taxonomy): Eukaryota > Metazoa > Chordata > Lepidosauria > Squamata > Viperidae > Vipera > Vipera berus. The sequence goes on from NC_138209.1 coordinate 22,821,667, forward strand.
CGAAGACGACATTCCTATATCATTTAAGAAAATATGCAAATAATCAATAGAGTAGGACTTTGATTCCCATGTAATAAATATATCTAACGTGAAGTGAAAATTCCCACTGGATATTTTTTTTTGCTGCAGATGGGATTGGAAGGAGTGACAACCATTTTTCCTACTTCCTCCAAACTTGGTGATAGGGATCATTTCATTTTGAAAAAAGATGGGGGGGAAATGTGCAACAGGAGCCCATTTGCAGAATTATTCCCATAGTTGTGGGGATGCCACAAAAGAAATCCACTTACTTTCAACACTTTTTCTAGAGCAGGGCACACTGGCTGAGGAATTCTGGAAGTTTATTTATTTATTTATTAATGGGATTTATATCCCGCCCTATCTCCCGAGGGACTCAGGGCGGCTAACAACAACAAAACTTAAAGGTCTCTGTACAGTAAATTAAAAAATAAAATTTGAAATAAATTAAAATAAATTAAAGAATAAAGGTAGAATTGTAAATATAATGAAAATCCCTGTCAGTCCAGGTCAGCCAGGTGGAAAAGGAGTGTTTTGAGGCCGCGGCGAAAGGACTGGAGATCTTGGGCCATCCGAAGCTCAGGGGGGAGCTGGTTCCACAGGGCTGGCGCTCCCACAGAGAAGGCTCTTCCCCTGGGGGTCACAAGCCGACATTGTCTAGCCGACGGTACCCTGAGGAGGCCTTCTCTGTGTGAGCGTACTGGGCGATGGGAATTCGTTCCCGGCAGCAGATGCTATATACTGCTTTAAGGTTGCCAGATGGTAACTGTAACTTCGGCTGTCCTCAGCCTAGTGACGGGCCATAATCCAGTCCACAAGTCATAAAAGGGCCAAGTTTGAAGAGCCCTGTTCTAGAGGAATCATACAAAAACTAAAGCATTAAAGAAGCTGTAGTTTATGATACATGGATAAGAAAATATTATTCCTGAAATAGAAAATTACAGGCAAGAATGCTAAAATCCTTTGTGAGAGAAAAGATCAGACAAGTAATATTTCTATATGCTACAATACTCATATTTTTCTTTGTCCATATTTTGCTTTGTTTTTTACTTCTTGTCTGAATTGTAAGATCTTCATATTTAAAGGAAACGTCTTACTGGGGCAATGTACTGCCATAGATTTCACATTAACAACAACTAAATTCTGCTCAAACAAATATCTATTAGAAGATTATCTATGGGGAAGAACACAAAATAGATTTGGTTAATCAGGGGTAAAATAATAAATACTTTTTATAAAACACTGAAAACTCTTGATAGACTTTTTGCTGAACATGATGAAAAATGACCTGATGGATTTTGCTTTTATTAATTAAATAGGGTTGCATATTGGAAAGGGGAAATATGAAATGGAATTTTAAAGGGGGAGAGGAGAAAATCAGCATATTTTTTACTATTATAAACATCAGAAGACACTTCTTTGTTTTAATATATTTTTTTCTTTTCTTTGTTCTTTCTGCCCTCTTTCTTTTATCTTTTATCTTTTATTCTGAACTTTCTGTTTTATATTTTTACGTTACTTTTATTCATATAAAATTACATTATATAAAAAGAAGAAGTTGCTCTTTCATGACATAATCTTGAATCTGATCCATCTGCCATCTGCCATTAATCAGTTTCGGAAGAGCTGCATATACCTCTAAAATGGCTGAATCTTCTGAGTACATGAAGTGAACTTTTGTTTAAGTAGGTCACCAAAAGTTAAAAGACACAGCTTCTTCTGAATACTCTCCAAACAGTGAGAATTGACCACTTTAGCCCCAGAAAACAGTCAATAGTTTATTTTTATATACAGTAGTTATTAATTATATTTGCATACTAGTTTGCGTTATTGTGAATCTTAAACATAAAACAAACTGAAACAGGACTGTAAGATGGAAGAGTTAATAGTTTACCTCTGTCTACCTTATAGCTATAAAACATTTTCTAACAACAAAAGCCTTTATGACAATAAATTACTTGCAGCCTTTGCCACAGAGTGATTTGTGCTGCACTCCTCATTGTGGTTGTGTTATCTTAATGGCATTCTTTGTCAGTATGGAAGGGAGGTCAATTCCTTCTCTTGGTTGGATTTAAATATTATTGATATCAAGAGTTGACCTTGGTTGAACCTTAAATACCTTCATTAGCTTAAAAGCAGAAATTTGGGCAGGAGAATATCCCACTAGCAGAACAAAAGCAAACAACAGGTCCTATCAGCAAAATATAAAGCTTGTCTGATGTTTAAAAACAATTACAAAACTTCCCACTTGGATCACCATGTCACAACTATATTCTTGTGGGGCTTAGGGATTGGAAAAAGAGTTAAAAGGTCCATGAAAAATTTACCTGTCATAGAATCATAGGGCATAAAGGGAGCTTGGAGATTTTCTAGACCAATCCACTATAACAGAGGTGTCAAACTCGTAATGTCACATGACGTGTCATGACATATCACAATTTTTTTGCCATTGCTGGCAATGGGGTGGGTGCGGTTTTGCTATTATTTTTATTATTATTTATTATTTATTAAATTTTTATACCGCCCTTCTCCCGAAGGACTCAGGGCGGTGAACAGGGCATATAAATAGAAATACAAAAGTTAAAAAAAGGATTAAATAATTGCCCAATTAAAACAATCAAAATGTAAAACCCATTAAAACCCTAACACTCCCCGATCAGGCCAGGCCAGCTTGTTCTAATAAATGGGTCTTTAACCCACGCCGGAAGGAGCGGAGATCCGGTGCTGTCCGGAGCTCAACCGGCAGTTGATTCCATAAAGCCGGGGCGCCCACAGAGAAGGCCCTCCCCCTGGGGGCCACCAGCCGGCATTCTCTGACCGGAGGCACCCTGAGGAGGCCCTCTCTGTGGGAACGCACAGGGCGGAGGGGAGTCGATGCCGGCAGCAGGTGGTCCCCGAGGTATGATGCATCCCGCCCGCAGGCCGGTGGTTTGACAGCCCTGCCCTATAACATAGTCACATAGTGACAAACGAAATGTCACTATAGGCCAATACAATGATTGAATAATGACTACAAGTTGTTTACAAAGATTTTGGCTGATAGACTGAAAGGTACCAGTTAAACATCACTGGAAAGCCAGTTCAGCCTGGTGATTAATCCACCAAGCTAGCAACCAAGAGACTATGAGTTCTAGTCCCACCTTAGCTATGAAAGCCATCTAGATGACCTTGAGCTAATCACTCTCAGCTCAACTTATCTCACAGGATTGCTGTGATAGGAAAAACAGGAGGAGGAAAAAGTTTAGATATGCTAAAATAAGGTAAATAAAATGCACGTTTGGTTGATTCTGTTGATTATGAAACAATATCCATAAATACTTGGAAATACTAGGTCACTGTGACCGTAAAGGAGCAGCATGTCTGGCTCCTATTCTTGCTGCAACAGTGATATGACAGAAGAGGACTCATAAAAGCACATATGGATTCTCAGATTCCCCGATGGCAATATAATATTATTAGCATTCCAAATTCTTTGAAAATCTTTAAGTTCTTAAATCAAGCTAGAAAACAAAAGAAGCTGGTATGAATCATGCAAGTTACCAAAGAAGACAGTTGTTCCTGTCCATGTGCCTGAGATTTCTTCTGATCATTCAAGGTTGCAGTTTCAGATACAAAGCTGAATACATAGAAAAATGAGCATGGTAATTTATAAATGCTTACTGGGTTCTGCTTATGAAAATTGGGTGAGGGTAAAAGCATGCCATTTCTTACTTAAACATAAGAGAGGTTGCTGCTTCTGTCTGTTTATTGTCCACATCCACAAATAATTATAAGTAACATTTTAATCCTGGCAAAATAGAACTTAGAGCACAGCAATGGAGCTAGTAAAAGAGTGGAGCTACACAGCTCTGAGTATGTGCAGAATGTCTTTTGATCTCACTGCTCTCTGATGCTGGCTGTCACACTTCTGGGATCTTCTCCAAGCAAAATGGTTGGAGATGTAGACAGCAGCTTAAAACCTCTTACTATGAAAATAAACAGGACCATGCTCTTATGATCCTAATAGCAGAGAGTCCCAGGGAGACCCATAGGCAAGGAGAAACCATCACTTTTATAATCCTACATTTTCAACCTAGAAAACTCTTGATAGATTTGCCACTCCATCTTTAAATGCTGAGAGCATTATACTTTAAGAAGCTCTTAAGATAGTGTAATGGCTTATTTCCCTCACTTTGGACTCAGTAGGGGGGAAAAATGACATCCCAAAAGAATAATAAACAAATAGGGAATATTAATCCACCTCTTTCTCCCCTGCAAGCAGGATCCCAAGAATTCTGTGCCTGGCTCTGTTGCACAACCTCCAAGATTGTACCATTGAGATACTAACACCTCTTGTCAATTTTTATTCATTCACCAACAACAATTTTCTGACACCCCCCTCCAAAAAATATCTTCTTTCCATTTTGATATCGTAATTAGTAACCCTATATAAATTACATTTATTTAGCATTTGGAAAGTATTAGCTATTGCCACGATAACAGGATGCTTATATATTTTATATTCATTGGAAACGTTAAGAGAGAAAAGAGAAACAAGAGGCCAGGTTCCTTCCCATAGTAAATAAGAGAGGAACATGTGCAACACCATATTTTTCAAACAATTTAGCCCCTTGACGGAAGATGAATCGTAGTTTAACATGTCAGGGAAGTTTACTCCTTCTGCTTGTTCTGGATGTGGTCCCATTTGAGGCCTACTGCATGGGAAAAAAGTAAAATCTCCCTGTAAGAAAGACCCTAGCATTAAACATCTACAAAAAATGAGAATTCAGAAAGCAATGCTTAATATTAGTTTTTTATTTTCCAGAATTCCAAGCTGGTTCCAGATTTGGTGAGGTGAATGAGACTAAGCCCTTATGAGAGTTACATGAAATGTAGCCTTTAATAGGCAATGGCCAGACCACCTACAAATTACATAGATTGAGAAAATATTCCTTGGGAAATGTGGTGACATGCTGGTTCAGGAAAGGGAGCATATTGGTTAGAAAGCCCAGAAAGCAGATACTGTATGTGTGAAATGGTAATGATGGTCTGTTATAACCCCCACCATTGCAACAGCCCTCCCAATGAAATAACCTGGTTCAAGAGAATGCTAAGAATAGGACAATTTCATTACATGAACTTTCTTCTTGCAACCTTCTTGTTGTTGGAAAAAGTCTTTACAGATTGCCCCCGGTATCAGCAACTTGAATTTCTACCATAATCTCCCCATTCCATCTCCCATGTGTGACAGGAAAGTCTAGAGCATATTCTTTCCCAGTTACATATGTGAAACATTAGCTGGGTCTATTTGGATATACCTTAAAACGTATCCAGCATTCTATGGGGATTAACATTCCAGGAGAAAATGGAAAATGAATGGACGACTTTAAAGGAAGTGTCTCTGTTATGACTGGTCTGTTCCATAAAAAGATGACCAGATGCCTGTTCAAGTCTTCCATGTGAAAAGGGGGAGCTCAGAAACTCATATGACCTAATGTTAATTTTTTATACATATAAGGGCCTTGGTTTGCTCTTCTTACCGTACATTTCAGTTCCCTCTCCCTCTTCAAAATAATGGGATGCCTATTGTTTTGGTACAGCCAGCAGAATCACTAGATTCTGCAGAAACCAGCAGAGGTCCATAGTGTTAGCAACAGGACTCCCCTCTGCTAAAATGATGACTCCTCATGCTTCCAGTGCAAAGAGTTGGACTTATTATAGAGCGCTGGATGCAAAGAGAGAACTTGCTCCTGTTGGGCACTTTTCCAATGGGTTTTCATCCCTCTCTCTTGCTTTGCAGCCTTTCCTACCAAGACTGTCAGCATAATAAGAGCAACTACTTCTAGCCATTTCTACCATCTCCACTAGGACCACCACTCCCATTCCTTCTCGTGTTATTTTTCGTTTGGTGCGTTGGTCTTCTAGTCAGCGTTGTCTCCTGGCAACTGCATGGACAAGTCCATGGGATTTTATTGGCAAAAATTCACTCTTGGTTTAACTGTCAAAAATGGATCCTGAACTTGTGGGAACACACTAGGGAGAAAAAAAAATCATAAGTTGTTTGTCATTGCTTCCTTCCTAGGGCTGAGAGAAAGTGACTGGCAGGTTTTGTGCCTAAGTGAGGACTAGAACTCACAGTCTTCTGACTTCTAGGCTAGGGCCTTAACCACTACACCAAACTGGCTCTTACCTAGGCTATAGTGAGACTCTTTTAACAAAATGGCAACACATTGCTGGGAAATGTGAAGCCTTGGTGGAGCAGTGGGCTAATGCCTCCTTAAGTAACACCAGCTGCCTGCAATTAGTGCAGGTTCGCATCCCACCAGGCTCAAGGTTGATTCAGCCTTCCATCCTTCTGAGGTAGGTAAAATGAGGACCCAGATTGTTGGGGGCAATTAAGCTGACTTTGTAATAATGCCGCTTGGGGGGGTGTGTGAAAGCCCTAATAAGCAGGCATATACATAGAATGAAGGCTACTGCTAAGCTTGTAAGCCGCCCTGAGTCTTCGGAGAAGGGCGGGATATAAATGGAATTAAAATTAAATTAAAATTTAAATTAAATTAAAAGCCTTCAAAGGATAATTTCTCTTCTGAAGGCTTTCTGTCCTGGAAATCCAGTCTGAATTAATTTAAAGAAAGAGCATTCTAGCAATATAATGCTAGACCAGTGGGAGAATGTATGGACCAATGGTTTAAAATTCACTTTGAATTACAGTCTGAAAGAAAAATTTTATAACATTATGTACCATTGGTATTTACCCCAAATAGAGTGGCAAAAATGTATAGAGAGATCTCCAACAAGTGTTGTAAATGCAACCAAAATCCAGGTACATTTTATCATATGTGATGGTCTTGTAGGTATGGTAAATCAAATTGGATAAATATAATAATGACAATGCAGAAAATATCTAAAATACAAATATTAATGAAACCTGAAACTTTTCTTCTAGGTTTTATGGATAAACCAATTGAAAAACAGTTTGGGAGATTATTTCTTCACATGGTGACCACTGTGAGCATCACGTATGCTAAACATTGGAAGGAATTGGGGACGCTGACTGTCAAAGAGTGGATTTTAAAAATGACTGAATTAACAGAGATGGAAAAACTAATTGCTTTGATTAGAGACAATGGATTAGACAAGTTTATAAGAGACTGAAAGCCATGTATGAATTTTCTACATGTTAAATGTCACGACAGATGTTATCTGAAGGATTTGAAGATTAGTTGTACCTTGGGGTAACCTGTTGACAGATTGGGTTGTTTTTTTTACATATACTGTATATACCGGTAATAATAATAATAATAATAATAATAATAATAATAATAATAATAATAATAATAATAATAATAATAATAATAATAATAATAATAATAATAATATAAAGTTGGAAGGGACCTTGGAGGTCATCTAGTCCAACCCCCTGCTCAGGCAGGAAACACTATACCATTTCAGGCATATGGCTGTCCAGTCTCTTCTTAAAAACCTCCAGTGTTGGAGCATTCACCACCTCTGGAGGCAGGTTGTTCCACTGGTTAATTGTTCTAACTGTCAGGAAGTTTCTCCTTAGTTCTAGGTTGCTTCTCTCCTTGACTAGTTTCCATCCATTGCTTCTTGTCCTGCTTTCAGGTGCTTTGGAGAATAGCTTGACTCCCTCTTCTTTGTGGTAGCCCCTGAGATATTGGAACACTGCTATCATGTCACCCCTCACCCTTCTCTTCATTAAACTACACATACCCAATTCCAGCAACCGTTCCCTATATGTTTTAGCCTCCATCCCCCTAATCATCTTGGTTGCTCTTCTCTGTACCCTTTCTAGAGTCTCGACATCTTTTTTACATCGTGGTGACCAAAACTGGATGCAGTATTCCAGGTGTGGCCTTACCAAAGCATTGTAAAGTGGTATTAGTACTTCACTTGATCTTGATTCTATCCCTCTGTTAATGCAGCCTAGCACTGTGTTGGCTTTTTTGGCAGCTGAAGCACACTGCTGGCTCATATTGAAGTGATTGTCTACTAAGACTCCGAGATCCCTCTCACAGTTACTACTATTGAGCAAGGTACCACCTATACTATACCTATGCATTTGATTTTTCCTGCCTAAATGTAGAACCTTACTTTTTTCACCATTGAATTTCATTTTGTTAGATAGTGCCCAGTGTTCGAATCTGTCCAGATCCTTCTGTATCTTAAGCCTATCTTCTGGAGTATTGGCTATTCCTGCCAGCTTGGTGTCGTCTGCAAATTTGATGAGTTCCCCATCTATCCCTTCATCCAAATCATTAATGAAGATATTGAAGAGCACTGGGCCCAGAACAGAGCCCTGGGGCACCCCACTACACACTTCCTTCCATGTAGATGCGGTTCCATTGAGGACCACACGCTGAGTACGGCCTGTCAGCCAGCTATGAATCCATCTGGTGGTGATGCTATCTAACCCACATTTTTCTATCTTATCAAGTAGTAGGTTGTGATCTACTTTATCAAATGCCTTACTGAAGTCCAAGTAAATTATATCTACAGCGTTCCTCTGGTCCACTAATTTTGTCACTTGGTCAAAGAATGTAATAAGATTTGTCTGGCATGATCTGTTTTTGACAAACCCATGTTGACTTTTAGTGATGACTTTGTTTGCATCAAGGTGTTTGCTGTTTTGTTGTTTGATTATCTTTTCCAGAATCTTCCCAGGTATTGAGGTCAGGCTGATAGGTCTGTAGTTTCCTGGATCTATTTTTTTCCCTTTTTTGAAGATGGGAACTACATCAGCTCTCTTCCAGTCCTCTGGTAGTTCCCCAGTGCTCCAGGATCTTTGAAAAATATAGTTCAGTGGTTCTGAGATCACGTCTGCCAGTTCCTTGAGAACCTTGGGGTGTAATCCATCTGGTCCTGGTGATTTGAACTCGTCTAGGCTGGACAGGTGCTCACTTACCATTTTCTTGCCTATCTTAACTTGCGTTTCTATTCTGTTTTTTATGGCACTGGTTTGGGTAGGTTGGACTGTTTTTTCCCTTTGTGTAAAGACAGATGCAAAAAACGAATTAAATAGTTCTGCTTTCTCCCTATTGCTTGTCACCTTCTTGCCACTTTCCCCCACTAATGGACCAATCATTTCCTTAACTTTTTTCTTGTTTTTTATATGTTGAAAGAAGCTTTTTTTGTTAGTTTTGACTTTGGTCGCAAGCCTTAGTTCATTTTGAGCCTTACCTTCCCTCACTTCATCTTTGCAGGCACGGGCTATTTGCTGATATTCTGACTTAGTTATGTGCCCCTCTTTCCAATTCTTATACTTGTCCTTTTTATCTTTCAATTTATCAGAGAGTTCTTTATGCAGCCATGCTGGTTTCTTTTGAGAGCTGTTATTTTTCTTCTTTGTTGGTATTGTACTAGACTGGGCTTTTATTATCTCACTTTTCAAAATTTCCCAAGCTTCTTGAGTTGTTTTCCCCTTTAGGATTCTCATCCATGGAATTCTTCCCATGGTCTCTCTAAGTTTATTGAAATTAGCTCTTTTAAAGTCCAAGACTCTAGTTTGGCTGTGTTCTATTGCTTGTGCCTCCAGAATGTTGAATTCCAATATTGCATGATCACTTCCCCCAAAGGTTCCTGTGGCTTCGACACCTTCTATCATTTCATCTCTGTTAGTGAGAATTAAATCCAATATGGCTAATCCCTTAGTTCCCTTCTCTACTTTTTGGGAGAGAAAGTTGTTTGCTAGGTTTGTCAGGAATCTTTTTGATCTTCCACTTGGTGCAGAGTTTATATATATGTGAACAGATGTTGGATCAATTTGATTATTAGATGAAGAGATTTCCCCATCAGGGATATTTGTTTATATAATATAGAAATGTTGTTAAATATAGACAACAAAGTTTATAACTATTTATAGACCCATTATGTAAGGGAAGGGGAATATATCAGATTTTTTATTCATCTTTCAGAATTCAGCTAGGGTGGATTTTTTTTCTTATTTTCAATGTTAGCTGTATTGGATATTTGTTTTTTTTTCCTTTTTTGTACACGTTTTTTTTCTTTTTGCTGTTATTCTTGGATGTTTGCTAGTCTGTTTTTTTCTTTCTTTCTTTTTCTGTTTTGTATTTTATCTTTGGTGATAGCAGAATAAATAAATATGTTCAAAAAGAAAGAGCATTCCAGGAAGAAACTCCAGCAGGGACCTTGGAATTGTTCATTTATAACTAAAGGTAAAGGTAAAGGTTCCCGCGCACACATGTGCTAGTCGTTTCCGACTCTAGGGGCCGGTGCTCATCTCCGTTTCAAAGCCAAAGAGCCAGCGCTTGTCCGAGGACGTTTATAACTACATCTTGGTTAATATCTTGAGCAAGCACATTGGTTTCCGTTTCCCAATTATTTAACCTTTTCCTTCATTTCAGGTATATAATTAAGGTCTCCTATACATACTTGTTGGAAACCACAACTGGGACTGGCAACCTGCCATTAAATGAAGCAGTTCTAAGTTAAACCATAACTGTACTTATGATCTTATTTCAGCTTTTCCTTGCCTTATAAACATGTGAAGGCTGTAAATGCAAGAATTGAATTTTTTATTACTTTTGTAACTGCAGTCACTAAATGCAGCAGTTGCTAAACAAGGACTACCTATAGATTTAGCATATGAAATGTTTATTCATCAAATCGGCTTATGAACATTTAATGTATGCACATTAACATACAAACAACTTAGGAAGACCAATTGCTTCATTATAGCAATATTTTCTTCCTATCTTAATAAGCAAGTGACCTGTGCAGGGATGCAAAGTATTTTTTTTAAAAAAACTCTATTCAACATGTTCAAATATTTTAACACGTATTAAGTAGCCACTAGAACCTGGTCAAGATTTCAAGTTCGATTTAGTTTTCAACATGTTAAGTAATCTGTTTCTGCTTTAGGGAAAAAAATGATTTGACTTGGATTCCATCTCGGACATCTTTAGGTATAACCTAAATCTGACCCTCATTGAAATAATTCACTATGGAATAAATATTATTTTCTAAAATAAATAATAAAGATATGAAAGAAAGGGTCATGTTCCCTCTGTTTCTGTTCCTAAAGTACTTAAACTTAAATATCTCTCTTCTTTCATTGACATTTACATGCTTAAAATATGAAGTTCTTACGCTCCCACACCACACCACACCACACCAGGCAGGCATTGTTCAGCCAAGTTACACACACTGAGTTCTTTTTATCTTTCTTTCTCAATCCTCCAGGCATGCTTAATTCCTGACGGGGTCCATTTGAGAGAAACAGATTTACAAAGCTCTATGACAGATTATTCATCAAAAAATATAACGTCAGATATACTCCATTTAGCTTTATTCACAAGGAATTATTGAGGCCAGCATGTCTAGCAATGAACAAGTTTATTCATAAGGAAAGGAAACTGCTTATTATTATTAATTAACATGATAGCATTCTGTGCTGTACATGCACAAGGACATTTTATCAAGAATTCTCCCATTTATTGAATCCCTCTTTGCCAGCCCCAAAGTATTGTCTTGGTATTTCAGAATCAGAAACTGCTGATGTTGGAGTGAAGATTGGCAGAAGAACTATAAATAATTTGAGGTACACAAATGATGCAACACTATTGGCTGGAAATAAGAAAGACCTGGGAAAAAATGATCTGAGAAATCAAGGACTAAAAATGAAAAAGTAGGATTGAGTCTTAACATCAGGAAAACAAAGATAATGACAACACCTGCAGATGGACATGAGACATTTAAAGTCAATAAGAAAACTGAATTAGTTCAAGAATTTTATCTTCCTTGTATCCAAAATTGTTCATGATGGCAGTTCTACTTCTGAATTCAAATGCAGAGGTGTTAAATCATATAAAACCAGAAACACCACTAGAAGCTAAAATCATAAGACTACGTCTGATTTACTTTGGCCATGTCATGCATGCAACTCCATTGGAGAAGGCAATGGTGCTAGGAATGGCTAGTGGAACAAGAAGAAGGGACAAGCAAAGAACACGCTGGTTTGATAACATTAAATCTGATCCAAAGTTGAACATCCAACAATTGAAAGAAGCTGTGTTTGTCAGGGTAGCATGGGGAGCACTGCCCTATAAAATCACCAAGAATTGGACATGACTAAATGGTTAAAACAACAACTACAATTTCAGATCAAGAAATGCCTTGGCTGATGTAAAAAAGCAGTGAACAAGGACACACATTCAATTTTGCAGCTACTAAGTTTGTTGGACAAGCAGGCACAAAAACAGCCAGGGAAGTGATTGAAGCCTGGGGAACAGGCCCCTCATCAGTCAAAATGAATGCTGATTTACCACCAGCCTATCAAGTAATTAGAAGGCAAGGACTGGGCAGTACAAGCAAATGACAGCCAATGACTTAAAAGCCAGCCATCAACACACCCCAATCAACATCTAAAAAGCCACATACAACAGGCACTGTAAGTACCACACACAGAACAGCACACACTCTGCTAGAGAGAAGTTCCCTGAAGAGGGGCTCCAGTATGAGTCTGAAAGCCCAAAAGAGAAAACCTCTGGCCCCGGTAACCGACTCAGATTGGATCCTGCAGTAAAATATTTGTTCAAGCTATCCCCACTTTTTCTTTTTTTTCATCAGTTTCCACCTGTTGCTTTCTTGGCCCCTTCAGGAAAGCTCTGCAATGGGCATCCAGATTACAGGAATGCAAAAAAAGACCCTTACATAAGAATTCTGACTCCAGCACTGCAGTCAATGAATTCCAGAGAAAGTGTTACAAAAAAAAAGCATTTGTTACATAAATGCTTTTACATCATTTTCACTTCCCAAAGATCAAACAAGAAAATTAACAACAGCAAAACGCTGAGATAGTAAGGAGAAAAATAAGTGAATAATGCACTCTTAAAAATAGTAGCTCTAACTACCCACCCTGATGTTGATTCTTAGATGTGGTCCATCAGGATATCAAATCTGTTCCCTTGCACATGGGGATCTGTGTGGTTTGGACTTTTTTATAGCTAGTGTCACATTTGTGATTCCTTTGTGCTGTAGGACCTCTGAAAAGTCATGTCATTGATGTAACCAGAAAGATGCTCTTGTTTGTAGTTCTACTAGTAACAGCTGGTGTGAAAGCAGCATTTTACTCGAATTCTAGTAGATTGAAGAAAAATAATTTGATGGTTGTTCAGGAACAGACCAGCTGACGTTAAATGTTAGCCTGCTTGCAGTTGTGCCTCAGATTATCCATACTGCTCTGCTGTAAACAATACTGAAACCAAGAGAATCAGATCCTGCTCATTATAAGACCTTCCTTTCTTCAGGACTAAAGAAAATGGATCCTTTGTACTTCCCTCCAATCAGGCTAATTAGGAAAATAATATAGGAGGAAAATGCTACCGTCAGATGAACTATTTTCTCATTCATATCTCAGAGGCGTCCAGCTGCTGCTCTAATCTGACCTTTGTATGACAGTTGCTTATAAAGGGTCTGAGAACACAACTCAAGGCAGATATACCAAGTGGTCCTCAACCAAATTAATTCTGCAGAAAGCGATAGCGCTTTCCCACAGCAGTAATTTGGTTTTCTCCCCACAGGCAGATGGTGCCAGTTTTAAACTCTGTCGAAAGAAAAACTATCTCCAAGCAACCTGAATTGGTTTGGGATTATGGAAGTTGACATCTGACACATTTGGAGGGCATCAAATTGCTGTTAAAGTTACATTAAAAATAATGTATCTGTTTGGAGTTCGGTGTGATGTTTTTACCTACCTGTTTTGGTAGGTAAATAAAGAAAAGTATGCAGTGACAAACACCTTCCCCCTGCCCTACCAATCAGTCATTAGAAGCAAGAGCCAGTAGGCTAAACCTACCACTTCAAGAAAAATTGTTAAGAATAACTCTCTTCAAGATGAACAGCAATGTCCCCCTAAGCCAGACATGTTAAACACAAGGCCCGGGGGCCGGATCCGGCCCGCGAAGTGGTTTCATGTGGCCCGCGAAGCCATCCTGGAAACAGTGAGGGAACGGCCCCCACTGCCTTGGCCCTGGCCCAGAGACCCTCCTTCTGCCAGAGACCCTCAGATCTGTCCCACTCCTGCCCAGGCCCCCATAGGCACCCTTGATGCAAACAATGTAGAGCTGGCCATGCCCACCCAGTAGGTCATATGCACTCTAGCCATGCCCACCCAGTAGGCCACACCCACCCTGGCCATACCCACCCGGCCCCCTGAGGGCAACTGCAATGCTGATGCGGCCCTCAATGAAATGACAAAAGACAAAACAATATGTGAGGAGGCCACTTAAGGTAATAAACCTTGAGGTTTCCTAACTAGCAAGTAATATACTGAAGCCAGTTTTGTCTAGTTTTTTTCATGCAGAGACTCTTCTAGATCAGTATATCTCGTGTTATGCATCAGTGTCTGTCTATGAGTGAAATAGAATTGAAATATGGCATATGTGCCTTTCATTAAATGCAGACCTCTGATATACTCAGCACATTCTCCTTTATACCAAAGCGTCACAGAACAATATTTAAATAAGATCGCCATAAAAATTATTAGATTAAATCTCATTATGGGAAGAAATATTGTTTCATTATGAGGGAGAAGTGTTCCAGAGTGCATTGCTAAAGTTTATATTTTCCATTCTGGTATTTTTAGACTTACATATTATATACAATATTTGCAATAATGATAGAAATTTGAATAAAGATGCATCCTTTTCTCTTACAATTCACCTTTTTCTGAAGACATTTCTATATATGAGGAGTATAAGGGATTTATTTTTACCAGTTGTGGAAGATGGTTTAATTTTGCTTTTGTCAATAAACAAGGCATGTTTGATATGGAAGTATTGTATGTATCCAAATTAGATGAATCTTCAAAAAATCTTAAATGTATCCACTGTGACAGCATTGCTTTTCATAACTGCAATTGGACTTGATATATTTTTGACCCACAGGTGAATTCCCATGAATTGGTATATTCTATTGCTGACTTGGATGATCTCAAAAAAAAAAACCCGCAGGACCAGACCTTGGACAGAAAACCATCAGAAAATTTCAGTGCTGTAAGCCAGATTGGAAAACAGAAGAAAGCAATGATAAAGCACTGTTGCTGAGAAAACTGCAAAGATACCAAAGCCATCAGGAGTTTGATTTAATTCAAAAGGAACATCATCTTGTTGATTAAAGATTGGAGTGGCATGAGGGAGACGCAGGTTCAAGATGATTTTTAATCATGGAGGCTTAGTGAGTAATTTTGAGCTGGTCTTTTTTTTCCTCATCTCAACCTACATTAGGGAGGAAAATGAGAAGAGGGAGCTACTTTGGGCTCCTGAAGGTAAGATGAAACTTAAAGATAGGAATTGTGTTACACAATAAGTATACCAAAGCTTGGTCCAAAGAAGCCCAGAATCCAGTCCAGGATCAATCATACAACCTCACACAGGTGGCTTTATATTAATCACAGCTGATTTCAGCTGAACTTGCCTCATAAGGTTGTTAGGTGGTGAAAAATTGAAAGAGGGAACCATCTATAAACATGCACCTTTTGCTTCTTAAAGATAGGTGGAATGTAACCTAACCAACAGCTTATATTTTTGTAAGTGGACAACATTAGTGGATTATACACCTATCAATCAGTGATTTCCAAACATTTTCAGGCCACAGAACCTGTTAACCTGTTAAAACAGTGGCCCCCAACCTTTTGGGCACCAGGGACTGGTTCCATAGAGGGTGGTTTTTTTATGGACTAGAGGGGTGTGGTTTCACATGTTGCCTGGATCCGTTGCTTGTGCAGATGGGACTTTCCTTGCTTGCACAGCCCCGTTCCTGATGTGCTGTGGACCAGTGCCAGTCTGTAGCCCGGGGCTTGGGGACCCCTGAGTTAAAAAGAGGGGGAAAAGGAAGATTAAGACACAAAACTATCATGATAGAAATTTGGCTGCATTCAAGCAAACCTTTCTTTCTGCTCTTAGTTCTTCCCTTTCAAGCCCTTGCAGAAACCTAGCATTCCATGGGCACGCTTTTAAAAATCCTTGCAGTATGCACTTAAAGTTATATACAACATGCTCCTTCAAATTGGGTTTGAAAAGCTTTATAGATCTGTACTTCCAGAAAGCAGAGCCAACATCTTCTTGACTTTCCTAAAAAAATGGATTTGTGCATCTATGGAAAAGCCCATTTCCAGGATGAGAAGAAGTGCTTCATGATGTGCAAACACCTCATCAAGGCAAATTGTTTCCACTATTTGCTTATACTGCAATCTCAGACTGTTAATCTGGTGTGCAGAAGACAGAAGATTTAATGTTCGTATTGCATTGGGTGCAAGCTTTTGGGGACTACCCTAGCTTTTGGAGACCCTTCACATGATAACTTTTTAATTAAATTATTAGGAAACAAATTATATTATTCACTATTGATATGAAATAAATGTAACTGAAAAAGAAAAGGAACAAGATGACCAGCAGCAAGGTGGGTGAACTCAGTTACAGTGGCAATGGGTGACCTTTGGAAGACCTAAAGGAGGAGGTTGGGGACAGCTCCTGCTGGACCAAATCTATCCATGTAGTTACCAAGAGTCAATGGCACATAATCAATCGAGTGTATAATTCCTGATTTCATTAACTATTGGTTTTATCAGTATTTCATTCTTATTTATTTCAAGGGATTTCATTGCTGTAAACTATCTTAAGTGGATTTTCTTTTTGAAAGTTATTTCAGTATTCCTATTAAAATTAATTTTTTTAATGTTTTCATTATACATTATAATTACATAGTAGTTCTTTGGCTATGTTTAATTGATAATTTATTGAAGTTAGTCACTGCATGTAAGCAAGTCTGTAAGATCGTTACAAATAAATTAGTAAAATCAATAGTATTGGTGAAAAAAAAGTGCAGTGGTACTTTCATTTTATCCAAACCATTCAAAATGAGTTTTATAAAATCAGCAGACATTCCTAGTCTAGTCTGTGGTTGAGAGCTGGGCTGTATTCAGAAAACGAGGAGCAGACCATAGATCAATAATGTTGACGATGCAAATGGTTCAGAAAAGTGGAACCACAAATGTGGATTAAGGCAGGGATCCCCAACCTCTGGTCTCTGGACCGGTACAGGGCTGTGGCCTGCCAGAAACTGGTCCATGAAAACAAGCAAAGCCCCATCTGCGGGATGGAGGCAATACTTGAAACCAGCCCCCACCACCCAGTCTGCAGAAAAACCTCTTTCCACAGAACCAGTCCTTGGTGCTCAAAAGGTTGGGGACCTCTGGATTAAGGTTGAGCCATTATCGGTTTTTCCATCAGTTGTAAATAAGGTGTCATCTAACTTGAAATCTAGATGCAAAAAAGTATCTGCATTAAATTGCCACTGAAACTCTGAATTGGATCCAGCTTCCCCACCCCGCTGCCCTTATATTATCCATAATGGAACAAACAACATAGTTTGAACACTGCTATATGAGAAACAGATTTTTAATTTTAAATTGTGTCTTTCAAGATATTTAACTTATACATAATTCAGTAACCTCAACATTTACCATTCTTTTCCTTTTTTGGATATTTTTATTGTTATAGTTAGCAACCATTTTCTATTCTAAATTTCCCATGTTTCATAGTTTTATTTTCCGTCATTTAGATATTAACTTTCACTCTTTGTCCATATGCTTTATCAAACTTGAGATCATCTCATTGACTTTGTGGACTCTGGATATTGTATGCCACATGGAATAAATGCACAATAAAACATGACTGTGCTTGAATATTACAAAATAGAATTTAGAAATTTTACAGGTGACATAGATTTATGTGGTTAAATAAGTCCTGTAATTGAGCATTCATGCATTTGTGATTAACTTTCAATACAACTCTTTCCTTCACGACAAGTCTTCACACCTATATCCTTTAACTGAAAGTAGAAAAAACAAAAAAAGAAAAAAGTTTAAATTGCACTATGTATTTTAATATATAAATTAAATGAATAAACACAGTATTAACCACAGAAGATTTCACTATATGTTACTTCCAAGTAAATGTACTTAAGATGGAAATCAGTGAAGAGCAGGAAAGAAAAAAAATATTTTCTCACTTAGAAGTTCTGCAGGACAAATTGAGAATTTGAGAAAATAACACGGGTGCTCCCAAAAAACAAGCATCTATGAGAACACTTGCACATTCACAAAATGTCTGCCATGACATTTGATCACAGTCACAAATTATCCATTTGCATAAGCAAACTTGGTGAGGTTAATCTTTACCACCCCCACACTAATCCCCCAAATATTCCTGTAGCATTCCTTCTCTCTCTCTCTCCTCTCTCTCTCTCTCTCTCTCTCTCTCTCTCTCTCTGTGTCTCACACACACACACACACAAACATTAGCTTTAGTGGGGGGGTTTTAGGAACATACAAACCAATTTCCAAACAAAGCAATGGCCTGTAAATACAACAACAACAGTAACAACAACAACAACAACAACAATAACAATAACAATAATAATAATAATGCAAAAAATGTGGGCACTGTGTAAAAAATACGACTTGCCTGTGTCCGAAAAATCATGGGAACATAGGGTGGAAAAAATTATTGAGAATGAGAGGGTGAAGATCTTGTGGGACTTCCGAATACAGACAGAGAGCCATTTGGAACACAACATGCCAGATATTGCAGTCATAGAGAACCAAAGCGTACAGATGATTGATATCGCTCTACCAGGAAATGCCAAAGAAAATGAACTGGAAAAAATTACAAAATTTTTGGCCATCGAAACTGCACAATTATGGATGAAACGTGTAACAGTGACACCCATTGTCATTGGGGCACTGGGAACTATGTCCAAAAACTTTGCAAAATATATCAAGAAATTGCAGCTTCCTGCAATAACTCCAGCAAAGCTACAAAAAACTGCGCTACTCGGAACATCTTACATTTTAAGGAGATACCTGGTTGATACCTAGGATGCTGGCAGTAACCCGTGTCAAACATTAGTGCCAGTAAATTTGAATGTTCAGTTGACTGAGGTTCATGTTTAATGAATAAAAGTTTAATAATAATAATAATAATAATAATAATAATAATAATAATAATAATAATAATAATAATAAGAAGAAGAAGAAGAAGAAGAACAATAATAATAAGAACAATAATAATAATAATAATAATAATAAGAAGAAGAAGAAGAAGAAGAAGAAGAAGAAGAAGAAGAAGAACAATAATAATAAGAACAATAATAATAAGAACAATAATAATAAGAACAATAATAATAAGAACAAGAAGAACAAGAACAAGAATAATAGAGTTGGAGGTCTTCTAGTCCAACCCCCTGCTCAGGCAGGAAACCCTATAACATTTCAGACAAATGTTTTCTGATAATGTTTTCAAATTATTATTTATTTCCAAAAGCAAAGAAGATTGCTAATGGGGGCAGCTGCAGAGAAAATGGGTTAAAGAGACGTTGTTTTATAGGGGAGCTCATCTTAGGTGTGGAAGTGTGTACATGCTGATTCTAGGGTGACACTTCAGGGGCATGGGTGTATAGTATGTAGGTACATGTCGTCTATGATGTTTATTCTTGGAACATGTAGTTCCACTAAGAGCCCATTTTAATTAACTCTATTTGTATTTAGAGACCTTCTCCTTTGATATGTGGATTGGGTCTGGATAACCTAACTTTGCAGGTTTAAGGAAGTTTGAGTAAAAGATTTTCCCCCATTTGCTATTTTTACTTGATTAACTTAGTTTCAGCATAACTGTCAGTTATCTAGCAGAGATGCTGATTCTGAGTTCATTGTGGATTCTGTTAATTAAGGTAAGATGGAGACAGTAAAAAGAATAACATATATTTTGATATAAAACTTCCCACAGCTTTCATGTTTTCAACCATTACTTGTGTTTATAATAAAGAGGTGGGTTCTATCTGGTTTTTATCATAGAACAACTATAATAGTTTGACAATGCAGCTTTCAAGTCTGACAAGGAAAATAATGTTTTCCAAGAAGCATTCCATCTATCACAATGAATCAACTGATTCATTCTGTAGCTACTGTACAACTATCAGCCACCGTCAAACAAGGAATTATAGGTTCAAGAAGGTTACTTAGGAAACTGATGAAAAAATAGCTATTCATAACTATCACAAATGACTCATTTTGTTCCTTGAGCATCCTTAAATAATTTAAAAGTTTTGCCTTCCCATTTTCCTGCACTGTAATTCTTCAGAAGTTCATAAAGTTTATTCTCTTGAAAATATAGAAAATGGATATGTGGATTCATTTATTTATTCGATTTTTATATCTTACTTTTTTCCCCCAAAACTCAACAAATCCTACATTGCACTTTCACCTCCAGTTTTCTGCTGGTCACCCTCTGAAGCTTGAGAGAGAATATCTGGCCCAAAGTCACCCAGTGAAGCTCTACAGCAGAGGCTGAATTTAAACATACTCACTCAAGTTCCAATTTAACCTCTCAACTAGTCAATTAAAGAATTTAATGTGGTGGGATATAGGAAGTGAGCCTTCTCTGCTATCACCTCTGGCTTATAGAACATCTTGCTTCCAGAAGTGAAGCTGGTCCCCACCTTTCTGGCTTTCTGGAAATGTGTCAAGACCTGACATTGCCACCTGGCATGGGGATTCAAGATGGCATGGAACTGTGAGGGTGATTGGTGGCTTGAGGGAACTTTCCCTGAAAACAAATTTTACCTTTTTGTTTTAAGTCTGTTTTTTAACTTTGCTTTAAACTATGTATCTTTTTATATGATTGCATGGCTTTAATTTGTAAATTATTCAGTCACTCAGATGAGATGGGCAGTGTATAAATTGGTTAAATAAATAAATAAAGCACTCAAAGATTTCTCCTAAGATATAACTCCCCAAAGATTTGTTGTTGTTATTTGTGGAGTCGTGTCTGACCCATCACGACCCCATGGACAACGTTCTTCCAGGCCAAGATAGAATGTATTTAAATTTTGTTTGAGCATACACTAATAAACTTCATTTTGTGAATATAATTGTTCTCTATAGTGTATTTTGTTTTCATATGACTGATTGTGATCTACATATTTCATAGAAGCAAAAAATATTGGAATTGGAAGCTACCTCAGAAGCTTTTACTCCAAGCTTGTATTTATTATACGATCTACAGTATAGCATAGAACCAAGCAGATATCAATTCAGACTTTGACTGTACATGCAACCTCTTCATAACAGTGAAGGCATAGGCAAAAATATATATACAGTATACCCATTACAAAACTATCACCTAAACCAGCCATTTATTTGTGGTACCTCCATAGTGATTCAACACAATGAGGAAAGTGATTAGGCTGGAAGTTTATCTCTGGTGGTGAAGGAAGATGAAATTACTGGTCTACTTTTGGCACTGGCTATACAAGATAAATATATGACACTTGTAAAGAAGAGACCATTGTTGAGGCTTGGCATTCCCAAATCTTTAATGAGAACATTCTTGGCTCTATTTGTTTATTTCTTTTTTAAAAAGAAAAAGAAAAAGTCTACCACTTTCTGGAACAACTGTTGTACCTACAGTTAGAAAAGGTTTCTCATAGTTTAATTGAAACCATCTTCTCTGCCATTTCTATTAACATTTACTAGCCTTGCCCTCTTGCACAACATAGATAAGTCTCATTTAATTTCTACATTTCTTTGAAGGCTTTCACTGATCCTCAGATGACTTGGAAAATGTGTGGGTTAGAAGCCAAATAGATGATAGATGTGAAACCCGTCATGTAAAAACTACTTTTCTGTTTATATTTACATTCACTGCAAAGAGAGAACTATTTGATCAAAGTTGCTGATTAAAAGAATCAGCTACAGTTGAAAAAGAGACATCGGGTGTTGAACTTTTGAATCTGGTGGAAGGTAAAGTAGAACTTAAATGTTCCAGATGGACTGAATGGTTTTTTTTTGAAAAGGGAGGGATTTGTCACCTAAGAAAGATGAAAAATTTCTTTTACTGTCATGCCATCATCCATGCATGATGGTTATTGGCTGCATCCATGGAAGAAGCTGACATTGTGATGAACTATTTAGTAACTTTCTCCAGCTTGTTAGTCCACAGAGGTTTGGTCTTGTGCTGGGCCCAAATAACTCCTTCTGTTGAAAAGTTGAGATATTTGGCAGAATTTGGTGAGGTATTTAAGCCAATAATTTGGTAAATATAGAGAAGGAATATATATAGAAGGTAAACTTGAGGATGTGGAAGGAATGAACAAGTCTTTAAGGGTGGATTTTCAGAAATGTTACTCACTGCTAAGAAAAAGGGGAATGTGGGGGAGAAAAACCTCAGAATTACACTTCCTGGATTTGTTTAGTATTTAGATTGGAAACATAGAAATTTGGACAGTTGTTCACAATTGTTGTTGTGCTCTATTACAATAAACAACATTCCTGAAATACCTGCTATGCTTGTTTTGTTTTTACTGTTCCTACCATAAATATCTAACACATATTGCTCATAGAAAAAGAGATAAAAATAGAATGAAGGAAAGGTAAAATCAACTAGGATGAAGTAAACAGGAGCCTTTCAATTGATATCTTGGGGATACAGTAATGTCTTAAGTAGCAATGCTTCAAATACTCACATTATGCTAAGTCATGGTTTTCTTTTTTTTCTTTTTTAATCTAATTTATATCCCGCCCTTCTCCGAAGACTCAGGGCGGCTTACAATTTAAAGCACAAATCAATGTGCTTAGCAATAGCCTTCATTCTATGTATATGCCTGCTTATTAGGGCTTCCCCCCCCCAAGCGGCATTATTACAAAGTCAGCTTATTGCCCCCAACAATCTGGGTCCTCATTTTACCTACCTAAGGATGGAAGGCTGAGTCAACCTTGAGCCTGGTGGGATGCGAACCTGCACTAATTGCAGGCAGCTGGTGTTACTTAAGGAGGCATTAGCCCACTGCTCCACCAAGGCTCTTAACCATAAATGATTGAATTAGTTATGATAATTCACTCAGTATGCCAACCCATCAAGCCTGGTTTCCAATTCACATAATAAAACAAGTCAAAGCCAAGAAAACCACATTATGGATCACTATGAATAAGAATGGAGGCAGCTAATCATCCTTCTCTGAGTATTGAGGAGCTTAGAATGCACTTTAAACTTGGTATGGAGCCCAAGACTTTCTGTACACAGCATGTGTTGCAGTAACTAACAGGGTCATCTCAGGAGCAGTTTCCCAATAGTTCTCATTCAGTGTCCCAAAGGGTATAATTTTAGGTTCTCGAGTGCCACCTACTGGAAAGAAGAGGAGTAGAAAATGGTGGAAGAAGTAGAATACAGGTTAATTTTATGTAGATAAATTAAGCTAAAGTGTAATGGTAGGGGACTGGCACTGTGACAACTTTGCAAGAGACTATGGAATTAAAAATTACTTTTATTATCAGTTATGCAGATTACATACTTAATATAGATCAATCTGTGGAAGTGTCCAAGACATACACAACTGTATTTTGGGTTGATTCTTTGGGTTCTGACGATCAGAGTCATCACAAGTTTTTTTGTTGCCTGATACAAAAAACAAAAACCTAGTTTTTGTTCAAACCTGGTTTGAAAATTACACTTCAAATGTATTGAACTAGAGGAATCTGGTATCTTCCATTACACTTGCAGGAGCAAATGCAAGTAATCCTGAAATTTCTGTAAAATAATTCCTGGAAGTTTAACATTGAGACAAATCAGCCATCAATGGACATCCTCTCAAGCAGTCAACATTCAGATAAGCAGGGATCAGCACTAGACAAATGATCAGGCAGGAAACAATATTTTAATCAAGGAACACTGAAGAAGAAACCACACCACCATCAAAACTGACAGGGCAAGCGACTATATATAAACAATCAACAAACCAACAACAAACAGGCAACAAGCAACATTACTTGTGTCAGAATCCATTTATATCATATTCATAAATGGAATGTTTCAAACATTATTCCATGGATTCTGCCATCTCCCGAAGAGAAGAGAATAGATGTGTATTGAACCGGCAATAGGCATTTCAAAGGAAAGGAGAAGCCTTTTGAACTGGGGAAACAAAAGGGGGGGCTAGCATCTGGTTTTTGTCACGGAAGACAGCAATAAACAGGAAGAGTCCTAAGTTCTTTTTTCCCACGAGATGGATGATACGAGAGAAAGGATGGGGGGCTAACCAAATGGGGGTTAAGGGGGTTAAACCGGGAACTCTTTATAAGGGTTTACTTCATGGAATAATATTAAGTCCTGTCTCGTTCCTACAACCAAGCATGTCATAGTAAAGATTCTTTTTGGAATAGATTTGACTCCAAGAATTTTGTCTTCCTAAGACGTGGTTTGGGGTGGGTCCTGACAACTTGTATAATTAAAACTCTGGAAGCAAACGAGCAAACTTAGCGAATACCAAGAACTTCACAATCAAAAGTTATTTATACTTCTATATAAGCTGAGCTCTCAATGGCATTTTTACAGCATTAATACGTCAAAATATTCTTGTTCTATATCAAATTTATAGTTTTATAGCTTAAAGTGAAGGTGAACCACATACTAAAGTAATTGCCTTTTCATTCCACTTCCTTGATTTCTGGCACTAAATATCACAATCTTGTCTTAAACAAAAGAGCATATTTCTTATATATTTTAGTTTCTTTATTCTAGATGCCATTTTCAATATTGTT
This sequence comes from Vipera berus, assembly GCF_964194415.1. NCBI lineage: Eukaryota > Metazoa > Chordata > Lepidosauria > Squamata > Viperidae > Vipera > Vipera berus. The sequence goes on from NC_138209.1 coordinate 22,846,301, forward strand.
TTTTAAAATCCTTAAAATTGTTTTTATTTTTTTTAAAGTAGCAAAAAACACTGTTCCCTAAATTTTTCTCCCTAACTCAAGTAGAGTTTTTTTTTATCAAGAAATATTCTTCAAAACAACTCTCTTTGAATAAAGTATACGTAGGTCATCACATCTAAACATACATTTAGAGTCATTATATAAATATATTCCTATGAATTTGCTCCTTTATCTTTAACTTTGACTGATTCAAGCTGGAAGTATCATGGAAGCAAATAGCTCTGTATGACTGGACAATCAACAGCATAAATATGACAAGGAATAAATACTTCCATATGGATTGTTCAATCAAACCTTCTCTATAAGTGCTTTGAGGGTGATTTTTTAATGATGTTGATTTACTGTGTTCCTTCACATTAAGCAGCCAGTTAAAGGGGTAGATATCAAAGACTGTTTCTAATATAGGATTTTTTTCATGGGCTAGTAAATCAAAAGCAAAATGCTGAAATTGTTCCAGTTTTGATGTTTTCATCAAATTATTTCTGATAAATAATAGTAGATAGAAATATAATTTGCACCAGCTGAAAGAAACACAAGGAATAATGCAATGTGTCTTCCCCTAGAAAAGGTGAGCGCTTAGTGCAGCACACATTCTGCATGCAAAACATGCTGAGTGTGTTACAGAAGTTAAACCATAGTCTGAAGCAATGGGACACACAAGTGATTTAATCACACTTTGCTTATTTCCAAATGCTTCCAAAATGAAAACCTCACATCTTTTCTTAGAACCCTCTTGTCTGTTTAAATGTCCCCCAAATTAAAAAAAAAACAACACACACCCACACAAAGTGATCACAATAGATCAGATAAACCAAAACATATTCAAGGGGAGAAAGAATTAAAGAGTCACTAACTCATTACATATGTTTTCTACATACTCTACATAAAGGGTTTTTCTGCAGCAACATATGGAAAATATCTGAATGCTAAGACAATGATAATAATCAATCATTCCAGGCTCCAGCTCCAAATTGTGTGTTGTTCCCTCTGCTCATGGGATAGTCACTAGACTGCATCCAAACTTATTGTTTTGTGTCCTTGATAAAGAGGAATGATGTCATAACAACAAAAGGGAACAAGTAAAATGAAGAAAGAAAGTTGTGTAACTCTTTAACAGATGAATCCAAAAATGTGACAGTTGTTGTAGTAGTCTTTAAGTTGACACGGGGATTTCCTTTTTTGACTTTTTTTTAAAAAAACTCTACTGTTCACTAAGCTTTCCATTTGTCTTTTAGATGCAATGTATTTGGTTTCATGAGGGATCCCCAGCCATTGGGGGTCATGACCACACAGTCCTTCCAGGCAGAAGGCTTGCCAACTCATAAAAAGGCTGCCATGGGAATAAGGGCCACTCACAAAAAACACATAGAGAAAGGTATGCTCAGCTAGTTTCTATAACTCCCAAGATATTTCCCAGCAACTCCAGTTTAGCTTTGGCTTGTTTTATGAGTAGGAAGGAACAGTTCCAAATAAAAGTAGCCACCTACAATTGTATTTATTAAGCAATGTCTTTAGACACCTAGATGGAGCTCAAAGACATTCTTTGGGGGGGGGGGAAATAATGATGTTGAGAACAGGGGATTTTGTTTAAAACAAAGCTAGCCAGGTTCCTATTTAATTAAAAGAATCTCTTTAATAGCAAGAGCAACATATAAGCCTTCTCAGATAGACCAGAAAGGAAACATAATCAGATGAGCTACATTAAGAGAATCTTGCAACTCTGAAAGTACCTTTCTCCTGCTGTTTTTTTTAGAGCCCAAGAAACTATAAAGGGTCCCTTCTGAGTCTCTTTCTCCACCCATTATGCATCTGTGGGCTATGCCATCTCTTATCTCACAGTTGCCTAGGCAACAATTCTTCACTCTGTCTCTCAAAGGCTTTCTCACTTACCATTACACCTAAGCCTAAGAAGGACAAGGGAGACTGGCATTGCTGAAAGAGGTAACCACAGGAACATTAGTCATCATAACTCAAGCATAGTTTGGGATACTATGCTTAATGAATTAATATATACAGCAGCTGCTTCCAACTGTATACATTATCAACATATTTTGTTATGTATAAATTATATTTTAAAACAAGTTCTATTATCCTATTATAGGTTGATAGAACATAACATTCTGTATTGGGTAACCCTTAGATTTCTTCCTCCCCCAAGACAAGAATCCATCATGGTTTTATCAGTAATTAGAGATTCCCAAAGGAAAAGGAAAAGGGACTTTTAATCCTGTAACTCGTACCAACAAGCCAAAGTAGTAAAAGAAAGGCCAGATTATTACTGGACAGAGGGAAACACTCAACGATAGGGCAGCAGATTTGAATCCAAAAGAGATATAGGTAAGTCGCTATTCACTGGGATTTAAGTAATGTAATATTCAATTTAGTGTGAAATTGATACGTCACATTTAATGTGAGCCAAAATTCAGTTAGTACAAGGCTAGTGCATACACATTTAAAGCTAATACATGGGCAGTTGTTGAGGAGTTTTAGATATTAATCATTGTGTTTGCAAAATGGAGAAAAGGAAGGTTATATTCAAGGAAAGCTCAAAAATGAAGAGCTCATTTTGAAGAACTACAGCAGAATACATGAGATAGCAGGTACACTTTGGATATGGGTTTATTTTCTTTTATTAAGAATAAAAATGTACACTAAGTGTTTACTAATAAATATGAAATATATTTCATGTTATGTTCTATCAACTTATAAAATTATGTTTAAACAATTTAATTGCCTATTTCCATCGAGCTGGAACCAACTTACCTATTTCCCATACAAATATCACTTTGAATAGTGCAAATCTATATAATACAATGATTTTGTGGGTTTCATTAACCTCGCTAATCAAGATCCATCAGTACACATGCTCAATCTTTTTTAGTCTCTTAATGATTTTAAGTGTTGTGATGGTTGCCATTTCTGAATCACAGTAAAAGTTCAGCTCTAGTTGAATTGTTCAAGTATCCTGCAGCTAACACCTGGGAAAGTCTGAGTCACTGAATCAATGACAGAGATGTCCAATCTGGTCTTAGCTCCAAATTGATCTCCATATAATTTTTCAGGGAAGACCAATGTCTAAACTCATCAGTGTAGACAACAGACAGATAAATCAGTTTGGAATTCTGGAATTCCATTTTGGAATTATTTCTAATGGAAGGAAGGGTAAAATACAGTAATATAAAATTATTTTTCCAATATTATCCTTTAACAGTTGACTGAATATCCCAAAGGATAGATCAACAGGCAATCTTTAATCTGTTGTTATTGTTGTTGTTATCAATAAGAAAAGGCAAGGAATAAAAGCTACATATATACAAAAGATTTTAACAGGTGATATTTTGTCTGGTTAAAAAGCTAAAGTTCAAATGTAAAGCAAGTGGCTGCCACATGAATAACCTGGGTCATTCTGATGAATGTTTTCAGTAACTTCTTCCAAGAATTTTCTGATCACTATGGATTATGTTCTTTTACTAAGATGCATTAGCATAGCAGAAGGCTCATTATGGTTTTAGACCAGACTTTATACATAAAATCTCCCATAATTCATTAGAACAATAAAAGGAAAAAAAAGAAGGAAAAAAGTCAGGATTGGCTCTGAAATTATTATTAAAGATTTGGGAAGAGTACAGTTGCATTTGACAATATTTGCTGCCTTTTTCTCATAGCAGCTAGATAGAATTTGCTATGTTGTAAAAATAGAACCGTGCAGCCTGCCTAGAGAAAGAAGAAGGAATATCAGAGTAATTGCGATACTATAGAATGTTTATCCTTCCTTGCATTAGAAATAATGGCAAAAGGGAGAATCAAATGATGCCACTCTATTTATCTGTCTGGTCTACCCTGGAAAAAGGAAAAGGGAAAGCAAAGAAACTGCACTCAAGGGAATGGCATTGTAGCATACTGACCCCACTTCATTTCTCAGGTTCAGCAAGAGTAATATTGTGGAGATGTCAATCTTGGAAACAACATACTTACCTCATTCTCAAGATGGCAAGAAAGCATATCTCAGGGCTGTAGGGATTAGCCACAGAACAGTGTGGCTATCATTATGGAAAAAATGAAAGTCATAACTAAGAGAAGAGTTGCATTTTATTTACCAACAATTAAAACTAGATGTTGTAATGTAATTTCGCCAATCTCCCAAGAATAGATGCTGCAGAAAAAAACTTTCTCTCCAAACTTCATCAATGTGCATAAGTGAAATGGCCAGTTCTCTTTACAACTTGAAGTTTTCTGAAATATGACTTCTTCCCATTTTCCCAAGCCAGACTTTCCCATATTCACCATGAGACCAAACAACACTGAACCCGTTTCAGTGTGTCCTCAATCACCTCGGTGCCTATTTTGTTTTAAAGGAATATTCTGGAAGCAGAGGTCCTCCAATAATATGTGGTCCTCCAAAAGTCATGGACTCTACCCAAATAATAACAGAATAACAAAGTTGGAAGGGACCTTGGAAATCTTCTAGGGCCTAGGCCAACCCCCTACTCAAGCAGGAGATCCTATACCATTTCAGACAAATGGCTGTCCAAACTCTTCTTTAAAATCTCCAGTGATGGAACACCTACAACTTCTGGAGGCAAGCCATTCCACTGGTTAATTGTCCTCACTGTCAGAAAATTCTCCTTAGTTCTAGATAGTGGTAATTAATCGTCATGCTGCCTGGCTGTAACATAACTTGTTAACTACCAACTTCCAGATGGCTACACAATTAGCCATATTCTGATCCTGGTCCTGTAGCAAAACTCTCAGGGAACACCACCCATCCTTAAAGAATGTTGTCCAGCTTCTGCTTGAACCGAATTCTAGGTGCTTATTGAAATCTTACGGAGTTTTGAATCACAGCCGTGGATTTTCAATTGAGCATAAAGAAACTATATGATGAGGAAAATACCAGAGGATTACATTACATCAGAATCAGCACTTTGAAAGCCTTTGTGATACTTTGATTCCAGTGGGGGATTCCGTACAGAGATCTGTTTCATATATTTTGAATCAGAGAAGGAATTTTTATCAGCACCTAATAAAACATAAGAAACAGAACCTTTGTTTTATTAGTTGTCTTGTTTCACCCACAGGAAATGCCTCAGAAATATGATAGAAGAGCATAATTTCTATGGCATCTTGAGAATAGTTTATCAGTATTTATTGGTTGCAGCATTGTCTGTTTAGTTTGCTTTGCAACATACAGACTACCAGTTATCAGTCAGTGAGTGATATGCTGGAAGCCGGAGAGTAATTTTAGTGGTAGGTCTGCGGAGTTATTTTAATTTTTTACATTTTTCTATAAGATGTTATAGAAAGTTCTGGGTTTTTTTAATAGAACAAAATAGTGTTGACTACAAATTTCATCATCTTGGGTCTTGATAAGGTTTAGCTGCTCAGAACTCTAGTAACTTTATGCACCCAAAAAGAACATTTAAAACAGCTCAAATTAGGATGTGTTTCCATCAATTTCTGAAGGAACCCCTTAAAGCCAAGTTGAGAGAGAAGTTTCTGTCCACCTAAGTAAAACCTCAAGCCAGAGGTGAAATAACAGAACATTATTTCAACTTCTAACTGATCCTGCTTAGGTTCTGAACTAGTCAGTTCTGCAGCAGATCAGATAATTCAGGATTTTTTTTTCTTACTATAGACTTACAATCTACAAAGTAGACAGGATAAAGATATACACACACACAAGTTTGTTGCTATGCTAGCTTGAGAAATTTTAAAGTAATATTATTTATAAAACTTTATTTGCCATCTAATTTCTCTACCCATTCCAAAAACATTTGGCTCAAGAAGATAAATCACAAAGTCAAATTAAATGATAAAATTAAATGAATAAAATTATAACATTCATAATTCAGTTTTATAAAATGAAAATCACCAGTTGGGAGATACAATGGAAAGGAGATGAGAAAGGAACTTAGCTGTTGTAGTTTTCCTCCTTGGAACTGCTGTACCCCTGAACCGAGGTGGCCTCTATTTTTTAAACTAACATCTTTATTACAGCCATTGACGAATCTTCTGTATAGTTTTAAGAGAGAATTACAAAGCTTGGGTACATAAACATATATAAACAATAAACTGGAAGAAATATGAAGCCAAGTAAAATATACAATAAATAAAGCCAAGTAAAATACACAATAAATAAGTACTAGAATACTAAACAGATTAAAATATTTAAAACTAAATCACAATATGTACTTTGTAGGGAGGAAGTTAAAATGTGAACCTAATCAGTGAATAGAGGAGTTTATTTCTGAATGAATGAATGAATGCTTTCTTGCTGAATTAAGCTACTCAACACTGAAATATTAATTTGATAAGGTTCTAGAATAATAACATGTTAATATAACAAGTTATAATCTACTGATACTGGAAATCACTTTATTACAATTACAAGTTGAAGTCAATATTTACATTCCATGCTGTCAGTATCATATACTACATGTAATTATTTTTATCTCATTAAATATTGATATCTTCCTTTTACTAACAATATTCTTGCACATTCTCCCAAGATGTTAAGACCATAAAATATGCTAAAATTGATTTTGTGGTTCTGCAAGCATGCTTTCCTGAGGACACCAGAGATACCTTGTAATCTATAGGCTGCTTTTCTGATAGACACTGAATAAAAACCAACCATCCTAAATGTAAGTTTAAGCACAAGCTTCAAATTATATAAAGGAGTCTAAGATTTTTTTTTTCCCAACTGAGCTAAACATACTGAAGCAATCACTTTCTCTATTGGAATTTAAATCATAGTTTATTAAAAAAAATAATGAAAGAAATAGGAAAATAAGAAAAAAAAATAACTTTCCTTTTAAAGAAGACCTAGAGAATCTAAGAGCAAATCAGAGACTATGGTAAATAAGTAAAATAGAATACAGATATATTATTGTGACACAATTTTCCTACTAAAAAGCTACCTGAGGGAATGAAAAAAGCAGTAAAATCATTAGAGTCATTTTTCAAACATTAAAGATCTCCTCTGCACAATCTTTTAAATATTAAAGTCTCAAGAATTCCATAGACATTATTTAAAATCATACTTCTAGTCCATAGTGTTCTCATCAAAATACGAATGATGCTGGCTCAAAAGGGAGATATATTAAAATAACAGCGAAGCAGACTGCTTTTTGTTGTTCAAAGTGTTCATGGCTCTGAAGCTGACATATTTTATGGCTGGCTTATAGGATCAGAATGTAAGGTTTTCTAAGAGCAAGTAAAAGCAGATTGTGTGAAAGAATGCCCTCTAACTGCCTACAGATGCAGAAAAAGGCATTTTTACCTTTCCCTAAGATTGCAGTTTAAATCAAAGATGTATGCATCTTTATGCAGTAAAGTTGTCCTTTAAAAAAGAAACAAAACTCTAGCTTTAAGACTTACAGAGCTCAAAACTTTCACCTGGCTGTGGAGGGGAAGAAAAAATCTGGTGGTTAAAACAACAAAGACCTCGGGATAATACCTCAGGATAGCTTTCTATCACTCAGATTTTTTTAAAAAAAAATCAAAATAATAAAGTATCTGATATTTACCGCTCTAATAAATTTGTGTGGTTTATTATTTATTGCACAGCTCCCTTAGAAACCAGCACTAGAGGTATGAAACCTTTGCACTGTTGTTTTATATTCTGCAGCAAACAAGGTAAATGATCACCAGGCATGATGTGTTCTTTTCCTGTGATTCTCAAATGAGCTGTTTGAAAGCAAACTCTCTCTTTCTTTCCATCTCTTAGCTCCTACTTCTCCCTCAGAAAAAAAGGGAAATGTATATATTAGCCTCTCGTGACCTCACTGGCTGATGGGAAACCTCAAGAGATCTGTGTAAATGTTCATTCCAAAAAAATGGTAGATCCTCAGCACTATTGTGGTTGCTATGATTTTTTTTTTTGCTAAGAACCAGCTTTATTTTTTAAAAAAAAATGCCTTCCAAAGTTTATTGCAGTTACCGCAAAGTCAAATAAATCATTCTATGCTATTGAGTATGTTTTAATGAAGTATTATAAATCCCAGGGACTAAATGAAAAATTACTTTTTTCCTAACATGTTGTAATAGTAATTCAATTTTGCAGATTAGAACTCCTTATTCTTCAGTATGGAAACAGGTATTTCCATGTTTAAGCTCCAAGATTCCCAAGGTAGAGAGTTGGGAGAGAGAAGTGGAAGAAAGTGAGTTACTTATCCGCATCTCACATCCTATTAAGTTAATATGCTTGGCTCAGAATTCAGACATAGCTTAGACATATTTTCCCGTTCTACAAAATCCTCAGCCTTAGGATACTCAGTATATTCTTTTCCTATAAATAATTTGATATCCATTAGAAGAGCTGAAAAGACTAACTAAAAAGTCAGTTAGAGAGCTTGACAAAGTCTGTCCTTTCAGCTACAAATTAATTATACCTTTCCCCTAGATTATTTAGTTCCATTGAAATTATTTAAAAATGTACTATCAGTATAGCTAGGGTCAGTGGTGACCAGTTAACTTTGAAGAGACAGTAAGTGAATAAACTGGCCAGACCTTCATTCTCTAGACCAGACATGTCAAACACAAGACCCGGGGGCCGGATCCGGCCCGTGAAGTGGTTTCATGTGGCCCGCGAAGCCATCCTGGAAACAGTGAGGGAACGGCCCCCACTGCCTTGGCCCTGGCCCAGAGACCCTCCTTCTGCCAGAGACCCTCAGATCTGTCCCACTCCTGCCCAGGCCCCCATAGGCACCCTTGATGCGAACGATGTAGAGCTAGCCATGCCCACCCAGTAGGCCATACGCAGTCTAGCCACGCCCACCCAGTAGGCCACGCCCACCCAGTAGGCCACGCCCACCCTGGCCACACCCACCTGGCCCCTTGAGGGCAACCGCAATGCTGATGCGGCCCTCAATCAAATTGAGTTTGACACCCCTGCTCTAGACAGCAGGTAGATTGAATACTACAGTAACTAGTGAAACAGAAGGAGACACTGTTGTGTGCCCCATTTAGCTAGGATCTCAAGATTTAGGATCTCAGATTGAAGAAGACATCCTAGGCTAAAGGATCACATCATACCTGATTGGCTTTATAGGCTCTCTTGGCCTAGATAATTTAAAGTGGTCTGCTAAGGCCTCATCTTAAACTTTCTGTAATTTTTTCATTCAACCAACACTCCCATTGTTGCAGGGAAGAGATGCCTTGGAGAAAATTAGTCCGTGATGTTTTGTAGGATTATTTTACAGTGATTTTTAATGAGGCTTGTGCTTGTCATGTTTAAATTAGTGGTGGATTAGTGAAATTCTTCTGTATTTTTTATATTAGTTCTTTCTCAGTTTGATGAAAGAGAAATTGATTTTCAAAGATATTATTATGATGTTTTTGCAATATATTTATGATGTCCTGTTCATTGTACAGTTGTTTCTCCTATGGTACAGAGCCTTCTTGGTTTTCACATTTTATTTTAAACTCAAGGGAAGTCTTAATGAGAGACTTCCTCTCTCGCACTTTTCAGAATATTAGTGTTAATGTCACCTCTAAGGGAGATTCTCAGTCTTGAGTTTTTCCTTTCCCTAATAAATTAGAGATGGTTCTTTCCCCCACAAATTAGAATATTTCAAAAAGTCATTTATGCCCAGTTCTGACTGAAGCCTTTTCAAATATATACTTTCTGTCTTGAAAGTAGGACTTTCCTCAAGTTATTTGTTATATATTGGGTTCTTGCAGGCATTGAGCGAGACAGAGGGTTCAAACAGCAACAGGCTTTATTGAGAGTCAGAACATAACAGAAGCAACTGCGCAGCTATTTATACAGTTGGCCTCTAGGCAGTGACCAATAGATTTAAAGCAGCAGTTTCCCACCCAAAAACCTACTTAACCGGCTGGAGACAGCCAGTCTAGTTCGGCCCAGCAACCGTTACAAAACATGCAAGTAAAGTCAGCCATTAGCAACAGTTTAAACAAAAGCAAGTAATTACAGCATATAAGGCCAGTACATTACATTATTCATTTTCCACTAATGGGGACAGATCAAGTAAAGTTCAGCCTATGATGGAAAAGCAATTATTGACAGTAGTTGGTCTCCTCTCATGAAGAAGCTGACTGGTCATTGCTCTTTATGTAAGCCCAAACCATGCCCGGAACCAGCAACCAGATTAATCCAGAGGTTTAGATCAAGAGGTTTCTTTATTACTGATTCACCAGTTTACAGGAATCTTGCCAGACAGTCTCCCTTCCTTTGGGAAACACCTGGTATAGTCCTAAGTGTTTGAGAATACACTTCCTCTCCCCTATGGGGAGCTGAAATATCTCTTAACTCCCCCTAGCCGAGCCTCCTTCCTTTCAGTCATTGATTTCACCACAAGCCTAGAGAGGAGACAGCAAGATCCAATTGAGTCCAATCCTTTATTTGCTTACAACCAACACACAGAATATTGCCAAATTAAAACTATCACTTTCTAACTTACTGTATCCTGAGAGATTCTGGGGTGTGATTGCCCTGAACCTCTTCCCTCTCCCCACTCTTACTTGGGGATATGGAGTCTCTTGATCTGGGCTCTTTCTGGGAAAGCTCAATGTTGCCAAAAGGGTCCCCCATTGCTTCTACAGGTGCACATTATATCACGTGCTTTCTCCTGAATTAGAAACAGGTCTGGTTCTTTTGCTCCAGCTTTAATATCAAGACCTAGAACAATGTTATGCAAGGGGAATAATATAGCATACATGTCGATCTGTCTATAATTTATCATTGTTATTTCATCCTGGGCTATTTTTATTAGCATCGGTCATCATTGTACATCTGCTGTAAGTTTTCACTTCTGTATGTTTTGTTACTAATATAAACCAGCATTTTACGTTGGCAGTTTTAGCAAACTAAAAAGAAAAAAATAAACAAAAGCATGCAATTTTACCCATTCTTTTGGATTCTTACCAAAAATAACAGCTTCTCCTAATGAGTTTTCTCCTAACAATATGTAAAATACAAAATAAGCATAGAATATACCAACATCTGTTTGCTTTCCAGATATTAACCTTGGTTCTCTAAAGTAATGAATAGGAGAACTATATGGTAGTACTGGCATACATTAATCTACTTCTTCTTTCAGTTTTGTTTTTGCAGAGGCTAACAGCCACACAAAAACTATTATAACAATCCTATAAAAATATAATAAATTTCCCCTTTCTGATTCAGAGAATTATTCATTTGCACACATCATTTTAAGCATTAATTGATATTAATCCAACCCTCCTCTCAGACAATATTTCAATAGTTTTCGTGTTTTAGAGAATAGAATTATCTAATCTCATATCCCTATGTGACCTCCTTGAGAATCACTTGCAAGAGCAACCAGATTTTCGTATCTCATAGACCTAAGGCATTATGAAGTAATTAAGCCTGTTATTTGCATGCCACTTTAATGAGGTACCCATGTAGAACAGCTTTAAAAAATTACATTTGTCCTTTAACTACAATCTGACTTTTGTTTTTGCACAGCTGTTGGAGTGTGGGTGGGTGTATTGACCTTGGAGATGGAATGGCAGAAGATCCTGCAAAAGATCCAGGCATAATAAAACATCTCATGTTAGTTACTTATTCCTAGAAGTGAGATGATAGGTAGAAGCTATCTGCCTTTGCATGCACCAAATTCTGGAGGACTCTTAACACTTACAAAGCTTCTGAGGATGTTCTACCATCTGGTTTTAGTTTCAGAAGTAGTCAGAAATTCCACAATCAGAAGTAAATTAGTTAAAATAGCTTTTTTTTAAAAAAAATCTGCCTCTATGATTGTTCTTCACATCATGTGTCCTTATCATGTGTGAGAAATTTTTGCCGCCCATCCATCTACCATGCAAAACATTATTTTCTAGAAATAAACAAAGACCCTCAGGTGAGGGCAGACATAATATAGTCCAAGAACATCAAAATGTAAAATGAAAACCGACCCAATCTGCTTGCTATGCTTCATTCAGAATAATAAGGGAGATGTGTTTCCTGGGAAAACTTTCAAAAGTCTTCCAGGCATAATTCCCATTTTTACAGCCATATGATGACATGCCATGTACTTCTGGAGAAACATCTCTGATACTCCACTGTAGCATTAAATGGAGTCACTTTGAAATTATGAGATCACAACACATTACAAGAGCACAATAAATCACATATATATCAAGATGTGAAATTAAAGATCATAATCAATCACGTATATATCCATACAAAATTGGAATTGATATATATTTCAAGATATATCCATTCCAATTTTGTATGAATATGCACGTGATTTATTAGAAGTATTTATGTGTTTATTTTTTATTATTATTTATATGATCATAAAGAGGTCCAGCTTTGGTGTAAGGTTTGCATTAGAAAAGTTGGTGCGGGAAGGACAAGGTACTTGGAAGAGACAATTCCGAGGCATTTTTAAGATGAACAGATTGAGATTCTTTGCTCATTGATATTAAATTGATTCTTAAATATTTATTGCAAATTGATGAGGACTCTAAACAACATGCAATAAAAATGAAATTAAGAGTGAGAAGTGTTCGTGACCAATAAAGCTGAGAAGCAGGTAGAATGTCTAGATCAGACATGTCAAACACAAGGCCCGGGGGCCGGATCCGGCCTGCAAAGTGGTTTCATGTGGCCCGCAAAGCCATCCTGGAAACAGTGAGGGAACGGCCCCCACTGCCTTGGCCCTGGCCCATGGTGGCCAGGAGCCAATGTACAATTTCATGGTGGCCATCTATGCTGAAACACATTCAGTCTTACCTTCACAAGGCCATCTGAAAACAGCGAGGGACTGGTCCGTGCTGTGTCGGCACTGCCCCCTGGGCGCACGCTGGGGACGTATCACCCTTTGTGAGAAATGAAGAAAGGCACCATCGCCTGGAAGTGGCCAGCACATGGCCCTGCCTACTTTGGGCAGGCTAGGGGCTGGGCAGCATTGCGCTTCTCTTCAGATTCGTGCCACCTGGCTCAGCCTCTTGGCACTGTGAGGAGAGCACCCCGTTGCCTGCCAAAACCGGGCAGGCTGGGGACTGGGCAGCATTGCGCAGGTAACATCGACTCTCATGCTGCTCATGGCATCCCTTCCACCAGAGCCCACCAAGCCGGATATGTCAAGTAGGCGAGGGCCATGTGCTGGCCACTTCTAGGAGATGGTGCATTTCTTCATTCCTCATGAAGGATGACACTTCCCCAGCTGCATTTCTTGCCTGTTTTTCTCCCTCCCTCATCTCAAATATTTTCCCACCACAGGAAGGAAGGAAGGAAGGAAGGAAGGAAGGAAGGAAGGAAGGAAGGAAGGAAGGAAGGAAGGAAGGAAGGAAGGAAGGAAGGGGAAGGTCTGAGGGAAGTCCTGCCTTAGTTCTTCCCTGCTGTCCTTTCACCATCCCCTTGCCCCCTCCTCCTGGCCTATCCTGGGGGGTCTCCCATCCTATTGCTAAGGAAGCTTTGGATACAAAGCCAAGTCTCCTTACATGGAGAGGGAGTGGGCCTCTCTCTTGACTTTGCCCTTGTACCCATTATGAGCAACCTGGCTAAGGAAAGCAAGCACAGCAGCAGCAGCAGCAGCAGTGCAGATGGGCGCCCCCTTGGGGAAGTGGAGCTGGGCTTAGTGCCGCAGGTGCTTGAGGGCTGGGCTGGGCATTTGACCTCCGCGCCACCGTCCAGCTTCCCCCCGCATGGCTTAAGAGGAACAGTGAGGCTTCTCCAGTGGACCATGCCTTGGCACTTGCCCCGGTCCCATCTCCTTCTGCCAGAGACCTTCAGATCTGTCCCACTCCTGCCCAGGCTCCCATATGTACCCTTGACGTGAAAAATGTAGAGCTGGCCATGCCCACCCAATAGGCCATACGCACTCTAGCCACACCCACCCAGTAGGCTGCACCCACCCTGGCCACACCCACCTGGCCCCCCGAGGGCAACTGCAATGCTGATGCAGCCCTCAAGGAAATTGAGTTTGACACCCCTGGTCTAGATTGTTCAATAGTGTACATGTTTCTTTTCAGGAATTGGTACTCAAATAATTTGTAAAGATAAAGATTCAGGGCCTGTGAGACTGGCTTGACTTGATAAGAAAATAGATAAGCAGGAAGTAGAATGGGGAAGAACAGCAACAATGCTTACATTTACTAAGAAAAAGCACGTTTGTTATCCCTATTAATATTTCTACTAAAATCCACCACCCAGAAATCTTTAATTCCAGAAAATATCAATCTCTGTTAAAGAAAACAGTCTGTGTCCAAGAATCTGTAAGTCAATGAACGTTTTCTTATCAGATATCTGTTCATAATTATTTGTTTTACCATATGGAATTATCACTTTTCTGTGATCCATGTAAGCATTCCTTTAGTTACACCTAAAGGATTTCACCACTTAGATAATCTGGATCTTTCAGATTTTTTGAACTACAATTCTCATTTATTTTTTATATTTTCTGTAATAGTTACATTATATAAACTATAACAGAATAACACAGTTGGAAAGGACCTTGGAAGTCTTCTATTCCAACCCTCTGCTCAAGCAGGAAACACTATACGAGGGGTGTCAAAGTCACAATGTCATGTGACATGTCACAATGTATCGTGACTTTTTTTCCATTGCTGGCAATGGGGTGGGTATGGTTTCGGCATGACACATCTGGCCCACAGGCCAGCAGTTTGACACCCCTGCACTATGGGTATATAAAAAGAAGGTTTTACACAACAATGAACTTTAGCACAAGGCACGGTTAGTTGCGCAGGGATTTACGCAGAGAAAAAATGTTCATTATGATGAAGTGTTTTCACCAACAGTAAGAGGTGAGACCATAAGGCTAGCATTGACTTTAGCAGCTGCACACAGTTATACCATATATCAGGTCTTTTCAACCAGTGGTATGGGTATCACCTCTGGTACATTGGCACCTGGCAGGTGGTACGTGACCACCCTAGAAAAGTGGTAGTGGGGGAGGGGAGGGGAATGAGCTGAACTAGTGGCAGCACTGCACAAGCCTGAGCGAGAGACGGCTGGAGCTGCAGGGCTGTCAGGGCTCAGCGGAAGCGCCAGGATCAGTGCTTCTTCAGGGCTGTCAAGGCTCAGTGGAAGTGCCAGAATCAGTGCCAGGCTCCAGCTGGAGCTGGGCACTGATCCTGGCACTTCTGAGCCCAGAAGAAGCGCCGATCATCTGGAATGTTGCAGCATCTCCAGGGTCTTGTGATTTACATTCTGATGCTTAGCAACTGATTCATATTTATGATGGTAACAGTGTCCCAGGGTTATGTGAAGTGACCAAAACCTGCTGCAACTACCCAGCAGAGGTGGGGGGAATAAAAACCAAACACCCCCACCCCACCCCCGCTGCCCATCCTCAACAGAAATGCTCACAACAATGAAAACCTCAGACAGGAGGAAGAACGCCGCCGGGGGGCAGGCAGGTGTCTTGCTTGGCTGTGTCTTGGGGGGCACTTTTTTCAGTGCCATTGTAACTTCGAACAGTCACTAAGTGAACTGTTGTAAGTCAAGGACTATCTGTACTTCATCACTTTATTCCTTTTTTTCCTTTTTCGTCATCAAGTTTTTGACACCTTGCTAGGCAACTGGTGGTACTCGGATGTTGCCATATCCTTTTTTTTTTTATTAAAGAGTTTTACAAAAACAAAATTTTACAATATATCCCCAAATCCCTCCCACCCCAAACCCACCCACTTCCCCCCCCCACTTCCCAGAGCTAAATACAGGATTATAGTTACAATAATCATATTCTAAATAAAAATTATGCATAATATACAATTAACCAAATTCATAATGCGCTTTAACTCTCTTTTAACATAACTACAAACAACGTACGAATAACAATATCCCACTAAAATCTACTCATAAGCTAAATGGTACTTTTTAGTCCCATATTTGTTTTGAATATAATTTATCCATCTCCTCCAAACTGAAATATATCTTTCCTGTGAATGATCCTTTAGATAAGCAGAAATCTTAGACATTTCTGCAAGATTCGAAACTTTAAACACCCATTCTTCTACAGTGGGCAAACTATCCTTCTTCCAATATTGTCCCACCAGTAACCGTGCTGCCGTTATCATGTTCAACATCAAGTTAGTTTCTTTAACATCACAATCTACAACAATGCCCAATAAAAACAATTGCGGGGAAAACTTTATCTTTCTCTTAAAAATCTTTTGAATGTTCCACCAAATTTTAATCCAAAAAGCTTTTATATTTCTACAAGTCCACCACATGTGAAAATAAGTAGCTTCTAAACTACCACACCTCCAACATTTAGACTGTAGATTAGGATACATGTTGGACAGCTTCTTGGGATCCAGATGCCATCTATAAAACATTTTATAAAAATTTTCTCTTAAATTTTGAGCCTGGGTAAATTTAACATTTCTGACCCAAATTATCTCCCAGGTGTCCAATGAAATTGGTTCCTGAATATTTTGTGCCCACTTTATCATGCAGTCTTTAACCAGTTCCGTTTCCGAATCCAATTCAATTAAAGCATTATATATCCTCTTTATATGTGTACAATTTGAATCTCTAATTTGCTTTACTAAATTTTGATCTGTAGTTGTGATGCCAACCTTTTGATCTGACTTCCACCTAGCTTTCAATTGGGTATATTGAAACCAAGAGTAACTTATGTTTTCTTGTCTTAACTCCTCTACTGGTTTAAGTTGCCAATCATTCCCTTGCAATCTAAGTAGTTCCTTATAAGAAACCATATCCATACTCACTCCCATAGATACGCCCTCTATCGCGTGTCCAGGAATTCCCCAAATCGGTATTTTATAATTTAACTTATAATAATACTTTTTCCAGACACGCAATAAAGCACTTCTAAGAATATGAGATTTAAAAGCCCTGCCTACCTTCTTATCATAAAGCAAGTATGCATGCCATCCATATACCAAATCCCATCCCTCAAGATGCAGTATTCTCTTGTTAGTTAGATTAAGCCAATCACTAACCCAGGTCAAGGCAACCACATCACAGTACAATTTCAAGTTCGGCGCCTTGAGTCCCCCTCTTTCCCTGGCATCTTGTAAAATCTTGAATTTAACTCTTGGTTTTTTCCCCGCCCAGATAAATTCGTTAATACCCTTCTGCCATTGATCAAGCTTGGCATCCTTTTTCAATATAGGTATCATCTGATGTTGCCATATCCTAAGAGTGGTACAATGGGTGAAAAGGTTGAAAAGCCCTGCCATATATCATTTTGATAGCACCACTACATATTTAAACAGAAAGTTAGAAGAAGACATATATATGGCACAAGCCCCAGGTTATGAAACTAAGCATCCTGGATATGTATATAAATTAAATAAAGCCATATATAGGTTGAAGCAGTCAACAAGAAACTGGAATCAGTGCTTAGATGCTACTCTCAGAAAGTTAGGATTTAGAAGCAGCAAGGCAGATCCTTGTTTATACACTGCACAGTATAAGGGTGCAGAGTGTTTGCTGTTAACGTTTGTTGATGACCTTTGTTTTATTGCTAAGAACCACTCCCAGGTTTACTCCTTTGCCAGGCAGCTGGAAAAGAAGCTCCAATTAAAAAGCCTAGGAGAAATAAGGAATTGCCTAGGTGTGGAGATAAGAAAACCACAACAGACAGGATATGTGCTAAACCAAACAAAGAAAATAAAACAGCTGCTAGAAAAGTTAGAAAGACTCATTGCTAGCAGATGCAGGAATGAGTAGATTGTACTGGGCAGAAGCATGAAAACAGCCAACTGTTTGATAAAGAGGGTAACAACAACAACAACAACAACAACAACAACAACAACAACAACAACAACAACAACAATAATAATAATAATAATAATAATAATAATAATAATAATAATAATAATAATAATTGGAAGGGACCTTGGAGGTCATCTAGTCCAACCTCCTGCTCAGACAGGAAACCCTATACCAGGGGTAGGCAACCTTGGCTCTTTTATGACTCATAGACTTCAACTCCCAGAATTCTTGAGCCAGCATGGCTGGGTCAGTAATTCTGGGAGTTGAAGTCCATGAGTCATAAAAGAGCCAAGGTTGCCTACCCCTGCCCTATACCATTTCAGACAAATGGCTGTCCAGTCTCTTCTTAAAAACTTCCAGTGTTGGAACATCCACAACTTCTGGAGGCAAGTTGTTCTACTGATTAATTATTCTAACTGTCAGGAAATTTCTCCTTAGTTCTAGGTTGCTTCTCTCCTTGATTAGTTTCCATCTGTTGCTTCTTGTCCTGCCCTCAGATGCTTTGGAGAATAGGTTGACCCCCTCTTCTTTGTGGCATCCCCTGAGATATTGGAAAACTGTATCATGTCACCCCTTGTCCTCCTTTTCTTTTCATTAAACTAAACGTACCCAATTCCTGCAACCGTTCTTCACATGTTTTAGTCTCTAGTGCCCTAGTCATTTTTTGTGCTTTTCTCTGCACTCTTTTTAGAGTCTCAACATTTTTTTTATATCGCGGTGATAAAAACTGGATGCAATATTGCCAATGTGCTCTTACCAAGGCATTATAAAGTGGTACTAATACTTCACATTATTTTGATGCCATCTCTCTGTTAATGCAGCCTAAGACTGCGTTGGCTTTTTGGGTAGCTGCAGCACACTGCTGGCATGGGGGTTGGCAGGTTACCTATCACTATGCATGGGTGCTTCAGTCATGTAGCTCTTATCTATATCAACACCCAGTTTCAGTTGTATCCAAGGCTCTGTCTGATGTATATTATAAAATCTCAGACATACATTGTCAAGGTGGTGATTTAAGAGCTGACCAGCTGATGCAATGATGGGAATGAGTCAGCAGGGTCTTTGGCTGTTGTCTCTTTAAGAGCCTATGTAAAAAAGGGGAGGCTCTGCTAGTGTGTCTTCTTTTCTTTTCCTTTTCCTGCTGTATCTGCTGTTTGTTGGATTCTGCTCATAGCACGTGTATGTATATTGTTCCTAGTGATACTTGTATAGCATTGTAGATATTGTACATAAACCACCATTTGTTACAAACCACTGTTTGCTGTGTCTGCTCTGGGTTGTCGCACGCGATAGGACTGTGCGCGCTCTGACATACATTTATTTATGACATAAAAATCGCAATAATTGTATAGATAACATGCGAACCACATGGAAGATCAAACTATCAATATAGTTATACATAAAGACTAGGATCTGGAACTGATAAAAGGTATAACAGAGAGCTTCTACAGAGATAATAAAAAGAGCCATATGATTCCATAAACAATGAATATAGGATTAGTTTAGACTTTAGAAACATAACTAAGCATACAAGAGCAAACTATAGAACTTTATTGATATATACAATATAAGTCCTAAACACGCTGCAGCAGACTTGACTAACTCAGATAATTGTAGCTGGGTAGTGTAATATGGTAATGTAAAGTAGTGTAATGTTCAGTGTAATGTGGTAGTTTGACTTCATATATATCTAGGTTTTAACTGCTCCACTTTAATGGGACATGTACATTTCCATGTGATGAAATGGTCTCTATTCATGTGATTTATCAGCTCAAGAGAATGCAGACTAGAAACAACCCTATTAAGGAACTGGATACAATACTTACAGGCAATGTATCATATTCTGTAGTTTTAAAAAAATGCTTTTGAGTAGAAGTACTGGATGATTTATTACTTTCATTTAGGGAAAAGTCAACATTGTCACTATTAAATCATAGAGTTAAATAATTTGGTTTTACAGGCCCTAATGATGTGCGAGATAGCGTTATGTGGTACCTCATTTCAAACAGGTGAAATGGTTTACTTGCTCTAAATTCAGTCAGTAGCTAGAATATAACTTATACTGTGTGTTGTTGCCTAAGTGTTCTTTTCGCTATCCTCTTTTTTAATCAGGTGTATTTCCCTGATAACTAGCAGAACCTGCCTCAAATTTGTAGCATTGACATCAACTTCCCAAGCAGCTACTCCAAATAGTCACAAGGGCATAATTAAACTGACAAAATTGCTGTGAGTAGAAAAAATGCTTATCTTATACTTGTCAGTGTATGTGTGTGTGTGTGTGTTTGTGTGTGTGTGTGTGTGTGTGTGTGTGTAGAGAGAAAGAGAGAGATTTTCTTTTTTTGTCAGGAGATCCTAAATTTCCACAAAATTGAAACCTTCTGTTCAGCTGATTGTTTGGCAAATAATGTCTTTCTAGGCTTTATCAAGATTGCTTTATTTTCCTGATTCAAAGTTTTCAATGTTTTATTTAACAATATGCCTTGGTTAATAATATGAAACTCTTTATATTAATCTTCAGCTGTCTCTTCCTCCATAACAACTTACACAGTTTTAAAAACAACACCAAAAGGAAGCAAATATGGAGCCCTGGAATGTTGCATGAAAAACATTTTTCCCTTTTTGATCTACATATTTTCTGCAAGGAGGGGATGTCTGCTATATCTTTGGACCATTTGCAATTGGGAATAAAGCAAATTTTTTCACCTGTCATCTTTTATCTTTTTTTTAAACACTTTATTGATTTTCTTGTAATTTCTTTGTTGTGAGTCACCTAAACCAGGGCTTTTCAACCAGTGGTACGGGTACCACCTCTGGTACATTGGCACCTGGCAGGTGGTACGTGACCATCCTAGAAAAGTGGTAGCGGGGGAGGGGAATGAGCTGAACCGGTGGCAGCACCGCACAAGCCTGAGCGAGAGATGGCTGGAGCTGCAGGGCTGTCAGGGCTCAGCGGAAGTGCCAGGATCAGTGCCTGGCTCTAGCTGAAGCTCGGTGCTGATCCTGGCACTTCTGAGCCCAGAAGAAGTGCCGATCAGCTGGAATGTTGCAGCATCTCCAGGGTCTTATGAATTACGGTACATTCAGATGTTTGGCAACTGATTCATATTTATGATGGCCACAGTGTCCCAGGGTCATGTGAAGTGACCAAAACCTGCTGCAACCACCCAGCAGATGGGGGAAATAAAAACCAAACACCCCCCCCACCCCTGCTGCCAATCCTCAACAGAAATGTCACAACAATGAAAACCTTGGACAGGAGGAAGAGTGCCACCAGGCGGGCAGGTAGGTGTCTTGCTCGGCTGTGGCTTGGGGGGGGCACTTTTTTCAATGCCATTGTAACTTTGAACATTCACTAAGCAAACTGTTGTAAGTCGAGGACTACCTGTACTTCATCACTTTTTTCCTTTTTTTTGTCATCAAGTCTTTGACACCTCGCTAGGCGACTGGTGTTATTTGGATGTTGCCATTTCCTAAAAGTGGTACAATGGGTGAAAAGGTTGAAAAGTCCTGACCTAAACATATAGAGAGTCAGGCAGTATATTAGTTAGTTTTTATATTTTTAACAGTGATGTAAATATATTTATTATTATTTTTCTTTGAACTCATTGTACAACACCCAGAGTTATGTCCTATGAGATGGGCATAGATATAAATATAATAAATATTACTACAAATGGATCAGTTAGTAGCTTCAACCAAAGATCTTCTAGCTGTATTTTCTTTCAGTTCCAGGTTTGCTTCTTGCACTTTTAGAAAGTATTTATTTAATATAGATACACAATACACCTACTGAAATGGTCCAAAATAAATCAAACATAGTCTACCCTGAAATGAGAATCCAAAGATGCTGTTCCTTCCACAGAAAATGCTTTATGGCTGATGCTTAAAGTGCCAATGGGTATATCATAAAGGAGACAATATAGTCATACCCACTTAAAAATTTTGTTGTTGTTAGCTGTGAAGTCATGTCCGACCCATCGTGACCCCAAGGACAACGTTCCTCCAGGCCTTCCTGTCCTCTACCAACTTCTGGAGTCCATTTAAGCTCACGCTTACTGCTTCAGTGACTCCATCCAACCACCTCATTCTCTGTTGTCCCCTTCGTCTATTGCCCTCAATCTTTCCCAGCGTTAGGCTCCTCTCCAGTGAGTCCTTCCTTCTCATAGATGGCCTTGGCGTGGCAAAGGGGCTTGTATAATTCAATGAAGTTATGAGCTATGCCGTGCAGGGCCACCCAAGACGGACAGGTCATAGCAGAGAGTTCCGACAAAATGTGGTCTACTGGAGAAGGAAATGGCAACCCACTCCAGTATCTTTGCCATGAAAAACCTATAGACTTAAAACTTACTGTAATGTAAATAAAAATAAGGTGCATTTCATCATAGGTAAAGGCTGGAACTAGCAAAATAGGAAGCATAATGTTCATATTGACAAATTAACTAAGCCTTTGAGATAAAAGATCCGTTTAATGCAGTAATCTGCTGTAACAGTCCTTTTCATTGTCTTCTATAACAAATCAATAGTGAACTAACATATGATTACTTTTTGCTACATTTTTAAACGAAAAAAAGAAACTAAATGGAACATTTTTTGCAAGATCAAATGCAAAAGGACTATGAAATTTAGTGTTATAGTTGCCATTAACTCTTCCTTTATTCCATTGTTAGCCTGTATTACTCAAATATTGCATTAGAATAGAATAACAGAGTTGGATGGGACCTTGGAGGTCTTCTAGCCCAAACCCCTGCTCAGGTAGGAAACCCTATACCATTTCATACAAATAGTTGTCCAATCTCTTCTTTAAAACTTCCAGTGTTACAGCATCCACAGTTTCTGGAGGCAAGTTGTTATACTGATTCTAACTGTCTGGAAATTTCACCTTAGTTCTAGGTTGCTTCTCTCCTTGATTAGTTTCCATCCATTGCTTCTTGTCCAGGTGCTTTGGGAAATAGCTTGATCCCCTCTTCTTTCTGGAAACCCTTGAAATATTGGATCACTGTTATCATGTCAACCCTATTGCTCCTTTTTATTAAACCAGACATACCCAATTCCAGCAACTGTTCTTTATACGTTTTAGTCTCCAGTCCCCTAATCATCTTTGTTGCTCTTCTCTGTACTCTTTCTAGAGTCTCAACATCTTTTTTACATTGTGGCGACTAAAACTGGATGTATTATTCCAAGTGTGGCCTTACCAAGGCATTATAATGTGCTATTAACACTTCATATGATCTTGATTCTATCCCTCAGTTATTGCAGCCTAGAACTGTGTTGGCTTTTTTGGCATCTGATTGTATGGATTGCTCATAGAAATTTATCCCAAAGGTGCTTTTTTCAAGAGAAAACTGGATTTTCTTTGTTTTTTCTTGAAGACATTTTGCTTCTCATCCAAGAAGGTTCTTCAGTTCTGGAAATTTCTCTTGGGCCTTTTAGTGAGGTTGAGGAAGTGACATCTCTGCAGCTGTTATCAGACATAAAAAAAGGTAAAGGTTCCCCCGCACATGCGTGCTAGTCGTTTCCGACTCTAGGGGCCGGTGCTCATCTCCGTTTCAAAGCCGAAGAGCCAGCGCTTGTCCGAGGACGTCTCCGTGGTCATGTGGCCGGCATGACTGGACGCCAAAGGCGCATGGAATGCTGTTACCTTGCCACCTGAGTGGTCCCTATTTTTCTACTTGCATTTTTATGTGCTTTCGAACTGCTAGGTTGGCAGAAGCTGGGACGAGTAACAGGCGCTCACTCTGCTACGCGGCACTCGGGACTTTCTGATCGACAGGCTCAGCGTCCTAACCCACTGAGCCACCGCATCCCTACGTTATCAGACATAAGATGCAACAAAATGGATTATCACAAGGTAAGAGAGACAGAAAACTGTTTTTCTCTCATGGACATCCTGATTTTTGAAGCTGAGATCTAGTGGTCCTTCTCTATATTAGTGTTTGTGATATATACCCATCATTAGCTATATTTGAAGTTGGTAGAAGTCTGTGGCAGCTAAAATGTTTGTTGAGACTTACATGTATACTACAACTCACTTAAGATGCCAAAAGTATGTAAGAGGAGATGCTTATGATTCAAATAGAAATAATGCAAAGAAAAATCAGAAGAAAATCAAATGTGCATTGTGTAGACATCAAAAATTATTTATAATAGTGGCAATTTACAAAAAAAGAGTTGGTGACTGTAATATGACTTGCTTATCACAATAGGGTGTGATAATATTTGTACTGAAACCTTATTCTGTGGGATTCTTTGCTGTTTTTACTACAGTTGCTTAACATGATTATCTCTGTAGAATATTGAAGGGCATTTCCTTGATAGCAGTGTTTCTGGATAATGTATTTATTGCTTTATTAATTGTTTCTTTATCTCCACTTGCTGCTTTGGGTATGTACAAGTAAAGCACATCTATTTTTTTTTAAAGCCCACACACACATAATAGCAGTAGACATCTTTTCTCATTCTCACAAGAGACTGAACTTGGATTGGACCCTCGCTGAAACCACTTGGTGAAAAAACACAGCCAAAATGATCTCATCCACTGGTGAGAAAACATGATCATTATACATTAAAGCACAAATTTACAAACTCTTGTATAAGGATTTGTGAACCAGTGCTAGCAGCTATTTTGTTTCTTCTTAAAATTCCTTGGATTCAATTCTTTGTTCCTTGGGAAGTTTGCCATTTTCCCCTTAAATAAAAACAGTAAAAGGACTGGATTTCTTACAAGACACAAGCAACAAATAAAAACTTAAGACAAACAGTGTAGTCTTTTGGCAAAAAGTTTCAAGGAGTTGCCACCTATACATTCCAGATGTAGATATGTAGTTTAAGTAAATGTATACTTAAACTTGCTATGATGTTCCTAAGCTAAAATAAATAAGACATATGATTTTTTTCCAAGAGTTTGGTCCACATTCAGTAATTTCTGTTTGTTTTAAAGGAAAGTTTGAAGCAGAGTGCAGTTTATTTATAATAAACTGCACTTATCCCTCATAAACTGTGTTATCCCTCATATGAGCAGGTATATTTTATAGTTTTCCCCAAACTAGTACCCTCTAGAGATGTTGAATCTATTTCTCTGATTTTCTTGAAGTATAAGAAAGCAGATACAACATTTCATTTCTTTCTCATACATTGAAACTTTTAAAGCTATTCCAAAATATCAAATGCAACCTAAGTAACTTGCCAGAGTTATACAAGGAAATTCACAAGAACAATTGAATTCAGATCCCTTTCATTACTCCATAATCTAGTTATGGTAATGAAAAAGGCTGATGTTTATGAAGTACATTCATCTCTTGTTAAGACTTTGGTAAGGTCCCTACCCAACTTTATAATCCTTTAATTGTCCAAGTTTTCAGAACTGTGTAGGACTGAAACTCCATTAAAGCAAAATGCCTCTTTGAAGTTCTGCAGAACCCTAACAAGTAGCCCATGTTGCTATACTTTGCAAGAGCTACACAAAATGAAATCAAAGTACCTGAAATTGTGTCATCACAGTGTACGAAGGCAGGAATTCTTAGAGAGAGGCAGATTTAACAATCATAGAAATGTAATCTGTCAATGCTGTGACAATGGATGTTCCCGCTTTGACAACTGAGGAAAATTGCCACCATTTTTCTCTGCTTTCAGCTTGCTTTTTAAATGTAGTAGTGAGCTCAGCTAATAATAATAATAATAATAATAATAATAATAATAATAATAATAATAATAATGATGATGATGATGATGATGATGATGATGATGATGATGATGATGATGATGATGCAGCTCTGTGGGAACTCAAAGACACAAACTGATAACATTTTGGCAGGGCTGAGGAGCTGGAGAGGGAGACCATGCTTCAGGCTAATTGGAGAATGTGGTTTATGACTGCTTCATGAGGATGGGATTTGCAACTTGTTACTTTGTGTCTGGGGGAAGGGAATTAGTTTTGGGTTCAACTATGTAGTGCCAATACCTTGCTTCCTGGATAAAATGTTTCTTTAAGAAAGAATTTTGCCTTGAAGCTCTTTTGATGGGTTTCATCTATTGGAACCATGACATTATCATGAATACAATTATTTAGTAAGGTGCTAGGCTCCCCTACTTTGAATGTTTTATTAGAAACTAAACATACATCAGTTTAATTTAGATTTCTATACAGAGCAAGGTGTTGGTCTCAGTAACTTCAATAGCCCCATCCATCTTTATGATTTTATTTTTCTATTGCTTGTTAGGGTGTAACAAGTGATTGATTGAGTACCATCAAGTTGATATAAGAAGTATCTTCCTTCTTTGCAGCAGTAATATTCAACTTGTCCTTTAGAACAAACTGAATCATCAGTCCAATCATCCTCTGCAATGGTCATGTTGACTAGAGCTGATAGCCCTATGCTGGATATTTTAGATTGTTTTCTTATTTACTTTTTTCTTATTTTGTTATTTTTGCTATTGAAATTCAGATTTGGGACAGTGCAAGTTGTACATTAGAGTTTTCAATCCAGCTGTAATACATTTGAATGCTTCCTATTTTTTTCAGATAGTGAAATGAATGTGTATTAAATATCATATGTCAAAACATTTAAAAATTATCATGTCTCTCATAGTCAGGTATGTTTTTTTTACAGAAGTAGACATTTGCCCTCCATTGATATCATCTGCAATTTTTTACATGTAGAGCCCATGTATTAAAAATGTGTGACACCATTTGTAATAACAGGTTCAGGGACCTCACAGACCCTTCCTTGAAGCACTTAATGCTTTCCACCCCCACCCACCCAATATTTATTTTAATGCTGGAAATTGTCTGGGTAATAAATCTCAAACAATTCACATTATATTTTATGTACATGTATATGGTCTTCCTCAGGGGGATGGTTCATAAACTATGTCATTCTTTTAAAACTCTTTTTTATCCCCTTTTCCTTTCCTCTTGTCAAAATTTATCAGTACAATAAAAATATTCCCAACCTTCATCCAAAAATATATTACCAGAGTCATGATCGAGGTTTATCACTTAGTAATATAGTGTCTCATTTATTACAAATTGAAATCACTTACTGAAATCAAAGTGAGAGACATTTTCTGCACTTCTCAGATATTAGTTATGCAGACATCTATTCTCGCTGGGTTTCATTAGTTCTTAACTATCATTTTTATCATCAGACAGGTGGAAAAGTGGGCCTCAGTGCATTAATAAACAGAAATAAGCAAATACCTACCTTTTTCTAACAGCAAACTTTCCATATTGCTGATTACGAAAAACCCTTGCCTAAGACAGAAAGCGAAGTTGCATGAGCTGTCCTGTTTGAGATTTACATGCCCTTTGAGTGGAAAGCTGCTCCCCTCTGTAAATTTAATCAAGAAAATATAATATGAATATGATTACTCATCCTGTGTTTAATGACTACTCTTGTCCATCTATTAGTCATCAACTTCAGAGGGGGAGGGCTCTAGAAGATATACCTTAGACCAGCTTTCTTAAAGTGTGCCCAAGGATCCCTGGGGGTCCCCAAGAACTTCTCAGGTGTCTGCAAAATCAAAATTATTTGCCAGTCTATGTTAAAATTGATTCAGTTTTAAAACACCATCAAACCATCTTGAGAAACTGTAGTGTCAGCAAATCCATCAATTTTAATCTTTAATTCGGGAAATATAAAAAGTCATATAAAGAAGCACTCTGAGGTCCTCTATAATTTTTAAAAGTGGGGAGGGGTCCTAAGATAAAAATGTTTAAGAAACACTGCCTTTGATTGCGACCAAATTTCACAGATTATAATGCAGTTAAAATGTATTCCCTCCATGGTGAACCAAAGAAGAATCTAGACGTTTGTGCTCATTTACATTTCCCAGATCTCATTAACAGCCATTTTCCCATATTATCTTTGGTTCACATTATTTCTTACTAATATAATAAGGTTTAAAAGTAAAAGAAAGATGGAAATGCTGGTGCAAATTTATGCACATTCATTATGGCTCTGATTCAAATCAAAAGCATTACACTAAGTAGATATTCTGACCCATTTCTGTCGCTCAATGGTCTAAAATTTGGGATCTTTGAAAGCATGTGAGGGATCATAATGCAGGGAGAACTTGACCATTGAAAAAGTAGCTAAAGCCAATCACAAAACAGAAAAGGTTGGGCAGGAGAGCAAGAAGAGATTTTGTAGATAGCACAGCATCCAGGGATAATGTATACTAGAGCCGTGTTTTTCAGAGTTGGCCATTTAAAATCTGTGGATTTCTACTCCTAGAATTCCCCAACCAGTCCACTATGTTAGGGACATGTTAGACTTTTAGAGCAAATTAAAACAAGACAGTTGTATATTACAAACTATGGTTTGTAATCTGACCGTCAATATCTAAAAACCAACATTTTAATCACTGCAAACAGCTGTTTTTTAGCCTGCAGCTTATTAGTACAGTACAGACTAAGAGGTGGTCTTTTCTCAACAAGCCTTTGCAATGGTAAAGCTTTTTTTCTTTCTACTGTAAAGACACTAGAAAAATATCCTTTTATTGAGTTAAAAGGCTTACAAACATTCTCTCCAATCCCCTGCTATGTTTTTTGACCAAATTGTCTGTTTTCTGTGATCACTTTATATTTACAGTTACCTTGTTTTCTTATGTGTCATTTATAATTTGGTCTTTATATTTATCTGTTTTGGTTAGGAACTATTTTGACCTGGCACTAATGAAACATTTAACAAAAATATGAATGCTTCTGTAGGTTTGCTTTTGCTTCTTTTAAGGAAGTGATTCATGCTTGGAAAAGCATTGCTGTTATGTGGCAACTGTGTTAGAAGTTCGTTGTCTATGAATATCCAACTGGGGCACAAGCATGAAATCATAGCCCAAGTGAAGAAACAACTTATAGATAAGAGCTAAGCTTCCCTTTCTCAATGTTCTGAATCTTTATGGCATTTCAAAGCCAGACAAATAGAAAGTGCCTTGAAATCCCAATGTACCAAGAGTAGTTAGCTATTTGAGGGCATTAAGGATCTTTGTGTTAAAGTGTTCACTGATTAAAGAGGTCTTTGTCCAAAGCCCCATATTAATAAAGGATAGAACTCTGACTAAGAAAACGCAGCCCTGGAGGGAAAGCAAATTGGGAAAAAACGTAGCAGCACCCACCCAGTCATTATCACTTGGTCCTTTTCGACTACTAGGGGGACATATCTGGAATTTTTAAATTATAATATTTATTTCTAAATGCATGCCGATTATCTGTCCTGCTGTATTCAAGTCATGTGCAGATTTATGCCTTTTTTGTCTTACTTTTTTGTTTGATGCATTCACCTCTTTCTGGGTGAAACACACATGGCCTTTATATTTAGACAAATTCAAGAAAGCTTTTTAACAAAAATCAAGAGAGCTACACATGGCTCTAAACTAGATATGTGATAAATAAGGTAATAATATTGTTCTCTGTGCTAATCATCTAATGTACCCTTCCAAAGCTTGGTCTGTGCTGTGTTCAGATGTATTATTTCATTTGTTTCTTCTGCCATCCCCTTTGAAGTGATCCTGGATTTAATTCTGTTATTTGTGATGTCTGAGTTTCAGTAGTGAATATAATGTTACTTGTCTTGCCTTTTGATCTATCCTTACCTACTTGGGGGTATATCTATATGTTATAACCCTTGATCCAAACAGAAATTTATTTGTTGTGTGTTGATGGAAAAAGACTAAACTTACCGGTAAATAAGGATAAGAAGTCATAAGAACACACTTTCAGGAATGCATTACCAATTCTCAAAAATAATTGTTTTAATATTTATATGCAGAAACATTTCACATAAAACCATCCACTTGGCACACAAAACACTCATTAAATGTAGCTTTATGCCAAAAGTACCACTGTAGGCTTTACCTTTGAATGTAACATTGTGAAGAAAAGTAGCTTGGAAGTTTATATTTTAAGTACTTTTAAAAAAACAAAGTAAATAATTGTCAACCATTCATTTTCTCCTGTTGATGCTTTTAATATAATTCTCAGACCTGTCATATGTTGTATTATGTCACAACCTGGATAATAGCAATTTTGTGATTTTGCCCTGTAACTCTATACAATGTTATCACCATATTAATATGCAGTGAAGTTGAAGAAGCTATACTAGTTAAATTCAGTGGTTAAGCCTAAAAACCCCCCAAAATGTACATCACAAACATCAAAATGCCTAAAATTGTTGGTGTCCACTGGGCTTCCTGCCCAAGCTGAATTAAAAAAAAATATTAAAAGGGCTATTGTTTTCTTTGTTTTTGTTTTTTAAAGGAAGCTGGCATGCTAACATGCAAAGCGCCAGCTTCCAAAATCATTTTTAGCTACCTCTAGGACCTATGTTGGCTGTTAATTGATAGCAAGTCAGTGTAATGATAAAGATAGTCCTGAAACGTATTCAGTTTTCAGTCAGGTATCTAATCATTGCTAGAGTGGTATCCATGGATATTGCTATTTTATTTATTCATTAAATTTATAGGTATCAATTATGGTTATGGTATCAGTTCATCACATGTTTACCTACTCTGATTAAAAAAAAAGTTACAAACCGAAGTTGAGGATTCTAGGAGGTATCCAGAAGGGCTAACTATATGGCAAGGGAAACCTCAAAGGTTTGCACTCCAGTAAATAGCTTTTTGACGATCAGTCATGCTGATCATTTTGTGAATTGCAAGAATTCTCATAACTTTCTTTTAAATATCAAATAATGCTTGCCCAATTCAAAAAAGGATGAACATCTTTGAACTACTTGGCACCATGGTTCTGCTCTACATTTTGTAACCTTTGTTTAACTCAAAATTTGTGGTTTTCTCTGTGGGGAACTGTGCCTGCCACCAACAGTTTCTTTTTCAAGTTTTATTTCTTTATTCTGGATGGCACTGTAATGAATCTGGATGTTGATTTCCTATTGTTTGTTTGTTTTCTTCTGTTTCTATACTGGTTTTCTTGTGAAGTATATATTGAATTCTACTGTCAATTTTCCAACCAATTATATTTTTATATGAATAGATAGGGAGGAATATAAAGATAGCATAAAAAAATTCAGTTGCATCATAATAATCAAAGTTATATCCGCATCACAGATAATCATAAGTTTATTTATTTTATTTTTATTTTAATTCCATTTATATCCCGCCCTTCTCCGAAGACTCAGGGCGGCTTACAAGCTTAGCAGTAGCCTTCATTCTATGTATATGCCTGCTTGTTAGGGCTTTCACACACACCCCAAGCGGCATTATTACAAAGTCAGCTTAATTGCCCCCAACAATCTGGGTCCTCATTTTACCTACCTCGGAAGGGTGGAAGGCTGAGTCAACCTTGAGCCTGGTGGGATGCGAACCTGCACTAATTGCAGGCAGCTGGTGTTACTTAAGGAGGCATTAGCCCACTGCTCCACCAAGGCTCACCAAGTTCCTCTTCAACACTATGAACTAATACATAAATGTTCATATTCCATTTTTTCCCAGACCTTTTTTTCCTGTTCTCCATTTTTAGAATGTTAGTCTTCAAGTGTGAGCTGAGATCTGCACATCTGCTCTATATCCATTTATGTATCATGTTTTGTTGGAATTCATTATAATGTTGTGTGAACTTTTTATACAATACTGTTCTGCATTTGAGGTTTGACATTTTCTGTCCTGATTTTTTCCCCTGCTTAAATTAACCATTAAATATTTCTTAGTCATTTATATATATTTGTAGCTGTTCCTAAAACTACAACACACAACATTCCTCACTATTGATCATGCTGATTAGAATTTACAAAACTTTCATTTTGGCAATACCTAGTGGAACAAGATTTTAGGTTGGGAAAGACTGCAGGTTGTTTGTAAAGATATAAACAAGAAAAATTCAGCATTATGACAATTCCAAATATTCTTTCAAAGCCTAGATCAGGTTGATCCCAAAACACAACAGCTAAATTGGCATAAAATACTAATCAGTAATGTGGAATACTCTGTTTCATTCACTGGATATTTAGAGCATTATAATAACAAATGCATTATTTTTATGACAAGGCCAAATATCTTGT
Source organism: Vipera berus (assembly GCF_964194415.1). Taxonomy (NCBI): domain Eukaryota; kingdom Metazoa; phylum Chordata; class Lepidosauria; order Squamata; family Viperidae; genus Vipera; species Vipera berus. The sequence continues at coordinate 22,878,053 of NC_138209.1, forward strand.
GTGAATTAGTTCTATCAAAGTTGTGATTAAAAAGAAAAAAGAAATGTAAGAACATAAATGCAATGTGGGCTGATTCCAATATTCCTTTCAATTTTAAAGGAAAATGACTGTTTCAACAAAAATACTAAATCAAAGCAATACTTGCATTTCTTTGATATACTAATAAAAGTTGGATTGAAATCAATCCATTTAGCTTGTTCCTTTAGTCATTAATGATGACTCAGAGACTCATTATCTAACAAACTACTGAGAATGCATGAAGGATTCATGGGAAGCAGACAGGAAAAAAATACAAGAAGAGGAAGTTTAAGAGCCTTTTAATATAATCAAGCGAAGTCATCATTGCTCATTACATGAGTTAAGAGTATCTGTTAGCATGTTTACATTAAAATAGCTTTTTAATTGTATGCAGTTATAGCTTTGGGGTAGGACTGCTCAGATTACTGGTACATCAGCTAATACACCATGTTTCAAATCCCACATTACAAAATAATCTGATGTATCATAGCACAATACATCTGCTGCTTACATGGCTTTAAGACATATCATCTCAATCCTCATGGTGTAACTTTTTAAATTTCTTTTAAATTTAAACTTTTTAATTTCTGATTGAAAGATCTAAAAAGGTAAAGGTAAAGGTTCCCCCGCACATGTGTGCTAGTCGTTTCCGACTCTAGGGGCCGGTGCTCATCTCCGTTTCATAGCCGAAGAGCCAGCGCTTGTCCGAGGACATCTCCGTGGTCATGTGGCCGGCATGACTAGACGCCAAAGGCGCACGGAACGCTGTTACCTTCCCACCGTAGTGGTCCCTATTTTTCTACTTGCATTTTTACATGCTTTCGAACTGCTAGGTGGGCAGAAGCTGGGACGAGTAACAGGCGCTCACTCTGCTACGCGGCACTCGGGATTCGACCCGCCAAACTGCCGACCTTCCGATCGACAAGCTCAGCGTCCTAACCCACTGAGCCACCGCGTCCCTTTGAAAGATCTAACCATATTTTAATCAGTTTCACCATAATAAAATAATAAAAGACCACAAAAAAAAAATCCAGGTAGGATTCCACCACACCCATGCCTGTCTGACTCAAAAAGTCAGACTCAAAAAGTCAGATGCTAGAATATCATCAAGTGGGCTCCAAAACATGGTTGCTGGTTCACAGAACAGCTGAATATATCTTGAGGGGCTCTTCCCACAGCTATGTTAATGTATCTTCTAGTCATTTTTGAGTGGGAAGGAAAGAATCCCTACATCAGGGGTCTTCAAACTTGGTCCTTTTATGACTTGTGGACTTCAATTCTTGGCTGAGGAATTCTGGGAGTTGAAGTCCACAAGTCATAAAAGGGTCAAGTTTGAAGACCCCTGCCCTACGTAAATGATGCTGTCTTCACTAGCTTTATGTCTGAAGAGAAAGGCCAGCACCGTTGTTGCTTTTCAAACATTTAGTACAGAGTACTTTCAAGGCAGCAACTCCTGGGTTTCCTGACATTCTTTCTTCCACTAATTTTCAGCTACTGACAAGCCATTATCCTCAATGTATGTCTAGGCACAGTTGAGGTTTTATGTCTCAATTTTCATTATTTACTACATTCCTCTTCTAACAGGCATATACTGGATTGTGTCAGTTTGAAAACTCCATTCCCTAGTTCACATTTGTGTTTGTGTGCTTGTATGTGTTGTGCTTTTGGTACTTTTAAAATCTGCAGCACTCACACACATACGTATAATATAGACCCAGTCACATAATCACAAGACTCATGGCTGACAAATTATCAGACACAAGAAACCAGAACAACAATATGAACTCACCAGAAAAGATTCTTTATTGCTACTTGCCTATTTACAGTATAAGAATCTCACCATACTGATTGCACTCTCTTGAGAATAACCACATACATACACCGGGGATTTGGGGAGGTGTCAGGTTTCCAATGCTTTCTACCCATGCTAGTCACCTCCCACTTCTGCTGCAGATGTCATCATACAAATCTATACATTCTTCTAGAAGCTTGGAATTCCATTGTAAAGGTGGTGGGGGAGCTGGAATCCAGTCTACCTTATCACCAAAGGCAAAGGGTTTAGGACAATTAAATCTTCACCATTGATCAGGCTTGTTAGGAATTCTGGGACTTATAATCCCAAGATTTTAGGTTGGGAAAGTCTGCAGAGATACAATTAGGAAGACGTTTTCTCTTCTAGATATTGGAGGGCTATTTTGTTCTTTCTTGCAACAAACTTGCTACACCTTTTAATTCGTCATATTTTGATGTTTTTAACTGAACATCAGCTTGATACATACATACATAACCATTGGGTTTATAGTAATGTACTGAATAAATGAATAAATAAAATAAAATAAATGTATATATACATACATACATAGACATAGGGTAGAAACAATTTGTAGGAGATTGTTCTTGTTCCTTGAGCTATTTTCTTCCTAATGTATAAATTATCCATACAAAAATTAAGACAACAGATCCTACGATGTTGCAAGAGTCTGTTAAAATCCAGAAGCTATATAAATGTTTTAAATAGATAAATAAACATAAAATATAGGAAGCAATGTTCTGGGTCTGACAAATCAGCTCCTAAAAGTGACAATGTGACAACCAATCATTCAAATTCAAATCATTCAAATATTGCTAAGCACATTGGTTTGTGCTTAAATTGTAAGCCGCCCTGAGTCTTCGGAGAAGGGCGGGATATAAATGGGATTAAATAAATAAATAAATAAATAAATAAATAAATAAATAAATAAATAAATAAATAAATAAATAAATAAATAAATAAATAAATAAATTGTGCTGGACGTGGAAGAACACACACATTTGAGATGCATTTTTCTGCCATCTTGACTTTTTTATTGGAAACATATTTGGTTAATAATTAGCTCAATATCCAGGCTGAATTTAAAACAGAATAACCAATATAAATGGCTAGAAATCTTCTCAAATTCTTATGGCGTAAATATTATTAACCAGAACTGTAAAAAAACCCCTTTTATGAAATTTTTAAAGGAACCATAAATTCTATTCCCATCATAGTTTCATTTTTAGGTGATAATTTCTAGCACTGAAAGTCATTCATGTGCTGTGAAAGAGTGCAAACAAAAGCAACTCAGACCTGCTGAAATGGAATACAATATGGTCTAATAGTCCAATCTATTACATTATACATTGTAGTTATGTTACCTTCTAGGCTATTAGTTGCACGTGAAAATTATTTTGAGAAGTTCAAGAGTAGACAGAAAAACCAACTTCCTTTCTATTTGCCCATTATGAATGACATAATGCTCCAGATAATTAGGATATGGAAGGCTAACGAGATTTTTTTTTCTTTTGAGAAGTGGGAGGAATCTTACAGCTCTCTAATAATTCCTTTTCCAATTCAGAATTCCCATGGTCACCCATGGTAGGAAGTTAATGAATACTTGCTAATCAATTTCATTGCCTTGAGCAGTACAGGTGCCTGCTTTGCACAAAAACATCAGGGAATTTGAATGCTTTGTTGATCTGGGCATCTCTCCCTCCTTCTCCTCCCCATCCTCCGTAATACTTCTAGCTATAAATTATTCTTTCCTTGCAAACACATGGCATGATTTCACTGATGATTTTTATTCATTAAGTCCAGCTGCTTAGAAGTGCCTGAAGGTACAGGTAAATAATAAATACATACTGTATAGGCACACGGATGTTTAAACCACATGGTTTATTAAAAAGGAAAAGGGGAAGGAAGAGCTTTAATACACTAAAAGAGCTGCTGACTCACTCAAGGCACATTTTACCCACAATAGAGTGCAAAGCATAAAGAGAGGAATATCAAGAGAAATCTTTGAAAAATCTCCAGTTTAGAAGAGAGATCAATGTTGCGTAGCTGAAGGAAACCCAGGTTTCTGTAACCAAGACAGAGGAAATCTTGTATTTCTATAATTGCAAAGAAAAGGGGCAAACCAATCAACGTTATTTTCTGAATTCCAACAAAACTTGATACAGAGCTTTTCCAATCTACTAAAGTCTTATATTGCACAGATACATGTAGATCCAGCCTTTAGGATTAAGCAACGATTATTCCCACTGTTAGAATAGAATAGAATAGAATAGAATAGAATAGAATAGAATAGAATAGAATAGAATAGAATAGAATAGAATAGAATAGAATAGAATAGAATAGAATAGAATAGAATAGAATAGAATAGAATAGAATAGACAGAGTTGGAAGGGACCTTGGAGATCTTCTAGTCCAATCCTCTGCTTAGGCAGGAAACCCCATACCATTTGAGACAAATGGTTGTCCAATCTCTTCTTAAAAACTTCCAGGGTTTGAGCATTCACAACTTCTGGAGGCAAGTTGTTCCACTGATTAATTGTTCTAACTGTCAGAAAATTTCTCCTTAATTCTAGGTTGCTTCTCTCTTTGGTTAATTCCCATCCATTGCTTCTTGTCCTGCCTTCAGGTGCTTTGGAGAATAGCTTAACACCCTCTTCTTTGTGGCAACCCCTGATTTATCATTCTAGTTCAGATATATTTCACACAGACATATTGTTTTAGATGTACAGTTATACCAGGAAAATTGGCATAATATGATGCATTTTATGAGCATAACTTATTTTGCCCTGAGTTTGGCCTTTCTTTGGGACATAGCTCTTCTTATTTTCCTGATGACCCTATAAATTGATACAGCTTTGTGATTTTACTTCCTATTTGGTTCCTATTTGCAACCCCAGGGTTCCATTCAAAGAGTAAAGGCTTGTATATGTATTTTTTCAAGGCAATTAACAAGAAAAAAATGCATATAATAGTATTAATAATATAATTTAAGATCAACATTTATAACAGTGAGCTAAAAGCAGAAGCAAGAAGAAAGAAGTTTTAGAAAATTATATCATAAACAGAAAGCCTACAAAACTCCCAAACCCAATTGATTGCTTGCATTTCTGTTTAAAAGATGGCCGCCATCTTACATACCATAAACCAGGAAGATCACAAAAAAATGATAAAAACATCAAACCCTGAAACCAAAACAAAAACTCTCAGCACCCCAAAGGCAACACTGTACAACATGTTAAGATTCAAGTTTAACTTTACTTGGATTCAGCCTCACTCTGCCCCAATGCTTGTGGCAAGAGTCAGCTTCTCAAAGTGTTCCAGAAGAGTCAACGGGGAAGTTTCTGTCAAATCTCAGAGGAAAGGGTGTTCCACAGGTCAGGGACTATTATGAAGTGTCCTTGTAGAGATTAAACTCACAATTTTAGGATTTGAGTAAACCATATCAGTTGTGGAAGGAAAACTCTTCATTGTAGTTCAGTCCAAGCCAGGAATAAACAACATGGTGACTGCTTGAGAAAGAAGGTTGCAGTTTATTGAAGAGGAGAGCCAGACAGAAAGATGGCTCTGGAAGAAAGAGACTGAGCACATGTAGGGAGTGGGTTTGTATACCCTCTGGAGCTCTTGAGGTTGTTTTCTGTTCCTGTTTGAGGCTTTGTATTTCCTGTGTCATGTATTTTGACCTGAGTCTGGGTGTGCCCTTCTGGTATTCTGTTGGTAGTGGGTTAATTCTATTATGTCCCAAGGGTCATATCCTGCTTCCCTGGGGCTGGGGCTGATAACTCTTAGATTTTGGTGTTGATTCTAGGATCTTTCTTCTTAATCCCAGTTTCCTGACTCCAGTCTTTCTGACAAGATTATCTGCACTTCTACAAAGCTGGTTTCTGCTTGGGACAGAGAGACTTGGCGGCAGGGTTGGTTTCTGCTTTTAAAATCCTTTAGGGAAATATATTCTGCCCTTTTAATATTTTCTTCTCGGGGAGGGGCTGACTTCCCACACAGTACAATGCTTCATATACAAAATGAGTTAAAGCCAACCACATTAAAAGCTTTCTCTGTGTCAAAATTAGTTATAGCCACTATAGCCAGATTCTCTCTATACCAAGGCACATAAAAAACTTCAATTAAAATCCTTATATTATCACAACCATGAAGGCTTTGTATAAATCCAGCCTGAACTGGATGCATAATTATAAAAAACAAAATATAAGCAATCAGCCAAAGTGGCTATTAAATGTTATACTGTATCTGAATTTATCCATGCTTATTGATGTTTATATTTTGAAAATGTATATAATCTCTTTCTGCCTTGTTTGGAATAACTATGATATATGTCTCATTAAAATGACAGCACTGAATTTGATTTGAAAAACTTTATCACATACCTCCAATAAAACAGCATCTGGAAATTCAATATACTTCAGCTATAAAACCATCGGGGCTGAAATATTTCTTGGTTTTATAGATGCAATTTGCAATAATAATTTTCTGAAGGAAAAGTTTTTGACCTGGTCCTGTGATAACTTGTAAATCTCATATTCTGCAAGAAGGCAAAAAGTATTTCTGAACATATGTGTTCTTGATGGATGGGAGTTATTAGAATAAGATCAAATCTAGTTGATTAATAGATCAAAATTTATATATATATTTTCCCACGTATATTCCACATACAAGATATATTGCTTAATTTCTTTGAATCTGAAAATGAGTAATAGATTTTTTCTCCTTTTCTCAGTATTGTTAAATATAATGAATAGATCTTAGAAGCATGTTAAATTCATTTTTAACAACATTCGTAGATCTGTATTGCTCAATATAGGTACTATAGACAGTCCTTCTAACTGCTTAAAAATTAACCTGCCACAATCGCAATTTGCAAAATAGTAATGAATATCTTGAATATTTTGACTCGAGGGACTTTTTTATGCTTGCATTAATTTACATAAAAAGAATGGTGATAGAGAAATATTGTGGCCATGGGTTTTATGGAAGATTGAAAGGGAATGTATTTTCATGATTGACTTGGGCTTTGAGAGGAGTGGGGAGAAGGAGGATTTACTTATAAATAACCTTGAAGTAAGTTTCTATGGAGTTTCTCAGTCATCCAGGTCATGGTTGTCCCAAAAATGCTTTTTCAAGTGGCAACTGTACTTTCTTGTTTTCTTTGAAGATGTTTCGCTTCTCATCCAAGAAGGTTCTTCAGCTCTGACTGGATGGTGGTGCTTCAGTTTGCACTTCAGTCTGAGATGCAGACAACACAGACTCATCCCCAACAGCCTTTACCTGTGTTCAATAGTGAAAGGACACAGGCCTAAACATCCTGTAGAAAGCACAGCTCCACAACACAGTCATTTCAGCAGTTCCAAGAAGGCTCCACACCCATTTGTACTACTCAGGTGACCCTGAGGACACTGACAAACCTCCAAGTGACTGCATCAACTCTCTAAAAGATTGCAAATGACCAGCTGCTTGCAAGGAGCATAAATCCTTCCATTCCCCACCATCCAGTCAGAGCTGAAGAAGCTTCTTGGATGAGAAATGAAACGTGTTCAAAGAAAAACAAGAAAGTCCAGTTGCCTCTTGAAAAAGCACCTTTGGGACTTGACGTAAGTTAACTGAACTGTATATAAGCCTACACAACAAATACATAAATATTATCTAGTGCTATAAAACAGTTCTTCCCTGTTCTTTCTGGATAGCTAAAAGGCAAAATCAGAGAATTGTGGGGTGTTTTTTTTTAAAAAAACATCTCTACATTTTTTTGCCACTACTCTCACTTTCTGATCTACAAAATCTTCATGGAGAAAGTTTATCTCCTGATGTCTTCTCTTGGGATTCAGCTAAAACCTAGGAAGCAGGTTCTGTGACTACTGCTGGGGCTGGAAAAAAAATAGGACTCATAAAGGAAAAGCTAAGAGACACGTCGACAGGAAGTGGTATCAGATGGTTGAGACCTTGATAGATCTCTTGAAAACCAGGAGTTGGTTCTGGCCATGATGACTGAATTGACTGTCATTTGTTGGATTGAATATATATAACTAATTTTCTTCGCAATTCCTAACTAATTTTTATGTCATTTTTTTTCTCTGCACAGTGATTTATGAAGAGAATTCAATTTTTCTATGGGATTATTATTATTATTATTATTATTATTATTATTATTATTATTATTATTATTATTATTATTATTATTATTATTATTATTATTATTATTAAACTTGTATACTGCCCTATTCCCATAGGACTCAGGGCGGTTTACAGGGAAAAATTAAAAATACATAACATACAAAGTTAAAATTGATTAAAACTAAGATTAAATTAAGTCCCTGAATTTAAACTAAAACCCCATTAATAAATAATTAAAACCCCTCAGTCTGGGCCAGACAGCTCAAAAAAACAGGTTTTCAAGTCCTTGCAAAATGAGCGAAGGTCGGGGGCAGTCCTAAGCTCCGTGGGAAGTTGGTTCCAAAGGGCCGGCATGCCCACAGAGAACGCCGTTCCCCTGGGAATAACCCGCCGGCATTCCTTGACCGGCGGTACCCTAAGAAGGCCCTCCCTGTGGGAGCGCACAGGACGATGGGAAGTTGATGCCGGCAGCAGGTGTTCCCTTAGGTAATCCGGACCCAAGCCATTTAGGGCTTTATAGGTCATTACCAGCACCTTGAATCTCACCCGGAGGGCAACCGGAAGCCAATGCAGCTCACGGAGAAGAGGTGTTACAAGAGGTGTTACATGCACATTTAATTTCAAAATAACCAAGTAAACGGGCAAAGACCCTCAACCAAATCTCCATGATCTCCTCCCAACCTGCTTTAGCTATGAAAACACAACAAAATCCTGCACAGGCAGCACATATAAAGAAAATACATGCAGTTGTGTTCCTCCTAAGTCACTCTCATCTTTGAATAGAGTAAAGCAAGTTTGAGTAGGTGGTCTGTGCTGAGAAGATCCCTGGCTCTGCTTCCTTGAACTCCTACCAAAAGGAATTATGTTCTGTTCTGACTCACAAGAGATTACTTTGGTCTTTGCCTAAAGAATGCATGCAATATAAAAGAAAGGGTTAACAAGCGATATATTCGGCATACATATAAATGCTAATTCAAACCATGATTGTGCTGTAAGACACATTGCTCCAAAGAAAAGAGAAGAAAAAGGAGCCTTTGAATTCAAACCAGGCTTTGTGAAAGTTTGAACTACAATGAAAGCCCAGAGCAATTAAAATGTCTTTATCATCATAGGACAGGAAAGCATTTGTCAGCTACATAATTCTGGCAAAAATGGTTGTGCCCATGCCATTGGCTCCATGCAAAATATTTCCAAGAACATTCATTTTGAGTAAGGCCTTACACAGTGTATGCTTCTAATAGGACCAGAGACAATGTGGGACTTGAACAAATGTCTTCCTGATAGTATCATTGACAAGTCAACTAGCAGAGATAAATTAGCCTGGCATCAATCCACCAAAAACTATGTCTGTGTATGTGTGTGTCTGTGTTTCAAATGGAGTTATTCATTCATTATGGAAATCACCCAATAAAAGTATTAAATGCCATGTGTAAGGCAGATTCACTCTGCATCCTCCAAAACTAGATTCCATTTCCATCTCTGTTCTCAAAGTGAACACTCATAGATGAAGAAGAAAACTTTATGTACTGCTGTGGGCCTTCTTGATTCAGATTTAATTGGCTTGGCTCCTTCTCCAAAGCAAAAGTCGCAACCACCGTTTTGCAGACTTTCTCTGCAATTGCTGGGTGGGGAGGTTCACTCCTGAGATTCCGCCCTCCTGGCAGAAGCCAACTGACTCTTTCTCAGCCTTTTTCTTCTTGAACAGAGGACTGCATCGTTGCAAGCATTATTTCTTTTTATTTGAAAAAGCCAATGCAGAATAGAGAAAAACAACACTGGTTGTTTCCTGGTCTTAGCATCCCTCTCCTCATCCTCACACTGACATTGGCTGCTTGACAAAGTACTAAGCAGTATAGGATAAGGAACTGGGGAACATTGTTGGAGCATGTGATAACCTTGATCTTAAGGCCTTCAGCTAGCCTTGACCAGGAACAGTAAGGAAGAAAAGGTGACTTGAGTCAGACTACTGTATAAGATATACACAAAATGTATATACCATTGTACAGTAGCTAATAGGACAGTCCCAGTCTCAATGAGAACACTGCTGTATTATACTCCAAAGAAAAAAGTGGAAAGCATCCATCATGTACAAGATACACACAAATATCTTTGCCTCTTAAAATAATTGATATTCATAGTTAAAGATATTAGAAATGTTCTTTATTGCTGGGGACAATGATTGACAATGCATTTAGCAATATTATCATGCACTGAGAAACAGAACTCAATATTTTTATCTCTGGGTCATTTTCCCAATTGGAAAACTCTTCCTTAGCCCTTCAAAATAGTTGATGGATGATGTAGTGCATTATAGCTGATTTCCTTACCCATCTGTAATGCCAGCCAAAGTAAATATTTGTTTCTTACAAAAGAAAGCATGAGAATCAAAGTCAGAAAAGACCTGCCTTTGAATCATGTCTACTTAAGTTTAGAATTATGTGTTGAGTTTAATCCAGTGAATAATAAATAATTCCTGCTTGCCTCTTCTACATGGGTTGTTATAATATACTCTCTATCCTTCATAGGCTTTGATTCAAGGCAAAGTTTCACAATCTCGGCATTTTAAAATGTATGGACTTCAGTTCCCAAAATTCCTCAGCCAGTAGCATAGATATCATACATGCTGCAGTTTTGTAATGTACCCTTAATCTTGAACCATATTTCATTTTTTTAAAAAAAAAATCATCTCGAGATTTCCAAGCATTTAAAGTTTAAAAACTAAACTTCTAAAATGAAGTCTTCCAATGATTTAAGATATGAAATGTGTAACACAAACTCCACCCCTTATATGCTTGCATTCAATGTCACAACTTAAGTAGAAAAGGGAGTTTATATCACTGCATCATGATGTACATTTATTAATAGAGCTACCACTGTAGCTAGGAACAGAAACCTATAATTGGAACATTGTTTTCAGACATGTTCATTATGTATTTTTTTAAAAAAAGATGCATTTCTAAATTAAAATCAAAGGTTTAAATTATTACTATAATAATAGTTTTTCTCTTGAAGGAAACCAGAGTAGTGTACAAAAATCCTTCTACAAGAAAATTACATAATCACGTGCCTATCACTGAGAAAACCCTACTCCTAACTACTATACTCTTAAGCCAGTGTAATAGTTAGGAGTAAGAACTAACAAAGACCCTAAGTTCATATGATAATGTGATGTGAGAAGTTAGCCTCCAGGTTATCAGTCCCTTGAGCTCATCACTCTCACAGTCCCTTACCTTTCTATAATGTGAGAGTGGGGATAGTGTAAATAGAGCCAAGATGCTGTTATAGATGTGCATAAGAGTAAAGTTATTTTGTAGACAGAAAAGGAACTAAGATGCATTGGTTTGAGGGGCAGCGGGAAACAGAGCTTGAAGAGAATATCCAAGTCTTCCAGAAAGAAGTATGCAGGTCTTATTCCCTGCATCTGTAGCTGTCAGCAGGAAAGAGGTCTTGGTGAAATCCACAACAAAAACCTGTCAAAACTGGTTCAAAATTGTTCACTTCCTCCCCCCCCCCCCCGCGTGCCCCCTGCACAGCAGTATAAAGTGCCAATGGATTAGAAACAGGGCAAGGCTAGCTAGTGTTTATGACTCTTCCTCCTCCTTTTGGTTATGGCTACTAAAACGCCTGATTGGTTGTTCCTTTGTTTCTTAACCATCCCTTTCATCCATGGAAGGCAAGCTTTGGTGGCTGAGCTCTCTATACACTGGTCTTTTGGAATATTTTTGTACTGTATGCTTCCTTTGCCTTTACAGATTTTCCATATATGGACACCTCCATATGCATCTTGCCCACAGTATCTCCTTCGTTACTAATGCCGATCCCTTCAATTTTTTCTTTGTTTCCTTATTGATGCTACAATAATCAGAGTAACAAGAAATGGTGTACAGTTCCTCTGCAGGTCCATGTAACTGTTGTAGTAAGGAAGAACTGATAATTTGGCTTCATAGAAAGAGCAGCAACTTAAGTTGTTTAAAAATTAAGAAAGGGAAGGAAAACTTTGAAAATATTATGGGCAAGAAAGCAAGGAGAACATGGTTCAGCCAGCCTGGCAGAAATAGAAAAAGCTGAATAGAGCAAAAGTTTCTAGGTTTGAGGATAGTTCATTGGCAAAGCAGGCCAAGATCATATGATAGTAAAGAACATAGCCCTCTAGCAGCCTAGGGCAAAATCCAGGTTCACACAAGATGATCAACTGCCAGAAAGGAGGGGTAGGTCAGGCATCACAGCCAGTCAGAGCTGGCGATGCTGCTAGCATGGAATGAAGTCCTAGAGATCATGTGCTCTGAAGAGTTTTAAACAACTTGGGTCAGAAAAGAGAATTTTTGATCTGAAGCTGGAAAACATAACAGTGGGTTGCTTTGAGTGGGAGGAAGTGGATGTCATCTGTTCTTGCATTCAGGAAGTGGTCAATGGCCTGTTCTTGAGCTGGTCCAAGCAGAAAGTGTGGCTTCACCCTTCCTTCTGGTAAAAAACCATTAGTGGGACTAAACTGCATCTCTAGACCAATGGGTGAAATAGTATTTACATGTTAGTGTTACAAAGCCCCCCCCCCTTTTTTTTTTTACTGTTTTTAGGTTGCTCTATCAACCTCTTAACTTTATTTCTCCATCTCTCCTTGCTGTGTTTATATACTTTCATTGCTTTTTGCTAACTTCAGTTGATGCTTCTCTCTGTAGCAATTAATGTGCTAAATGAATGGGGACTTAATCTCATAGCTGCTTTCAGTTCTGGTCAGTTTGCTTCCTCCTTTCTCCCTCCCTTATCAATAAAGACTTCTAGATAATTTTCACTGACAACTTTCACTTACTACCAAATTTACTGCTGGGTGAACTCTATCTAAACCAGATGTCAAATTTGCGACGTCACGTGACATCGCGCGGAGCTTTTTCCCCATTGCCGGCAATGGGGTGGGTGCGGTTTCGTCGTGATGCATCCGGCCCGCAGGCCGGTGTTCTCTATACACATTTTCCAGGTCAATGTATCAGTGATGCTAGGAAGCTAATGTCTACCTCTTTTGGTCTGCGGCCTTAGTAGATTCTACTTGTTTTAATAGTCTTTTCCCTCAAATAACACCCTTCATAAGAATTCACAAAATGCTAGCCAACGATTAGTGTTAAAAGTGTCAGCCAAAACATGTATTTGATTATGTTTTCGGCACTGTGTGTATTATGTTTTCAGGAAAACTAAACTTAGATGCATTATTTTTTAATTTAAAAAATTACGCACTTTCCCATTTTATATGTTCTCTGCTTTGGCCGTCATGCTCTCCATAATTAAAAAATGATGAGGCAGAGAAAGAAAACAACCAAAATGATCTGGCGATCATAGAAAAACAAAATTCTGACATTTCTGCCGTGATAAAACAAATTTATTGACAAAGCTGTCAATAAAATCCAACACAGCTAGTCTATCGATCTCAGTTTTTTAATTTTTCTTTTATAATTGTTTCCAATAGCTTTTAAAAGTTTCTTCCAAGTATGCACACAGAAAGACACAAACACTGACCATGATGCTGTCAATAATGATAGCACTTCATAGAGTAGCAATTTAGAGATATGTAGAAATTATAGCAGTTGTAAATAATTCTGTATAAAAACTTTGAAACAGTACTGTGATCAAAGAGGTTTCACAATACAGGAGTTAGGATAAATGTAGATGGCCAGAGACAGTACCTCCTTACAAAAATAAAACAAAACAAACCTTGGGCTGTGATAAACTTTTCAATTTTCAATTCTGAATGTCAGGATAACTTAACTTTTTATGTATTAAATAACTCATGCTAAACCAATTTACCTGAAATGATCAGCTTGCTTTATTTGCACACCTTACCATTCAGTGTTCTAACATACTAAGACTTGGTTTTCTCTTTTGTGTAATGTTTACCTACTAAATTCAAAGGGGAAAACATTCTGCTAAGAAGTTAATCATCAGCAGGACCAACTGAGTCAATTGTCTTAACAATCCCCATGCAAAATAAGGTCAGCTTTCATTACTAAGACTAAACATGACTGATCAAGTGAGTTTTCAGGAACTTTAATTATGTATTATTTGATCATTATTTTCTGACAGGAATTAACTGGTCACTAAATTAGCCTGCACATGTAACATATGTTCTATATATTTTGATCATCTTCTAAATAATTTACCATAGAAAGTGAGTTCAACCACAGAAAAAGTTAGACAATCTGTGAAGCAGTGAGGATTATTTAATCTCCCACCCATCTATTACTAAGTACAGTAAAATGGATCTCATGTATACACCTGCAATGTTTTCACACACTTTTCACTCTCCAGTAGTGCGGGTTACTTAATTAGACAGCATGCAGATACAATAATAGTTTCAAATTCAGGCAGATGTTTTGATTTATCTTCCAAAGTGATCTCTCAACATTTCAGGGCCAATAGCCTCCCTCTGAATCAAGCTGCAAGGAACTACACCACATCCTTACTAACTAATCTTAATTATACTGGAAACCACAACTTTTCTTGATTATACTTTTAACAGCAAATATCAGGGGAACTGGATGGAGGAACACACATTCTAAAGGGCCATCTGGGAAAAACACCATTCAAAAAACTAAGCATTTTCAATCTATCCATCACTGGAAAAAGAAAAGAACAAAGGTAAGAGTTTCAGCATATGCAGCAGTCCATTAATGATAATATAAAATGGGTACTGAGGATGACATTTTCCCCAGGGGAAAGATTCAGCTCAAGAATCAAGTACTTATTTCAGTTCCACTGCAATTTATTTACTTGTATAGGATAAGACATACTGGATGGTTAGTTCCCCATAATGGCACTGTGCATTAGGAATTCCAAGTCTGGAAAAAAATTCCTTTGATTACTTGCAAGTCTCATTGAATATTATGGAAATGGGGTGGACTGGGGGGGATTTAAACTTGGGGACATTAATTGCCTTTTAGGAGTTGCAGATGTGACTTTAAAGTCCGATGCTAGGTTGCAGGGGAATTACTTCTCTGCTGCCCAACCCCTTCTGGCAAGCTGTACAAATACAATGTTTGTAGGTCAGACAATTGAAGGTTTATTATGAATGAACTTGGCTTACAAACTCCACAGGGATGGAAAAAGCATCATTTTCCATGGAATGCCAGAGGACTTTCCTGATGAAAATCCCTTTTGTTGATCAGCAGTTTCACCAAAGGGCTTCCCATTGAAGGATTGGAAGTGCTCAGCAAAGACCTCTCTTCAAGAGCCTGCAGCTCTACTGCCAACAATGACAGTCTTTGATCCTCCTTCTCTTTTGCCACATGGGAGCCAGTTTTTGCCTAGAGGCTTCTAGTTATGCATCTTTAATACATATTACATACACCTTGTTCTTATTAGAAACTTCCTTTACCAATGCATGCTTATATTATCTTCAGTACAAATACATTATTCTCTTGAGAAGTCCATAATGCTAGGAAAAGTAGAAGGAAAGAGACCAGCAGCAAGATGGATGGACTCATTACAGTGGCGATGGGTGTACCTTTGAGAGACCTAAAGGATGAGACTAAGGTTATACTGCAGAAAGTATATCTGTATGGTCGCTAAGAGTCAACATTGACTTGATGGAATATATTTAATCAGTAAGTTATATACTGTAAATCGAAGAAAATTATTTAATCAAACTGCTATGGTTGCTCCAGACACCTCCATATTTATTTACATAAAAATCTGCATATGCTAGAATTGGAAAGAGTCATTTAAGCCATTTATTCCAGCACCCCAGTGGATCCAAATTGAAATATTCTAGATGGCTATCTAACTTCTGCTTGAACAGATCTAGTGAGTGAGAGTCAATCATAGTTCTTGGGTAACTATATTATAACACTATTATATGATATTTTATCAATAATATACATTGTTTTAACCTTAATTTATTTCCTTCAAGCACTGAATGTATACTTTTATAAATATGCAGTCAAGTGAAAGAAGTATTGTATTAGTCTCTTTCTTATGTATAAATCCATTAATCTATTTCCTGCATTCTGAACCAGTCTTGATCTTCTTTTGTCATACCCTTTTCGGCTTTTGAAAGTTGTCAGGAGTCATATCCTTGGAGATATTTGGATATTGCTATTGGAGGTGTCCACTGACAAGAATGTCTCCCCACCCACCCTCCAAAAAAATCAAGCTGGTGCCCCTATTGCATGCTTGAAGGCCAACTTTTTTTAGCAAAAGCATTTTAGGCTTATAAACCGACCCATAGCACTTTACAGCAGTATTGGGTGGTTTGCTATGTAAGCATTATTTGCATATTGACCCCAACAATCTGGGTCCTCCTTTTACCAACCTCAAAAGGATGAATATTGAGTCAACCTTGAGCCATGTCAGGATCGAACTGCAGGCTGTGGGCAGATTTGCCTGCAGCATTGCACTTTAACCAACGCACCACCAGGAAACATATATGAAGTGATGCTTCAAGCACCTGGTTACACCTATCACAACTCTGGCTGCTATCACATTTTCTCTCCTACTTTTAATGATCTCTTGTTAAAGGTAAATATTCACAGTTCCTTCAGTGTCTCTACTAGTATTTAATTATAACCTCTGATCATCTTTTTCTCTGTTCAAGCTAAAGGTTTAAATTTTAAAACACTATATCTCAAGCTAGGCTCTAATAAATGAAAAATAAAATGGAGCTATTACTATCATTACTTCCAACTATTTTGAAAGAATACTTTATAAGGGCAACATATAATTCAAGTTTTTGCAGCCATATCACACTAATCATTTACATTCATTTTATGCTCAAGTATTATTTAAAAATCTTGTTCATATTGTCAGATGTAGGATTCCCAATACTATCCCCATGCATTAGATTTCTCTTTCTTAGGGTGAAAAAAAATTTCATTTGTCCTTATTTATTTTGTTTTTTGAAGCTTCTTTCTCTAAAGAAGCTTTCTCTTCTTTCTCTAGACCTCTCAGCGGCTTTTGATACCATCAACCATGGTATCTTACTGCGGCGCCTCAGGGGGTTGGGAGTGGGTGGCACTGTTTTACAGTGGTTCTCCTCCTACCTTCTGGGTCGTTCGCAGTCAGTGTTGACAGGGGGACAGAGGTCGGCCTCGAGGCCTCTCGTTTGTGGAGTCCCTCAGGGGTCGGTCCTCTCGCCTCTCCCGTTCAACATCTATATGAAGCCGCTGGGCGAGATCATTCGTGGTTTTGGGGTGGGGTATCATCAGTACGCTGATGATACCCAGCTTTTTATTTCCACCCCAGATCAACTCAGTGATGCCCTCTCTGTGATGTCCCATTGCCTGGAGGCTGTGAGGGTCTGGATGGGGAGGAACAGGCTTCGTCTAAATCCCAACAAGACCGAGTGGCTGTGCGTATCGGCATCTCGGGTTGTCCATTCTATTCCATCGTTATCTATAGGGGGTGAGGTGTTACCCCCCGTAGATAGGGCTCGCAACTTGGGTGTCCTCCTTGATTCACAGCTCAATTTTGAAGATCATATAGGAGCTGTGACTAGGGGGGGGGTTTCCCCAGGTTCGCCTGGTGCGCCAGCTGCGGCCCTATTTGGACCGGGACGCCCTACGCATGCGCTCGTGACCTCTCGGATAGACTACTGCAATGCTCTCTACATGGGGCTGCCCTTGAATGCCACTCGGAGGCTCCAGCTGGTGCAGAATGCAGCCGCACGAGTTGTGATGGGGGTCTCCCGATACTCCCATGTAACACCTCTGCTCTGCGAGCTGCATTGGCTTCCAGTTGTCTTCCGAGTGAGATTCAAGGTGCTGGTGATGACCTATAAAGCCCTAAATGGCATGGGTCCGGGTTATTTACGGGAGCACCTCTTGCCGGCGTTAACTTCCCATCGCCCTGTGCGCTCCCACAGAGAGGGCCTCCTCAGGGTGCCGTCGGTCAGGGAATGTCGACTGGCGGCTCCCAGGGGGAGAGCATTCTCTGTGGGCGCGCCTGCCCTGTGGAATCAGCTTCCAGTTGAGCTTCGGATGGCTCCCGACCTTCGCTCGTTTCACCGTGACCTGAAGACTTGGTTGTTTGAACAGGCCGGCCTGGACTGAGGGATTGGATTTTAGAGTTATATTTTAAAAATTTTAAATTTTAGAATGTATTTATTACTTAGGGCTATTGATTTAATCTTATTTTAATTTTTATATCTTGTGTGTTGTTAGTGTTTTTTGCCCTGTACACCACCCCGAGTCCTTGGAGAGGGGCAGTATATAAATCTAATAAAATAAAATAAATAAATAAATCATAAGATGGTTTTGAATTTTATTTCTGTTTTCTAGAAGATTGGTTATACTATTTGATGTTATGACATTTACATATTTGCCCTCTCTGCCTGAAAGCCATTATTATTTTTAATAAGAACCCAGGATTCAACCTTATGGCACCCTACAAGGTATCTCAGGCCAATTTGATAGGAACTATTGATGATCACCTTCAATTAAAAGTTAGTAAGACTCCTTATTGACAAATCCATACTGGCATCCAATAATTAACCTTTCTTTTCAAGATGCTCAAAATTAGGACTTGCTTAGTAACAAGAGTATATGCCTAACTCTTTCAAATCATCTATTTTTGAAGGCTTTTTATTCATTTAGGGAAGTATTGGTTCCACAGAATAAATAAATTTTATATAACATAATTTTTTCTAAACAGTTTATTTTTGCTATTTAATCCTTTCTTGTAACTGGATTTTATGCAACTAATAATATTTTGCAGTAGTTTTTAATTAGGTGTTTTGAATTGGCTGAAAAGTCTAGAAAAGGGGCTTCATTTGTAATATAAATAAAGATAAATAGATTCACAAAATGCCAGCAATGTTTTTCAAACTAATAAGATTAGCAATGAGCAGCTATCTGCATTTCTGGTTTTGCCATTTCATTTTATGCTCTGCAATTTGTATCATTTATTCCTAAAGGCAAATCTTCCAGATGCACATCACTGTAATGGAAGCACACAAAACAATAAACTTATTTTAAAACTATCAGGAAATTATGCCATTTTGATGACAAAGTAGGAAAACATGATATCTGTCTTAACAATTTTCTGGCTATGAAAACATGCATTTACAGAGATGACAAAACTGAAGTCACAGAGACGTAAATCATTATTTTATCTATTTTTAATTGCGGATATAATAGTATTTACAACTCAAATCCTTTGGTGCTGCTCCAGACTTTTGTTTTAATAGTTTTGTTTGCAACAATTCCAGGTCTGTTCATATTGAGCAATCCAGGCTGTAAAACTCAGGGTCCTAGATCTAAGCCAAGTTCCTTAGCCTTCACTGACAGAAAAAACGTCTACATCTCAGTTCAGAACTTTGATCTTGAGCGTGTATAGCTTTAAGAGGAATTGCTTAGCAATTCCATCTTGCTAACAGGCCTATATTAGGACAGAGTTCTCAAATGGGATCCTGTGACTCTAAAATAAATGAATTTGAGTGACCAACCCCATGGATACAGCTGGCAGGCTACAAACTGGCAGGGGTCCTGATGACTGCGAAGTGAGTCAGACCTGTCAAAGTGAGGACTGGCAATTTTATTGTGGGGAGGGGGGACATGAACAGGCAGCTTCCACTTCCTGTTCCTGAGGATAACATTTCGGCACTTATGCCCAGAACTCTCTTCTTCTCTAGTGTAGTAGCCATTCATTTAACAGAATAACAGTTAGAAGGGACTTTGGAAGTCTTCTAGTCCAACCCCTTATTCAAGCAAGAAAACCCTATACCACTTCAGACAAATGGTTCTCCAATCTCTTTTTCAAAACCTCCTGTATTGAAGCACCACAACTTCTGGAGGCAAGTCGTTCCACTGATTAATTATTCTGTTAGGAAATTTCTCAGTTCTAGGTTGGTTCTCTGCTTGATTAGTTTCCATCCATTGCTTCTTGTCCTACCTTCAGGTGCTTTGGCGAATATACTCTTTCTTCTTTCTGGCAGCCCCTTAGATATTGAAACACTGCTATCATGTCATCCCAGCCCTTCTTTTCATTAAACTAGACATATCCAATTTCTGTAACCATTTTTTGTATGCTTTAGTCTCCAGTCTCCTAATCATCTTTGTTGCTCTTCTCTTTACTCTTTCTAGAGTCTCAACATCTCTTTTACATTGTGGTGACCAAAACTGGATGCATTATTCCAAGTGTGGCCTTACCAAGGCATTATAATGTGCTATTAACACTTCATATGATCTTGATTCTATCCCTCAGTGGATGCAATAGTCCAAATATGGTCTTACCAAGAGATTATAAAGTGAGGTGATCTTAATTCTATTCCTCTATTAAAGCAGCCTAGAATTGCATTGACCAACTTTGCCTAGGCAAATCCAGAGCAGTTTCAGAACTGAGCCACCACATCCACCCATTTGTCCCATATCATGGAATCCGGTAGTGACCTGCAGTTGACAAGAGAATGAAAGACAGCAACAGATCCCCAACAGTTACACCAGACAACAGATTATTTATTACATTTATAGGCCACTCACTGTTGCAGAAACTCTTAGCCACTATTAGAATTAAATGTAGTTTGCTTCATTTTTCAAGAAACAACTAAGGCACAATCATTTAAGGTATATAAAAACTTGATTTCTTTTTCATGTCTTGAACAGGAACATACCCAGTTTATGCAAAGGTAACTGAAATCTCCCATTATAAAGTCTTCTTTGCATTCTGTCAAGCACCAGGGAAATCAGGAGATCCAGGCAGTTGAATGTGGTATGAAGATTTATTTTAAGCTTAAGCTCTCTACAAAAATCTGAACTACTAATAATCAAAGCAATTTGGTGGTAGATAAGGAATTCAAGGTGGGCTGGACTTAGATCTCTTATGGGCGCAAAGAGACTCACGACTTATGATGCATTTGACCCCCTCCCTCGGGTTCATCCTGGTCATCTCCTACACATGGCTTTTTTATTATCTGGAGATTGTCCTCAATGTTCTTATCAGCTGTGTGGCATCAAACCCCTAGCTCAAATTTCAACTGCAGGCCTTCTAATGTATACTCCTACGATCTTTTCACAAATGAGTACATTCTTCATATTGACTTGCCCATTGGAGGATTGCCTAATTTTAACTATGAACGTTCCCTTTTTCTTACTAATATTGAATTGTGGCCATTTTTGGCCATGGTTGCAGTGTGTTCGGGTCACACTTGCCACTTTCCCACCTTGTTGCTTCCAACAAGCAAAGTCCCCAAGGGAAGCCAGATTTGCTTAAAGACCCTGTAATTCACACAATCCTGGCAAAAAAGACCATAAAATTAGGCATCCCTCACTTAACATTTACAACGGAAGCTCTGGTCCCACTTGTAATTGTTAAGTCGTGGACTGCCTACTGTACATTCTAAGTAGATGGATTAAAAATGGTCGTTAGGATTCTGTTTATGCATGTGAAAAAGCTGATGCATGGAGCGAAATTCTTTATGCTTGTTTGTTCTTGGTATTTTTTCTTCATCTATAATTGCAATACATAATCTAAATTATTAAGAGTATTTGCAAACTTCTTTTTATAGAATCTAATTCTATGTTAGTTGTCTCTACAGACCAGTATTCCTTAATCTCGGCATGTTTAATGTAGGTAGACATCAAGTACAACAATTCCTCAGCTAGCTCTCTCCAGGGTTGCAAACAAACGTGTGTGTTTTTTTCAGTCCTATCTGGAGAAATCAAGAACTGAGCATAAAACCTTCTTGCGTGCTTTGCTATAGGACATGCTCTTATACAAACTTTCACCTTTAGTTTTAAGAAACTGGTACTTTAAGGACACAAGGTGTATAGTATCAAAACAATTTCTTGTACTTCGCCAGAAATCAAAATTCACATGTGCACCTTCTACAATAACAAGGCTGTTCTATGTTAATCAGTTAACTTGCAGCCCCCAAATATCAAAATGTCAAAAGATCAAAGCAGGTATTTTTGAAGCAGACAAATATCTTTTTTTTTTCTTTCCCTTCTCCAGAAGGGTAATCATTTGTGTTTAATTAGGAGCCAACCCACGGAGCTAAATGAGACCGAAGCTTAAAGAATAATCGTACCAACCAAAATGATTTTTAAAAAGCACTATATTGAACAGAAAAGATTAAAACAAAAGTTTGAAAGACAGTAATAGCGTTACAATCACCAGAAATATAGGAAACAAAATTAGCGATCCATATAATCAGACTGCCCTGTTGTATTTCCCATAATTTTTACATGATTAAGAAAAAAACTAGGCAAAAACAAAAATCACACATTCATCAAACAACATTTAATTTCCAATCCAAGGCTACTTTGGAGATTCGATAGAAGAACGTCAAAGTCCAGACCAAAAGGTACAAGTGTGGTACATTAAAATCTACTTTATGATGATCAAATTCAGCACCTCCTTCTAGCTCATGTAATCAGACTGAAATAGTTATTCCTTAAATTATAAAACACAGTGTTGGAATTCTATTACAGAAAGTGAAAGGAAAAAAGTTAAGTTTAGCATCCCAGGAAAGTGAGCTCAAATAAGAGGAGTAAATAGAATATTAAAACGAAAGATTTTTTTAAAAATCCTACTGTAATAAAAAAAACCGTAAATAAAAGAGGACATTAAAAAAACAGTTTGTTAGCAATATGTAACAAAACATGTAAGAAAAGCAGAGAATGGTTCCTAAGGAAGATATTTAGGAAAAGTTTTCTGACAGAAGCTGCAACAAAGCAGCATAACTGGGTGGTCCCCTGTCTTGTGTCAAAGGTTGATCTGCAATTAATAAGAGCAGCTTAAACTTTTTCCAAGGTTTGGTAATACTCTGTCAGCACAGTCCATGCTTTAGGAGCCATGAAACCTTCAGGAGGATTTTGACCTTCTCTAGCCAGTTTGCGCATGCGAGTTCCTGAAATGAATTCAAAATCTTCATGGCTAAAATTAGAAAAAAAGAAAGAAACCTTTTAGAAATAATATGCAATAAGCTTCAATTGAATTTTGCTTGCATTTAAAGTAATACAGGCAGTCCTCAACATAAGGCCACAAATGAAACCAGAATTTCTGTTGCTAAGAAAGATGTTTTTAAGCAAGTCGTGCCTTTTATTGCCACAGTTGCTAAAGAGAATCACTGAAGTTGTTAAACGAATCACATGGTCATTAAACAAATCCTGCTTCCCCCATTGACTTTGCTCTTTGGAAACTGCCTTGGTAGATTGCAAATGGCGATCACTGCAATACTGGAAGGGTCTTAAGTGTGAGATCTGGTTGTAAATGACTTTTCAGTGGTGTTGTATCTTTGAATGATCACTAAATGAATGGTTGTAAATTCAGAGCTACATGTATGGTGTTCCAAATGAGCAACTTACAATCATGAAGGATACACTAGCAGTGACAGTCACTAAGCTTTTTACTACCCGGCTGTGGGAAGGCCATGCTCTGCCACTCTGGAAATATGTCATTCGACAATATTGGGATGAATGGTATATCAGTGAAAAGGGGATATAGGATTTTACAATTATCTCTTAGTATGCCAAATGTGCTCATGACACAAAAAAACAATTTGGAACTGCTGCAGAAAGCATTTTTTTCTGCACATTCAAAAATACTATACACAAATAAAATCTGCCACAAAACTGAACAACAGAATACCAGGTTAACAGAGTTGGAAACCTTGAAGGTCTTCTAGTCCAAACCCCTACTCAAGCAAGAGACCCTATACATTTCAGATAAGCGACTGTCCAGTCTCTTAAGAGTACAGTGTGGTGTGATCTGATTCAGTTTCTAGCTGGTCTTGCCACGCCTTGCTGAAGACATACTTTTTTATGTTATTGTTTCTTCCTTCCATCCCCCACCCTGCCTCGTATTCTGTGCTTCCAAAAACATTCTACATCCTATGGTTTTTTTAAAAAACAAATTCTGTTGTGTTTCTGTGAATTTTGGACACTTTTCGTCTTCCTGAAGCCTGCCAATATTTACCTTCTTCTATGTGGATATTCTGGTTCCATAAATATTCTTCCTCAGAAAACAAAATGTATTATTTGTTCATAAGATACCACCTATTTATTTATGTTACACCTTAAACTTAATTAATAAAAGCTACTTTTCCTAGAAAATAAAGTATTTGCATCCAGTCAACATCATGACACTTTACAAATTGTCAAATGGGATACACAAGAGAAAAAAACAAAATAAAATATCCAGGTAGCCATGAGATACATTATTTACCTAGATTTTTATTAAGCAAATTAAAAACATGTAGCCTCAACAAGTACAAATGCAACACAGAATTTTAAGTCTCCAAAGCAAAAGTAATTAGTCAACAATAAAGAGAAATGTTTTAACTTGCTTTTTCGCTCAGCCTGTTCCGTCTATGTTTTAGTCATTTTCAGCTGATCCATCTTAAATATAAGCCAAATGCTGACTTCAGTTGGATATGGCTCAAGACAGAAGAAAATGGAACCAAATGTATTTGGGGCTAATTTGCTTGTCTGAATGTTAAAGTATACTTAGCAAATAAAGAACAAGTCTTCTCATGGTACGTGCAAAAGATTAACAGCATAATCTTTGAACTGGATGGGTACAAAGTTGTAAGGATCACTGCAATTCTCAGAAATTATCCCAGACTGTCTGTGCAAAAAACTGTGTAAAATACTATTAACAGTTTAGACCTGGTAAGCTCATGGTCTACCCATTTTGAAAAATCTGTGCTAACAATATCTTATTCCAACACCAGATAAAAGTTCTGATCTTAAAAGCCTTACAAGATGTATATGGAACTGATCTGTTCCCGAGTTCTGGACAATTTCTATGACTTGGGGCCCAAAACACCAGGAAAGCATTAGGTTGCCTACTTCTGCAGCTCCAATGGTGGAGGATTCCAGTAAGTGTCTTCTTCTATATGTCACATTCAAAAATCTAACAATTCATACAACCTATCTGATGCAATCCTGGAACTCTGAAATGTCTTTTTAAAAAGACAAATGGTTGTCCAATCTCTTCTCAAAAACTTCCAGTGTTCCAGCATCCACAACTTCTGAAGGCAAGTCATTCCACTGATTCTGTCAGGAAATTTCTCCTTAGTTCTAGGTTGGTTCTCTCCTTGATTAGTTTCCATCCGTTGCTTCTTGTCCTGCTTTCAGATGCTTTGGAGAATAGCTTGACTCCCTCTTGTTTGTGGCAGCCCCTGAGATATTGGAACACTGCTATCATGTCACCCCTCGCCCTTCTCTTCATTAGTTCTCCATCCAAGTTCTCCACCCAAGATGAAACTTTCTATTTCACTATGCTTTTGGAAAATTGATCTTTTTTTTAAATAACCACTTAATAAGTGGTTACTTTTTAATGGTTTTGTTTTTCTAATGAACTATCCTTGGTAATATTTAAAGCTTTGTAGAATCTCTTTTGACTTTGAGCCTGACCATTTTTGAAAAAAAGAACAAATCTCATTCTAATAGTACTTTCATATATTCAGATTATGACTTGTCTATTTACATTTATTGCTTATGAACATTTATTTATTATATTTCTATTCCATCACACCTAGCCAATCTTGGCAGACCTCAAAATGTCAAATTGGGTTATTTAGACCTCGGGTTAATACCTAGATGGGAGATCAAAATGGGAAAGCTGTGGATATAAACTAGGGAGGGAAGTGAGAGGTACATGCTTCAAAAAGACAATCAAACACTGTTTCATATTGTTGCTCTGAAAAAAAACATTGAAAGAGTGAAGTTCTGATTAAAGAAGAGCTTACTACTTGACCAGTAATTGGAGCCGTCTGATAATATATATATATTAATAATAGCAAATTTGTGTGCTTTAAAATTTAGAAAAAATATAAAGTATTTGGAGAAGATAAATGTCATCAGCCAGTGTGAAAGAAATTTCTTGAGCTTTTGTTGAAAGTTGATACATAGGTATCAACTATATTTCTCTTGTGAGACCATTCCCCAAGTAAGACCTCACCCAGTATTATTTTTTGGTTTTATATTCCTTGCTTGCCCTGCTCATTTGCCAGAAATATTTCAAACTACATTTAGGTCTAGCTGAATTTTATATTTCTGTTATTACCTATTCCTTTCCTTTATTTCCTATAGCTAAAGGTTTCCCCTCTCCATTGTTTCTAACTCTAGAAGGCAGTGCTCATCCCTGTTTCTTAGCCAAGGGAGCCCAAAGACATTTCCATGGTCACGTGGCCACCGTGACTGTATTCTGAGATACACAGAACATTATTACCTTCCCACGGAAGTGATACCTATTTATCTACTCGCATTGGCATGCTTTCAAACTGTTAGGTGGGTGGGAGCTGGGGCAAGTAACGGGAGCTCACTCTGTTGAGAGGAGCTCAGGTTTTCTAGCTGACGAGCTCAGCATCTTTAACTGCCGAGCTATTCTGTGCCCAAAATTATTGCAATAATACTTTTAAGGAGTTTTTCCATGAACACCTAGCGGCTATCGAAAGACCTCTCTCCTATACTGCATTTATGACAGAGAAACAAAAAATAAAGACATATTTCCTAGGAATCAAACAATGGATGCCATTTTAAAAAATAATACCATGACTATGATATGTCTATGCCAACTCAAAAGTAGGAAATTTTGAAATTTTGTGATATATTTGTGATATAATTGGACAATGCTACACCCAAAGGTTGTCACATAGGGGGCCTAGTTGATATATTTAGTGTTAACAACTCACTAGTGCTCCATGTTCTAACTGCATTGTTCTATATGCAATTTCAACAACTGTACTTTTGCATATATTCTAATATCTATATTCTGCAGCTCCTAATTCCTAAGATTCCTAAATGTCTTACTATTTTTAATAAGCAACAAAGTCAACAAATTGAGAAAGGAGTTTTTGCCTAAGTAATGAACTCACAATGGTAAGCTCATGGTCTACCCATGAGCAGAATTATATGTGGGTAGTTTTAAGCCATGCCATCTTACAATGATATTTGTACTGGATAGCAATTGTGCATAAATTCAGATCTCTGAAGAAGAAAGATTACAGAGGCCTTTCAAAAAAAAAAAAAGCCAACACATGCTTCATAATAAGTATTAATGAAAAACAGTTTATTTTCCATTTAATCTGGCATTCAAAATGTACGGTATTTCAGTTTGAGGAATAAACTATACTGAGTTACTCAAAAGACGTTTAATGGAAGATCTGAACTAGGAATAAACAGTGCAAATTAGAGACATTTCCTAATTGAATCAAGTGCCAAAAGATACTGCTAATGTGTTTTTTATCAAGCATTTCTGTATAACAGACGCAACAGCAGCTATGGACAATCTGTGTCATTAAAATAAGTGAACAAATGTCTGGATATTCTGCACAAATATAGAACTGTCTGACAACTTCTCAAATTGCAAATCAGTTTTATAAAACTTCAGGGTAAAGAAATAGGATGGCACAATATGATAGATAAAATCTTTGTTACCAGATGGGGAAAACTGTAGAACTTTGGTTGGTATCGTGAATATTAAATATATAAATAAAAGTGAGAGTGACTAGCGTATAGAGTAACAAAAAGAACATTTTAAAATACTTACATAAGTAATTCTAGCACTGGAGCCCAGGCAGTAGCAAATTGCAGCAAAGGCAAAAACTGGTACTGGGTCAGCTCTTGTTTGGCCATGTGACCAGGGACAAAAAAAAATCCCTTCCAGCTTCTCGGAGTACCAAAGGGCCCAGGGAAGTCACAGAGTTAAAATGGCGGCCATTTGCAACAGAGACTGAATGCACGTCACATGGCTACAGAGGCCTATTTTTGGTCGCAATTTTGAATTTCTAATGTAAGTTCCCTTTCTGAATTAATTCATTTTTGTGAAAACTCGCTAAATAAATGTTCATACCTAGGGGAATCCCTGTATTTGCTCCTTTTAAATGGAGACATCAAGGCTTAAAATGTCTAAAGTTTATACTCTACCACTGACCTAAGAGCAAATCCCATTAGGAAAGAATATATATTTTACTCATATTGACCCATAGACTGTTCTAGAATATACGCATTTACAAATACATGCTGGCTACTGCTGTATAAAACCTGTATAATAGATTAGGAAATCCCGAGTGCTCCGTCAAGAAACAGAATTCATTTTTCCAGAGTTTTCATTTTAAAAAATTTCATTGACTTACAAACCCGTATATTACAAAAGTCTAAGGGTAGTCTGCCACATTTTGTTTATAATAATATGTACCCCAAACAGCAAGATACTTCTAGTGTTACCACTATTACTTTTAAGAACAAGTCCCAAACGTAACCAATTATGGGAGTGTTATAGTGCCAAATTTTTTTTGTTTCAATTAACGTAACATTTAGGCTATTGTTCAGTATTGTCTGGGGGAGTTTCTTTGAGTCATTTTTTTATTCCTGGAAATTGCCTGGAATATTCCCTGCAATTTTGAAGCACAAGGCTTCAGAAGTGGTTCGCCATTGCCTCCTTCTTCCTAGGGCCAAACAAGAGTGAATGGCACAAGGTCACCTGCTACCTTTTTGTGTAAGGTGGGGCTAGAACTCACAGTCTCCCACTTTCTATCTTGATGCCTACTACACTACACCTAACCAGCTCTTTTTTCATTTGGAACAACTGACAAAAAATAATAACCAAAATTAGAGAATAGACTGCTAAGCTGATAGTACAATGCTCCAACTCTGGAAAAGGGAGACTGGTATGTTGTCACATAATTTATCTGCTCCCACTCCCAAACTGTGACAGAAAGGGAGATCCAAGAGCATTCTAATATTCTTGCCACTCCTACAGTTCTAACCATGGGAGGCCTAGCATGGCTTAACTGGACTAACATCACTCATCATTACAGGCAACAAATAGTCTTAACATTCTACTTCATTTGACTTCAAGTCACTATGCACATATTTATATAGAAAATCTGGCCTGCTATTTGGCAAGAGAAATGGAATAATAAAAGCCCATCAGTTTGTTCGGTGCTTTTTGATTAAAAGAAAAAAGGCAGACCTATTAAAACCTTACATTCTCCCACAGCGCCAAGTTGTGTGCATTGAATCCAGGCGGCTGGTATGCCTTCCCTTTGAAGGGGGATTTCAAGAGCGGCTCCCCAGGCACCTTCTCCTCAGAACATTTCGCCCTACATCTGGGCTGCATGCTACAGACACCATCCCAAATGGGAGTTCTGCTTTCACATGTTGCCAGCCATCCTTCCTCCAATCCAACTATAGTAAACACATCTTTTCACTCTAATTAATTAGAAAGATTGGAAGACTTTGCTCATCATAATGCTTTTCCACACTGTGTCTCGTAGATGGAGATGGCAGAAGACGTAGGGACTGAATTCTAGGGCAAGGAGACGCACAGGTTATCAAGTAAAGAGACATTTCCTTTAGGCTTGCAAAAATGTGCTACCCATGATCCAGAGCAAGCTCCTTTTGGTAATTCCTGGGAGGTTCATACACTACAAAGGGTAAACTCTCCTTGAAATAAAAATGAAAACAAATACTATATGATTGTTGTTGTTGTTGTTGTTAGTTATTTTTGCCATCAGCTTTTTCCAGATATTGTTGCTAGCAGTGCCTTATTCACACAACACACACAAGCAGCCACACACAAAAGCAACGAAGTAAGTATGATATACAGTCATGGCCAAAATTGTTGCCACCCCAGAAATTTTTCCAGAAAATCAAGTATTTTTCACAGAAAAGTATTGCAGGAACACATATTTTGCTATACACAGGTTTATACCCTTTGTGTGTATTGGAACACAACAAAAAAGGGAGGGAAAAAAGCAAATTGGACATAATGTCAAACAAAACTCCAAAAATGGGCTGGACAAAATTATTGGCACCCTTTCAAAATTGTGGGTAAACAAGATCGTGTCAAGCATGTGATGCTCCTTTAAACTCACCTGGGGCAAGTAACAGGTGTGGGCAATATAAAAATCACACCTGAAAGCAGATAAAAAGGAGAGAAGTTCACTTAGTCTTTGCATTGTGTGTCTGTGTGTGCCACACGAAGCATGGACAACAGAAAGAGGAGAAGAGAACTGTCTGAGGACTTGAGAACCAAAATTGTGGACCAATATCAACAATCTCAAGGTTACAAGTCCATCTCCAGAGATCTAGATTTGCCTTTGTCCACAGTGTGCAACATTATCAAGAAGTTTGCAACCCATGGCACTATAGCGAATCTCCCTGGTCGTGGACAGAAGAGGAAAAATTGATGAAAGGTTGCAACACAGGATAGTCCGGATGGTGGATAAGCAGCCCCAAACAAGTTCCAAAGGAATGCAAGCTGTCCTGCAGGCTCAGGGAGCATCAGTGTCAGCGTGAACTATCCGTCGACATTTAAATGACATGAAACGCTATGGCAGGAGACCCAGGAGGACCCCACTGCTGACACAGAGACATAAAAAAGCAAAATTACAGTTTGCCAAAATGTACTTGAGTAAGCCAAAATCCTTCTGGGAAAACATCTTGTGGACAGATGAGACCAAGATAGAGCTTTTTGGTAAAGCACATCATTCTACTGTTTACCGAAAATGAAATGAGGCCTACAAAGAAAAGAACACAGTACCTCCAGTGAAATATGGTGGAGGTTCAATGATGTTTTGGGGTTGTTTTGCTGCCTCTGGCACTGGGTCCCTTGAATGTGTGCAAGGCATCATGAAATCTGAGGATTACCAAAGGATTTTGGGTCGCACTGTAGAGCCCAGTGTCAGAAAGCTGGGTTTGCATCTGAGATCTTGGGTCTTCCAGGAGGACAATGACCCCAAACATACGTCAAAAAGCACCCAGAAATGGATGGCAAGAAAGCGCTGGAGAGTTCTGAAGTGGCCAGCAATGAGTCCAGATCTGAATCCCATTGAACACCTGTGGAGAGATCTTAAAATTGCTGTTGGGAAAAGGTGCCCTTCCAATAAGAGAGATCTGGAGCAGTTTGCAAAGGAAGAATGGTCCAAAATTTTGGGTGAGAGGTGTAAGAAGCTTATTGATGGTTATAGGAAGCGACTGATTTCAGTTATTTTTTCCAAAGGGTGTGCAACCAAATATTAAGTTAAGGGTGCCAATAATTTTGTCCGGCCCATTTTTGGAGTTTTGTTTGACATTATGTCCAATTTGCTTTTTTTCCTCCCTTTTTTGTTGTGTTCCAATATACACAAAGGGAATAAACCTGTGTATAGCAAAACATGTGTTCCTGCAATACTTTTCTGTGAGAAATACTTGATTTTCTGGAAAAATTTCTGGGGTGCCAACAATTTCGGCCATGACTGTAACTATACTCAAATTGTTTGTTGTCGTGAGCATGACTAAAGGGATCTTAGCTACTAGAGCCTGGACTGAGACATTTTTTGTCCTTCCTCTGGGCTATCCGCTTGGCTTCAATGTAAAGTACTGGGGTCTGAAGAAGCAGGGCAGGAAGAATACTGACACTTTTGAACTTTGGTGTTGGAGAAGGCCAACCAAGAGAAGAAATAAATGGAACAAACAATTCAATCCAGAGTTCTCACTAGAGGCACAAGTAACTCAAATTTTCATACCTCAGACACATTATGCAAAGACCTTCGTTTTCTGGAGAAGGTTCTAATTCTAGATTCCATTTCTCTTAAGGAAGTCATGGCATATGTGCATAAGGCTAAGCCGTTGCTCTTTACTTATAATTCTATAAAATTATTACACCATTTTCAAAAATTTACTACTTGAATACCTTTGCTATTTGCAATCCCATCTTTTTTTCCCTTTTAGATCAGTTGGATTATAAATCTATGGGCAGGCTTTATTTTGTTTTTAATTATCTGTAGCATATCACAAGTGTTAGGTGTTTTGTATGTTGCTAATGATCATTTGTAAATCAAGCAATAGTGTAGTGGCTTTGCAAATTTCTAATTCTCATGAAACAGCTATTTTTTTAAAAGAAAGAAGAAAATTTTACTTAAGGGTAATTTTTGCTCTACCTTTTTGGTTTTGCAAAAAGTTTTGGGTTTTTTTGCAAAATTCTTAGTTAATATATTGTTTCATGATAAGAAATATGTCTTTCCTACCACTATGAAACACAAATAGCAGCCAAAATTAATTTTTTTGGCTCTTATTAAATCTTAAGTAAATCAAAATCTATATTTTCTTTGGATTGCCTCAAGTAAAAATTAATATCTCATGTAAATCATAAAAATGGCACTGATGAGCTAACAATAGCTGGTGAGCTGCTTCTTTCATTTGATTGATTTTATTCGTGATTTCATCATAATCATAATAGTAAAGTTGGAAGGGACCTTGGAGGTCATCTAGTCCAACCCCCTGCTCAGGCAGGAAACCCTATACCATTTCAAACAAATGGCTGTCCAGTCTCCTCTTAAAATCTTCCAGTGTTGGAGCATTCACAGCTTCTGGAGGCAGGTTGTTCCACTGGTTAATTGTTCTAACTGTCAGGAAGTTTCTCCTTAGTTCTAGGTTGCTTCTCTCCTTGACTAGTTTCCATCCACTGCTTCTTGTCCTGCCTTCGGAAGCTTTGGAGAATAGCTTGACTCTTCTTTGTGGCAGCCCCTGAGATATTGGAACACTGCTATCATGTCACCCCTAGTCCTTCTCTTCATTAAACTAGACATACCCAATTCCAGCAGCCGTTCCTTATATGTTTTAGCCTCCAGTCCCCTGATAATCTTTGTTGCTCTTCTCTGTACTCTTTCTAAATTCTCAACATCTTTTTTTATATCATGGTAACCAAAACTGGATGCAGTATTCCAAGTGTGGCCTTACCAAGGCATTGTAAAGTGGCATTAATACTTCACGTGATCTTGATTCTATCCCTCTGTTAATACAGCCTAGCACTATGTTGGCTTTTTTGGCAGCTGCAGCACACTGCTGGCTCATATTTAAATGATTGTCCACTAGGACTCCGAGATCCCTCTCACAGTTACTACTATTGAGCAACCTACCCCCTATACTATACCTGTACATTTGGTTTTCCTTGCCTAAATGTAGAACCTTACTTTTTTTCACCATTGAATTTCATTTTGTTAGATAGCGCCATGTTCAAGTCTGTCCAGATCCTCCTGTATCTTAAGCCTGTCTTCTGGAGTGTTGGCTATTCCTGCCAGCTTGGTGTCATCTGCAAATATGATGAGTTCCCCATCTATCCCTTCATCCAAATCGTTGATGAAGATGTTGAAGAGCACTGGGCCCAGAACAGAACCCTGGGGCACCCCACTACAAACTTCCCTCCATGTAGATGCGGTTCCATTGAGGACTACACACTGAGTATGGCCGGTAAGCTAGCTACAAATCCATCTGGTGGTGGTGCTGTCTAACCCACATTTTTCTAAATTGAATTTAATTTGATTATCTGACTTTGATTATTTTTGTTGCTCCCTGGAAATAAGTAAGTAGTCAAAAGATCTTGAGGAGAGACAGTTTGGTGCAGTGGTTAAAATATCAGACCGGAAACCAGCCATGAGTGCTAGTCCCATCTTTGACACAGAACCAGTTGGGTGAACTTGGGTCAGTCATTTTTTCTCATCTGTAGGAAGGAGGCAATGGCAAATCTTGCCAAGAAAACTGCAGGGACTAGTCCAAGTAGCTGCCAGGAACAATGGCTTAAAGGCATGCACACAAAACAAAAACAAAAATACATCCTGAGTGTCTTAAAATTTAATCCAAACCGTTCAAGAAAGGAAAATGGAACAGAGATAATAAAAAATGGTAACAGAATGAGTCCAAGGTCTCAGAATCTATCTAAATCTTCTTCTCAGCACAACTTCAGTTATTTTCATATGCTTTTAATTAACAGCTGCCTTTATTTCATATGACATCCTGCTTCCTAACCACAAAACCCTAATTCTCTGTTTACTCTGTGCAATTTTGTTTTGTTTGGGATGCTGAACATAATATTTTTTTGAGAATTAAGCCCCCAAATACCTGTCACTTAGACAAGTGAGCTGTACTCACTAAAACCAAAGGGCAGCAAATGACAATATAGTGGTTTTTAAGACACTGGGATGAGTATTAAACAAATTTCTGCTGGATATTTTTTTTGATGAGCCTCTACAGATTTTCAAGAATCAATGGGGTACTGTTTGATGTCAATAGCATCAATACTATTTACCACTATGCCTAAAGGTCACAGGTCCTCCCCATCCCTTGCTCTAGAA
Organism: Vipera berus; assembly: GCF_964194415.1. Classification (NCBI taxonomy): domain Eukaryota; kingdom Metazoa; phylum Chordata; class Lepidosauria; order Squamata; family Viperidae; genus Vipera; species Vipera berus. Next base: position 22,912,042 of record NC_138209.1, read on the forward strand.
GTACAGGGTTTCCAAAAATTAAACTTTTGAAACAATTAAGCAGGACTGGGGATTACTATGGTATCCCCATGGCTATGCTCACTTAATTTAAGATGTAGAGAGCTCTGGAATCTGACTGAGTTTTGCTTTAATTATAAAAGCAGAAAATGCACTAGACTGCCAGTCAAACATCCAAGTAAATTAGCATTGAAGTTAAGTGCTGGTTTTTATAATTGTTCTTTTTTATATTTACTGTGTTTTGTACATATGAAATTAACATACAAATATGAAATAGATCTCCTTAAAGCTAGTTTCTGTTACAAACATAAAACCTGCAATACAGGTAGTCCTCGACTTATGACCACAATGGAGCCCAAAATTTCTGCTGCTAAGTGAGACATTTGTTAAGTGAGTTTTGCCCCATTTTACAATCTTTTTTGCCACAGTTAAGTGAATCAGTGCAGCTGATAAGTTAGTAACCCGGTTGAATCTGGCTTCCCCACTGACTTTGTTTTGTCAGAAGGTTGCAAAAGGGGATCACATGATCCTGGGACACTGAAAAGGTCAGAAATATGAGCCAGTTACCAAGCATCTGAATTATGATCACATGATCATAGGGAAGCTGCAAGGTCATAGCTGTGAAAAACGGTCCTGTGTCACATTTTTCAGTGCCACTGTAACTTTGAACGGTCATTAAATGAACTGTTGTAAATCAAGGACTACCTGTAGTGAGAATGTGCATTAGATTGCTCATCAATGCCTATCCCAGGGGTCAGCAACCTGAAACAGTGAAAGAGCCACTCGGAAACGGTTCCCTCACAAAAGGAAAAACTGGGAGCTGCAAAAAAATGTGTGCACATGCGCGCATGCGCAGAACAGGATTTGACTGAAGAGTGGAGCCAAGGCAAGATATGCACCTACCCTGCATATTTGAATTGATTGGTTGAACTTTTTTAGTCCCACTTTTTTTTTGGACTGCACATAGCAGAGGACTAGGAGCCGCAGGAGACGGCTGAAAGCCGCGGGTTGCAGACCTGTGGCCTATCCTATACTGAGGGGGGGGAATCACAAGACAAAATGCTTCATTTTTAAAAGAAAATACTTATTGCTGTTTTTAGTAGCAAATACTTTTTTTCTGATGATACTTTCAGACACTCAGATGTGATAGTGATCAAAGTTTCCATTTGGATCTAAATTGGAAAGTGAGATTATGAGGCAAAAAGGAATTAGCGAGTGGCTTACATAAGCCATTCCGACTTTTCTCATGGTTTTATGATATGACCAAAGTTAGGGGGGTTATTGTGAAATAGTACTTATTATATTAAAAACACAAACCAGGCAAGCTCTGGAATGGCCAGAATTAAAAAAAAATATCCTGATGTAACAGCAAGAAATTATGGATAATGTAACAGACCTCAACTCACAGAATGCTATATAGAACAGACTATAATTATTTTAAAAGGTTGCACATTTAAGCCCTGAGGAAACTTAGAGCATTGTTTCATCTCCCCTTCTGTATAATGCCTTTAACTGATTTAAACTTATGGTCCTTCAGAAGAATTAATTACTTAAACCACTTTGTTACACACACACAATGGGGCAAAATTATGATGAGTACAATCCACGTTCAGGATTATGTTAATATAATGTAAAGTGTTAAAGTAACAATCTAATGCAGAGATGGGAGGTTTTTTGCAGCTACATTTTGCAACTGGTTTTTTTAACAACAGTAAACTGACTTCTGTTTTCTGCACTGGTGATGGTTTTCAGTCGTTTTTCTCCAGTGTTGAATTTATCAGCCAGATTTTTAGTCTTTTCTTAAAGAAACAAAATGGAGGTTGTTACATAATTGAGAGAAGAGAGGCAACAATTTAATTCCTCAACTGGCTGTAGAAAATAAAAAACTGAAAATCCTGCCCCCAAATTAATTCAATCAATCATGTAATAACTGTTCCTTTCTTCAGCTATGAAAAATGTGTTGCATTACATTAAATGACAGGAAGTATGTTAAAATGATATATTTCAAATTACCAGACTCTATTCTCTCATCAAGAATAACTATGTGAAAATCCATGCAATAGATTACCAAACCCTTATATAAAATCAGCAGCACTGCAATGAGTATATATTCCAAGATAGGATTATTTATACAGAAAAAAAATATAGACAAACTTGTAGTTTTCATAGATGAGAAAATGTCAGTAATAACAAACATACTAAAACTTTAAGCATGTAGTTCAAAGCTTGTCAAATGGTTCTATAGTATCAAAAAGAACTTTATTCCCAAATGGAGAGATTAAAATAAAAAAAAATTGCAGTATGCTCTACAGTATCATGACAACCAACATTTTCCATTATAAATGTGAGAACAATCTTTGGGCCAATTCCAGGCCACCCAGAATAGTAAAACAACTATAGATCATTGGAGCTTCAAGCTTTTAATTAATTTAGACATAAGTCACAGGATATAAGAAGTTAAAATGTATGGTATGGTTTCAAATTAAAGGTTTATAAATTATACAGAAAATGAACTGAATAAAAGGCCTCAGAAATAAGAATTTCTTTTGAAATTAAACAATTTATGGTGAGATATAATGGCATGTAAAACCAAATCCCAAATCCATACCCAAAATATTATGTGGGACATTCATTTTTAAGCCCACCTCCCTTAAAACTTACTATTGTGAGTCGTAGTAATCCATGCACTTCTTTTTCTTATTATACGCTGCCACTCTGAAAGGTACAATTTCCAATGTTATCAAGCCTGGTGCCATAGTCAGGACTTTGGCACCATGGGTTGGATCATAGAGGTCTTTTCCAGTCTCAGGATGTGGCATTCCAGCAGGATCTCGGCCTACTATATAGAAGTTTGCTCCAGCTACCATTCTCGCTCTGCAATGCCATTGAACCTAGAAAAAGATTCAAGATATTAGCAAAAAGCAGAACTTGAAAAGAAGGTGCAAGAGACATAAACATGATCTCTAATAGATAAGAGAAAAACAGGTGTCTTCTGATCAAGGGCACATCTACTATGGTTGTCATCAACTTATTTACTGTGTGTTACAGACACCATCAAAAAGTCTAATGCATAAAACACTGCATGGCAGTTTGTACAGCAGCTTTACAAAGAAACAGAAGGATGCCACTTATGATTCCAGAGAATCATACTGAATGAATGCCTCAAAAATTTCCGTGTGAACACATGTACCCATAAAAGGAAAAACAGAGAATCAAACAAGAGGTAGTTAAGCTATTCTCCAAAGCACCTGAAGGCAGGACAAGAAGCAATGGATGGAAACTAATCAAGGAGAGAAGCAACCTAGAACTAAGGAGAAACTTCCTGACTGTTAGAACAATTAACCAGTGGAACAACCTGCCTCCAGAAGCGGTGAATGCTCCAGTACTGGGAGTTTTTAAGAAGAGCCATTTGTCTGAAATGGTATAGGGTTTCCTGCCTGAGCAGGGGGTTGGACTAGATGACCTCCAAGGTCCCTTCCAACTTTATTATTATTATTATAACTACTAGGTAGCCATGCTGCATTGGAAGCAGAATTCCAGAGAATAGCTTTCTATGTAAGTGTCCTATTTTTAAACTAGTTAAAATGCCTTTTAAAGTTAAAAGAACAATAAGAAAAAAAACATTACATTCTCAAAGGTGTCTTTCTCAAACGGCAACTAGACTATGTTTTTTTCATTGAACAAAAAAATTATTTTTCCTTCAGGAAAAAGATGTTTCACTTCTCATCCATCAAGTTTCATCCAGTCAAAACTGATGAAACTTCTTGGATAAGAAGCAAAACTTCTTTTTTCTCAAGGGGGAAAAAAACATTTCTTCCTCAAGGAAAAAACATAGTCCAGTTGCCTTTTTTTAAAAAGCACCTTTGAGACAATCATGACCTGGATGACTGTGAATTTCCATAGACATTTATTAATTATTTCTTTGTTAATCAAGAAAAAGTAGCATCTGGGAAACTATGTATTTTCTAGGCTGAGTCGTTGCATGTTTCTTTCAAACTGAGAATGTATTTCACATGGATGTATTTACATGTACACTAACAAATATGTTTGTCATTTTTTGGCAATGCAGTTTCTCTGCATAAAGAATAGCCAAAACTTGCAAGAGAAACCATACATATGTTTTTTTAAGAAAGGGGGAAATACAGAATTCTTAATGAAAAAAGGTGGTAGAAAGGAACAAGAGATGCACAGTAATAACAGTGGCTTAAACCTCTTGACAAGGGCTGTCATCAAATTAAACATCAGTTACAGTAAGTGATAAGCATAAATTCACATGAAAGTCAAGACAATTCTGGATGCACACATTGCCATACTTTTTTCCATTTTAGATTATGTGTTGTTGTTTTCCATGTGTGAAATGGAAGTGCTCTTAGTATATACAGTACTTGTATTTTAAAAAAACACATTATATATTTATTAAATATTTTTTAAAGATAGGCAACACATCTTTAAGATGCATCAACATATTGAATATTATAAATTTTGTTATGCAAATTTGTTCACATTAATATATTGAACATTGCAAGTTTACTTGTGAGATTTACAGATTTACATTCTGAAACAGTACTTTGATTATTATTTTGTTCCTCCTATCTGAGTATTTTTTACCACCTAGAAAAGAAAAAAGGAAGGAAATTGAAATCCTAAATGTTTCTAGAATTCTATTCCTAAATAGTACTTATTGTATGCTAATCAAGAGATTTTAAATCCATGTGCTTTTATTATAGGAATAATTTATTATTTTTAAAAAAATAATCTTAAAACAAGAATGCTTTATTCTGGAAGCTATAGCAATCACTTCTGATAAAAGTATGCAAAGGACATGTAAATACTATGAAGTGGAAAAGAAACACATTCACCAGGTTTATTTTTTTGCTTTTTATCTTGCAACCAACTCAGTATTATTCACAAACTACACAAAATATGTTTCCAGGATTGCCATAAAAAAATTTACCCAACAGACATGGGTTGTTTTTAAATCTAAGTCATCAATAGTACGATTTTATATTTAGTAGACAGCATTAGATGAGCAGTACTAAAAAATTCTTTTTCTGGAGATCGCTTGATATTGGTATATTTTCTATGCTTTCATGACAGCAAGATTCTTTTCAGTTGTCTCTGTACATCCAGATGCCTACTTTTTGCAAATAATGCTAAATAAGAAAATTGGTTTCTGGGAACACAATCTGAATTATATAACTACTGATCTGCTTACACAGGATGATTGCACTTTACAAGAGCTGCAAAGTTGATTTGGCTAAAGTATGGTGAGCTTGATCAAGATGGCTTTGAACTTATCTCGGTATATATACATACTCATGGTGTATTGGGATAAGCAATGCCATCCAAAGGAATAAGAAATAAAGAGCCAAAAAAGTAAGTGATGATATAGAAAAAGGGAAAGAACATAGCTAAATCAGAAGAAACGTATGGGGCTACAGCAGAATTACTCAAATTTTTAGCTAAATTTTCTCCAAGAAAGAACACATTCCACCAAGTAAATGTGAGAAGTAGATAAAGGGGTAGGATTAAAAGTCTGAAATTTACAGGCATGGGGCTCAAGAATACTGTATCTACTTGCATTTACATCCCAAACAAAGAAAACTCTAAATTTAAGAACAGCACCAAGGGAAAAATAAAGAGTAAAAAAATATATGAACACAAGTCAAAAATTCTCTGCAAATGTCCCTATATTGTTAATCTAATGTTGTCAATTCAGAACAAACTACACCTGGAAATTGCCCTTTTGCAAAAAAAAATGTATGCACGTGACAGAGTTGTATGTGTGCACATGTGCATATGTGTACCCTATGTGCAAGGATATTGCCAGGAGTCCTCAAAAAGGCACAAAGAATAAAAGATTAACTGAATAACTAGTTAGCATTAACAGCCTATAAAAAGTAATACCATCTATTATTTTACCATCGTATGCATTTACTTTTTCATACACAATTAAGCATACATATATAAATAGATACATATACACTCCTTTCCTGCCTTCTGGTACAAAGAACCATCATCACTACCTTAATACAGAACAGAGATGGGTTAGAAGTAACAGACTGTTGCACTGGAAAAGGAAGTAAAGAAAAAAGGAGGAAGAAAGCTAGATAGAAATAAGGCAAGAAAAAAAAGTAGGATAAGACAAGACAAAGAGTGAAAAGCTATATTTAGGCATTATGTAGCAAGAAGGATGAAGGATACCTCACTTGGTAATAATATTTGGGGAAAAACCTCTTTCATCAAGAGGTGATTAAAAACTGCGTAGGAATTAGTAATAAAATGTGGCTACAAAACAAAAAAAAATGAAAATGCAAGACTGACCACATCATCCAAATATAATTTCAAAATCACAAAGAGTAATTATTCTACTTTATTCTGCTTTGGTCTAACTCCATCTTTAGCACTGTCACCAATTCTGTTCACCATCTGTTAAGATGAGTTTAGACACAAACAGTTTCAGAGAAGGACAATGAGGTGATTAAGGGAGCAGAAAGTCAGTCCTATGGAAAAATATGCAAGTTACCAGGAACATTTAGTTTTCAAAAGGGAACTGTATAATAGCACTCTTTATATACCTAAAAAGGATGCCATACTGAACACTATGTATGACCTTACTTAGTATTTTCTACCATTCTAGAATGCAGGATATGGAAATGGATTTTAAGATGTGAAAGGACAGATTATAACTGATTGTTAAGGGGGAAAAAAATCTTAATTGTAAGAGCAATTCAACAATGAAAACATTCACTGGAAGAAAGTAGATGCTAGTTAGGTGCCTGGGATCCCTGCACTAAGAACAGGTTTGGACTCAGCAGCCTAAATTATTTTCTACAATTCTAGGACTCGGTGATTCAAAGACAGGTTTGGGGTTTAATGCAACATGCTGTCCTGACAAACCCAAAACTGAATTTGAATTGGAACAATTTGGAGAACTATGAAAGATATTTAAACAGAAATCCCTTGTACAACAACATGCTAACATTACCACCAAGAGGTACATTATCCACTGCCAGAGATTTGTTTCCGGACACAGAAAAGAGTTCTGCTGATGGGAGAGAGGCATGTTGCAAAAGCTGTTTTTCCCTATCACCCTAAAGTTTTGATTGATGGAATATTCACCGGTAACAAAGACTCACAACTGTACCTGTTCAGCTCAGGGCATTTAAGGATATTGTACAGTTGAGGAGCTACATTCAGTTTTGATTGATGGAATATTCACCGGTAACAAAGACTCACAACTGTACCTGTTCAGCTCAGGGCATTTAAGGATATTGTACAGTTGAGGAGCTACATTCAGACTGTTATAAGGGAAATGCAATACAGTTGACAATTCATTTTACAATAAGCATTCAGACCAAGTGTGAGAAAGTATAGTTTTGAAATGTATGCAAACTTAGTTGTAATTGTATATACATTCATCTTTCTCATGGAATCTAACAAAAAAAATTTTTAATTTCCATTTATATCCCGCCCTTCTCCGAAGACTCAGGGCGGCTTACAAGCTTAGCAGTAGCCTTCATTCTATGTATATGCCTGCTTATTAGGGCTTTCATATGCCCCCCAAGCGGCATTATTACAAAGTCAGCTTAATTGCCCCCAACAATCTGGGTCCTCATTTTACCTACCTCGGAAGGATGGAAGGCTGAGTCAACCTTGAGCCTGGTGGGATGCGAACCTGCACTAATTGCAGGCAGCTGGTGTTACTTAAGGAGGCATTAGCCCACTGCTCCACCAAGGCTTTTCTAAAGAAATCACTGGTTTTCGGTATCTTTTGTTACCATATGAAAACAGCCTATCTGCTGCAAATATACTTGCCTAATTTATTTGATGGCATGTCATACTTTATAAAAATGTTATTTAAAAAAGAAGACAGAAAGAAAAAAGTGATATGTTTAGATTTAGTCCTACAAAACATAACCATTAAATCTTTACTGACAGGAAAGCTATGTTCCAACACTCGATAACTATATTGGTGTAGCAGCTCTCTGTTCTGCATGCAAGTCATTTGTATTAGAGAAACAAATCTGGTACCAATGTCTTCTAAATGACCTAAGGAAAATGATTAAAGGAAAAGTTGTCTTTTATTAGTTGGCTAAAACACAGTATTAGCAAATGGTTTTCTGAGGTCATTGGAAAACAGTATAAATTGAATAATGTTTCTTACTTTATTTGCAATCATGACTTAGGACTACAAGTGCAGTTCTTCTTCCTCTCCTTGCTTCCATACCCTCCAAACATAGGAAAGAATACCCACATACATGGCATGGATTATTTTCAGTAGCCACAATAAAAAAGACAATACACAAAGAATGTGAATGAATGGAAAGGTTCCACTGAAGTTATAATTGGTTTACATCCAGTTTAGAGTCCAAAGGGTGAATTATTAACAAAAAAAAATTATTTTGGAATAAGCCATTATTTTAGACATGTAAAATCCTTTCCACTCATACTCCTCTCAAATATTATCTCAAATCTCCTACAGATACTGTACTTTATTCCAATACACATAGGCTCCTCAAAACTTGCAGCCTTGTGAGTTGAGATTCCAAGATGCACAGAGGGCCGTAATATACATTTTGCAGTTATAATCTACCTTTCTTCAAGATGTTCAAGGCAGGGTACATTATATTCCCCCTCCAATGGACTTTGTCATACAATAAGTTTTATGGCTGAATGGAAAGCTTAGTCATTATATCATACCGATCTTTTCACTGATTGCATGAAGGAACCAAAAATGTATGGAGCAACAATAAGAACAAACACAGCTCTGATCTTACTCTACTATAATAATATGATACATTATAATAGAATAAGTCCTAGAATTATTTCAGCTTAGTATTCACCCTCAGGATGAACATTTTTAATATCATGTTTTGTTAGTTCTGCCAGCAATTGTTGGATCAATAAGTGTTATTTTTCCTGTCAGAATTATGGAGGAGTATCAGATTTTTATCAGATAGCTTATTACACCACTGTACTTCCACTGTATCACACTGTTAAACTAAGATTGTGATAAGTAAGTTGTGCACAACTGAAATTCATGTGTATATTTTGCAGTAGCCTATTAAGGGAAAAACACTTCTGCCAACTAGAAAGAAAGATGGATTTCTCAAATTTGATGTTCTCCCAAAGTACTGAATTCCGAGACTACGAGACCAATCTGAGTTGTCTTTCCAGACTCCCAGTAACAAAGCTAGAGCAAGAAACGTAGGGAAAGGATGGAAGTATATCAAAAAGAGGTTTGAGCTATTTTCAGTGTACAGAAATCTGGAACCTACTTGGCAAATTGAAGGTTAACATGATGTATACAGTACAAACCCAGGATTGTAGTAGTTCACATAAGCTGTCCATGAGGTATCCCTCTAAATGTTTTCAATTAATTTTACTTTATGATGTAATGGAAGTAGAACTTTTATTAATTACTGAGGAATAACCATCTTAGTTATTCTGAATGTACAGTATTTCATTCCAATTTTAATTCAATTACTATGTACATTGAATCAAATTTAGCTCTGTCCTGACTTCACCCACATTGGAGTACAATACATGGCACACTCCTGAAGGCTCTTTCTGGCCCCTAGTTTGAGAAAGAGCAGCACCGTGTGGCGATGCCATGGTTTCCCTGCCCAGCAAACAGTATTGCATTACTTCAACCTCGGGCATCAGCAGGAGGAAGCAACAGGATAGGATTAACATCTGAGCAAATAAAGTAAATAATTCATGGTGCCTGACTGATTTGAAAGTGACCCTGTCTCAAGCCTCTGGCTGTTCCAAATGTCAGCAAAAGGTAACAATCGCAATTTTAAAAAAAGCTAAAGAACAGCAATATTTCATGTTTGGAACACAATTATATTTCTATTCCAACCAATGACAAAGTTTTTCTGTGGCAAGTTTTTCCTTCTTATACATCTATTAACAGGTCAAGTTAACAAAGCCATGCAGTGAACTGCTTTCTTAGCATAGTTACGTAGTTACAGATTGGAACAATTCTGAAAACAATTCATTTTCATTTCTGGACTAAGGCAGAAGAAAGATGATTTGTTTTCTTAGCAAATCATCTTACTTACTTCAACAAGATACAGTGTTCAATAAGATGCAGTGAATGGTTTGAAGATAATAAAAATTTAAACACAGAAAGAGAGGAATAAAAGTGACCTCGGTGGATAGGAAGTCAAGTGTCACACACATGTATAGAATAGTAATGACAGAGAAGTTCAATATCACAAGTACCACCAAAAAGAGTAAAATAATTTAAGGTTTTATGCCATTTCTTCAGTCAGTGTGCTTTCAATTGTTTACTCACACTTGTCTCAACTCCACAGACAGATCTGAAAGAAAACACTAGAATGAAGAGGAATTGGGAACCAGCTGTTCAATTCTGGCTATGGTTCAGTATGTTAAGAACACTAACTTTGTTGAAATGAAAAGATGAAGAAATAGAGTAAGGAGCTTGTCTGTAAACAAGAAACTTCTGAAGATCAACACAACAGGACCTTTACATTAGGGCCTCTAAACCAAATTTTATAAACAACTCATGGCAGAAGAGTTCTGGAGAACCATGAATCAAACAAAGGTCTTGTGGTGAAGCACTGCTGCCTGGAGGAGACCGTATTGATAAATGAACTCAGGAAGTCAGCTGAAATGAACAAAACAAATGGATGAAGGACTTAGCAAGCTGTGGTATATGACGTCGTACCTCAGTTGGTCCAGCATACATCATCGGAGAGGGAAATATGGCCACAACAGTTGTTTCTGGATTCAATATTCCTTCCTCTAGCACTGCTGCATGTTGCTTCATTCGCCACATCAGAGGAACATCATCATCCTTTGTCCAGCCACCCAGAGGATGCAAAAGCAGAACTGGGCGCCTGTAACCTCGATCCAGAAGCTGCTTATGAGTATCTTGCATCAACAGGGCGTGTCCATTGTGCACAGGGTTACGCAACTGGAAAGCAAAGACAGCATCTGAAGAAAGAAGGGAGAGATGTCAACAATTCTAGAAGTAGCAAATCAACAATTCTAGTAGTCAATGACAAGTGAGCACCAATGTTTTATTCAACTCTGTTTGGCTTATAATATACATATAAAAAGAGGGGGGAAGGATGGTCAGAGATAGCCAGTTGCAGAGAGATGTCTCAATGGATTGTCCCCCTAATTATGGCTAATGTTTTAAAGATCAGAATACAATAGTATGAACACTGATATGATGAACTATAGTTCTACTGGTAATCATCAAAATCCTATAGTCAAGAGTATCTGGCTCTCATTTCCCTCAAAGAGGACATTCTGTTAATACTATGTCATCCCTATTTCATGCCAAAGATCTATCAAACCACTGCATATAAAATACCTTGACACTGCCTACTAATATAAGCTGGGGGGGGGGGGGGAATAGTACCAGCAGGAATGTTTAAATAGCTGCCAAGAAAAGTGCAAGCTAGCATTAAGGACATGAAAGATATCCAGCCACTTAATGTATTTGCTTTCATCGATGTGGTTTTTGTATGTCTTAAACTCAAACTGAACTGAATCCCACAGCTAAAGCAACAGGATTTCCCATCTGCCCTCCCCCCACCAAAAACAAACAAACAAAAACTCCAAAGGAGGGTTGTCACCTCTTTATCAAAGTGAAGAAAAGAAGCATACGTGTAAATAAGTGAAATATGGTGATGGCAACATATTCAAAAGCTATTTCTCTATCCCCTGCGGCTGGCCATGGTAGGCCAACTCTACTATAATCAGAGATAAAAAAATAGCTGTACAGATGGATTGTTGATGCTGGAATAGAGCCATATTCTTCAACAAAATTATAAACTTGTTTATATTCTGCATGCATCCATAATTGTTTGCAAGTTATTTTTCATATTTATTATGGAGAACTTCAGCAGTTTTGTTCTGATTTCATGCTTGATTTTTTTCCCATAAGCATTCAAGATATGCAAAAGTCAAGTTGTTCAATTTTAGACAATGAACTACTTCTTTAAATCAATTTAACATCCAGTTTCTGGACAATAACTAGTTTATCAATTTTAAGTAAATACTGTCAAGACCTCAGTTCCAATACATCCCAGAGAAGAGATTTGAGTTTGTGAACCCAAATGCTAATTATTTGAAGGAAATATTTGGAGCCAAAATTCCAAGGTAAAAATGCACACTTTAAATAAAGTTTGAGATTGGCAGTCATTTTTCCCCAGCTTAGCGATGGAGTGCAAGAGGGAGAGGATATCATGGTAATATTCCTTGAGGCCAACAAAAGTCATAAAATATAGTATGCCATCTGTAAAGTTTTCAAAAGTCTTCATTAAGCAAGATACTTAAAAATTTAGGAGGAAAAAACATAGATGTGAAATGGATTATAGACGTTTTAAGCCATATCTACAGCAGATTAGCCATTAAAATGTTGCAATAGTTTGCAGTCATAAAACTAGGCTCTTGCAGATCCAGAACAAATATATTTATAATATGTTTTTATTTTAAAGTAGCAACTCTAAACTTCAAGCCCTCTTACCCACAATTTTTGAATACACACTGGTCCTGTTTTCCCAAGCTATAACAGCACAGAAAAAGCAATCTGTCAGACTACTATTGATCTGTTTCTTATTTTGCCAGCATAATACAAACTGGAAAATGCTAGAGTGAAAACAAACTAACTATACCATGGTCTTCTTCATCGCTAGGTTATAAGCCTAGAAAAGTCTTTCCAAAAGATTTTTTTCTTAAACACTTTAATACCATTTATCACCACTGAGCATAATATTCCTATGTTTGTTTCCATATAATACAAAACATAATACAAAATAAACCAAAATTTATCCAGATTACTGGAGACCATAGTCCCAGACAGCCATTATGGAAGAAGAAAGTATTGTGCAGGCAGTCAAAAAGATTTGGAAGTTTGGGTTAGTGTACTCTTTTGGAATACCAAATTTTGCCACTTCAGAGTGCAGTCAGAAACAGTAAAAAAAATGGCAAAACCTATTATGGCTTTGTGTGCGCGCGCTTCTCCCCCTTTACAGTTATTGGTTTTCACGATTGCAGCCACAGAAACAGTGTTCTGTTGAAAATAAAGATCGGACTCTACAGCAAGGGTGGGCAATTAATTTTCCCAGGAAGCCACATGAGAAACTGGGACTGTTGTGGAGAGCCGATGCCCACCTGGCCAATCCTGCCCCACCCCCGCCAAGATTCCTCCCCCATCACTGCCTTGCCCCATCTATGCCGCTGCTCTGACCCTGCCGACGTCACCTGCCCTGCCAACATTGCTATGCCCCCCAACACCCCCTGGCAATACTCCACCTCTGCTGATGCCACCTCCCCACCAACATCACGGACCAGACAGGAACAGCTGAATGGCCATAAAATGCCCAGGTCTGCTCCACAGCATTGTCCAGGGCAGGTTTCTAGAAAGTGGCAGCCAGATTTTCTTCTTTATTACCCATTGCCATTTAAGAACTCACCAGCATTCATGTCTTTGAACTTCTGCTTTAACTCAGCAGGTGTGAGACGGTACTGGTCAAGACCATCATTCCAATAAATTCGATCCAGGACTTGAAGATCACCACCCACTAGCCAATCCCCTTGTTCCATAACCATCTACGAAATGTAAAAAAGCAGACTGTATCAATAGCAATGTGAATGGGGACAAGATAACCTATATGAACAGTTGCTCTGAGCATCCTAAAATAGTCTTGGTTAATCCTAATCTCTGGTATTGTGACTTTTGAGTTGCTTTTTGCCATGAATTACTCATATGCACAAACATACAGCTAGTCCTCAACTTATAACCAGTCGCTTAGTGAATGTTCAAGTTATAATCTACCTGAAAAGGGGGATCTACGACCCGGAAATAAAGTTCTGACAGCCCCCGCCAACAGTCACATGACCACATTTCGAGCACTCACCAACACGTTTATGGTCGTTTGCAATGTCCTACAATTATGTCGCCACATTGTATGATGGTTTTACCACTTACTTCTGGGTTTTGGCAGAACTGCACCATAGCAAATAATGGATTTAAGTTAATGACCATAGCATTTGCATTTACGATTACTGTGCTAAACTGCTGCAAAAAATGTCATAAGATCAGGTCAATCACGTAACCAATCCATTTTATGACTGTTACAACTTATGACTGTATTGTGCAGGCTCCATTATAGTTGAAACTCAAAGACTACCTATATCAGAACTTCTTATTAACTTTCCCCAACAATTTCATATTTCCTCAAACTTTAGATTAGCATGTCATGCTATTGTTTTGCTACAAACTCTATGTTTTGCATTACCATACATTGATTTATCCTAATGAAACCTGAAAAATAATCTGGAAAATATGTTTTTATACTTCAAAAACTATAGTGCCATTATGTGCTGTCTTTGAGAAGACAGGATGGGATTGATTTGGGGGTGATCAGTAAATCCTTGGCATTGAAAAGACTAATACGGACAAGCAGGTAGCTTTATAGCATTAAATTAAATTGAAACATTGATCAAGGTTTTAAAGAATTATTAAATTTCAGGGTTCATAGTTAACAGAGCTTTTTAAAATTAACAGCAGTTAAAAGATTTAAAACAAAACTTCCCAAAGTTGACAAATTAGTTCGCCAAACATATATATGCTGAAACCTAAAAATAGTAACTTTTGATTCAAGACTCCATTTAACCACAGAGCTCACTTTGAACCATTCATTGTCTTATAGCCTGACTGATCTCATGGATAATTACTGTAGATAAGCCTACTGAGTACTGGGTATGATCAAGAAAAAAACAGGAATCATATCTCTGATCCTGCTTTAAATTATCTTGAATCTAAATTTAGCTTCATCATTACAATTAAGAGATCAGTTTAACAGATAATTTAAACTGCTTGTCAAAATAAAAGATGAACGGAATGCTGCAGTCTGTTATTTTAATCTGGTCAAGGCCTGAGGCAGAAAGAAAGGGCAGATGTTTTTCTGTCATTACTGCTGAATAATTCATTTCAGAGTGTTTCCTCTAGGATCACACATCTATATTTATAAGCCAGATGAGAGAAATTGCTGCCCAGTTCAATGACAGTATATGGGATTTACACGAATTTGTTTGTACCAAAAGATATGCAATCACTCTAGACTTACTTGAACAGGCTAGGCACAAAAAGACTGTAGAGAAATGACTGATGTAACAAGAGTGTTATCTGAAAAGGTTTGTGCCATAGGGTAGAGGTCCCCAATCTTTCTGGTTCCACGGACCAGCAACAGCGGCAGTGGGGAGGTGATGGTTTTGTGTATGCAACCGAATCCTGCATATGTGCAAATGAAGCATCGTATGCTCATCCAGTACCGGTGTATGGTTCCGGGGGTTGGGGACCCCTGTCATAGGAAACATACTGCAACCACTCCAATAATGTTATTCAACAACGTTATTTATAACCATATTTACACTATAGAAGGACTGCAGATTAACAATAACATTAGATTAATGATAAAATTAGCTGAAAAAGCTACCTTGATATATGGGTGCTCTTTGCATGTTGTTCCCCACTGTCTGGCACAACGTTCTTCTTTTCGCTGCTCGTAGAACTCTGGGTTGCGAACAATAGCCACGCGCCGGTCATCATACAGCAAAGCAAAAGCTGTACATCCATCCAGTCTCTCCTTGTCCTCCTCTGTAACTGACAGCACTATAGGCACTGATAAATTAATGACTCCACCTAAAAAAAGCAGACATTTGAATAACAAGTATCTCCAAGTCTCCCCCAAAATATATTAAAATTAAGAATAAACAAATCAGAACAGCCAATTTCCAAAATTCAGAGCAAGGTACACCTCTTCATGTACAATTCACTTCTAGAATGGAGACAGCATTGCCCAAACATTCAGATCTATTGGTTCGGAAGGAGGAATGGAACATTTCAGGAGCAGACTATACGTTCTGCACACAATTATTCTAATCTACAATGTTCTGGCTGTATTCATCCTTTGATGATGAATAGATGAAATCCGTTGCCTGCTCTGTTCTTGAGGCATAGATAGACCTGCTTAGCACTTCTGGATTTTCATTCCTCACCAATATGATCAGAGTAACAAATGATAAACTACAGCTCTTACTGCTCTAGGATAGCAAATGAGTGACTCCTTTCTCTGCCCTGCAGAGTGTCTTTTATTCCAACATTTCATTTTCTCTAAAAAGCAAACAGCAGCTCTTGATCAAACTCTTTTTTCCAGCATTGGTTTGCTGCTGCAATCTTTTTAGGGTTCTGGAGCAGTTCAATATCACTGAACACCCCCAAAGAAAAAAAGCTCACATGAAAGGACCCATATTCCTAACTTTGAGGATAAAAGCATTCAAAATTGGGTATTCAAGGGTCATTTTAGCATACAAAAATGAAAAATGTGATATTTAAATTCAAATTTCACCAACATTTTCCAATCATATATTATTATAAAACTGATACAAAGGCAGGTTTGGCTTCATGAAATCTTTTATTTGAAAGTAAACGTAAGAGAAATATTACAAAGACACTGATTTATTAGTATAGTAAAGCTACTATTCAAGAAATCCATCAATGCTAATATTACATCAATTATAATACACAGTTTTTATCTTAAACTGATCAATGCTATTAACAGTTCTTCATTATTCTAAAATATGAGTTTACCATAATGATGAAAAAATATGTTTCAGCCCAATAGTTTAAACATACATTAATAAACTTTTTTTTCAAAGTTCTTCTCAAACCCAGTTAGCATGGCCAATGGTAGTGGCCAAACCATCTGGAAGCTACCAATTTGCCTACTTTTGGACTGAATCCTTACTACTCCGTTTACTACTTCAAGTTTCAACAATTGCCAAATTTCCCTTTTTTCGTGCTTCCAGGATGTTTTTACCTGAAATTCTAAAAACGGCATTACTTTCCTATTCCAGCATGTATTGTTAAAATACTGAATATTGTATCCAGTATTGTGATCTATGCTTTTAAGACACCATCTCTTTTCTTACATCTTTAATCGTTGTTTTGTGAAGCTCATAAAGAATCCTGGCAAGCCTCTTCTCTATAATAGCCCTTTCTTCCAATGAACCTTCCATATAAGCCAAAACAATGAAAAGATATAGCCAGAACACAGGGTCATTGAGTAAGAACAGGAATATCAATTTATACTTGGAGGGAAAGGACAAGATGAGAAAAACAGAAAACTAAGACCAGGATCAGTAAGACAAAGCTAAACAAACCACATTAGACCATAGCCTGATCAATAAGCCTACCTATTATGGTTTGCAAATCATGGATGACTGGGTTTAGCCATAGAATTTTCCTGAAACTTTTTCTGAACCTAAACCCATATTGTTCTATCAGAAGCATGTCAAAGACTCATTCTCTAAAATTTGTGGATTTGGCTAGAACAAAAAATTAAAAGTGTTTTACATATTTAATTGAAACTGAATATAACTAACATGATTACTCTCCAGATGTGTACTTAATAATGTCCGGCTTCTGTCACATTCAACTTGTAATTTTGTTTTGAAGTCTCCCAGGGCCAAATATAGCCCAGGACCTTGAGTTTGAAATAAACAATGGTTGATGAAATATAATGGCCCAGCTCCGAAAGAATAAAGATATTTTCAAATTTCCAAGTTGGAATATAGCCAATTTTTTTCACACACACAGCTGATTATTATTAAGTGCAAATGGGAGAATTATATATAGTCTCTCTGCAAGATTAATGGACCGTGTGGTCAACTTGAAATGTCTTACCATCCAGTAGACAGTCAAAATGAAGGCACTGAAGATATTCTCTTTCTCTCATAAAGCCATTAAGTGGGGTTGCCCAGCCCTCCGCAAGAACTTGAACCCACTGCATATCAACCTGTAAATATATGTTTCATAAGTACTAGATTCTGGGCATCCATTTAGAAAGACAACATGAGAAAAATTTGGTAAGTTATGATTCTTAGTTCATCCATACAGTGACCTACCATACCAATACAATATATGGCCAGGGTCTCACAACCTTGACAGCTTAAAAATGTGTAGACTTCATAGGTTGGGGAATTCTGAGGGTTGAAGTCCACATATCTTCAAGGTTGAGAAACAATGCATAAGAGGGTTATGATATGTTTCAATAATTCACCATTACTGAGAATAAGAAAGCAGAACAACTTTCTATGTGTAACCTGCTTATAGAAACCATCTACTTCAAGATTTGTTCATATTTGATTGTGTTCATTAAAAATGTTCATTTGATGTTTTGTGTGTCTACTCAAGTATGTATGTAGGAAATGCAAGACATTAATTAAACTATAGGGGTACTTTAGTGAGTTATAAAGGCTATGGAAAGGAAACATCAATCAGATGGATTTGTAAATCTAATTCACGAAAATTAGATGAATTTGACGGTGGAAAACAATTATCTCTTTCTTGTGTTTGTGTTTATCTTTCAAAACTGAGCCAGGCTCGTAAATAACTATCCAATTCGCTCAGATGAACAAAGTATTTCTGGCAGTAAAACACATATTTTCACAATCTGGATGGCTGGGAGAGTTTTTCTTTATAGCATAAAATATGACAAAGGTTTATAGGTAAGAAAAGATGTATGGCACAAATAACTAACTCGAGTTATATGTGAACAAGTGAGATACTATAGCTACTTGTGTAAACTTTTTTGCAAGTTTCCCACTACCTTATTTATTTCCAGAGTTGGCAATGTCTCTGCATCTGTTTTGGCCAGCTTAAGTTTATTTTCAGGCACATATAGTTCTTTCACCTCATAAGAGGCATCCACTGGTACAATATCCTATGGAAAAAAATGGATAAACAAAAGTTATTTAAGCAATTATGATGCTAAAAAGCAATTTTCACAATGTCACTTGGATTTGTGCTATTAGTTTAGTACTTGAGGTTTCTGAAAAAAGCAGTGCTATTTGTGGAAAAAAGCAATAGTAATAGCATTTACACTTATATACTGCTTCACAATGCTTTACAGCATTCTCTAAGTGGTTTAGGGAGTCAGCATATTGCCCACAACAATCCTCATTTTACCAACTTTGGAAAGATGGAAGGTTGAGTCAATCTTGAGCCAGTGAGAATCAAACTCCTGAACTGCTGGCAGCTGACAGTCATCAGAAGCAGCCTGCAGTACTGCATTCTGACCACTGAGCCACCAGGGCTCAAATGTAGCACACCAGAGAATTCTAAGAGGTGTTAATAAACTTATTCGGTAAAGGTAGTCCTCGACTTACAACAGTTCGTTTAGTGATGGTTCAAAGTTACAACACCACTGAAAAAAGTGACTTAAGACCATTTTTCACATTTATGACAATTGAAGCATCCCCATGGTCATGTGATCAAAATACATGGCAACTGACTCATATTTATGACAGTTGCAGTGTTCCAGGGCCATGTGATCCCCTTTTGCAACCTTCTGACAAGCAAAGTCAATGAGGAAGACAGATTCACTTAATAACCACATTACTAATTTAATAACTGCAGTGATTCACTTAACAACTGTGGCAAGAATGGTCACAACGTGGGACAAACTCATTTAATAAATGTCTCGTTTAGCAACTGCAATTTTGGGTTCACTTGTGGTCATAAGTCGAGGACTATATATTCCTTTACAGCCCTAATATATTCGTAGGCAGATAACTCTTTATCAGCCAGAACTAGAGATCTCAATGGAGGAAGAAGGGAAAAGAGGAGAGAACTTCAATTCTGAAATGTTCAGGTACATAGACCCCAGCAATGCCATCTCCTCCAAGTTCTCCCAGGAGAATACATACAAGCAAGAAAGACAGTTTTCTCCTCCTTCACTTTTTAGGGAACTGGACCAATTCCCTGCCTTCACAAAAAGCGCAAAAACCATTTGCTCCCTCTCAACCCATTAAATCATATTGCATAAAGTGCTGCTCAGAGAAATTGCAGCTGTACAGTCTTTTATTCCTCATCTCCTTTCTCTGGGCATTGAGAATGGGCAATCCCCAAACTACTAACCTATGGACAATGCCATTCCCTTTTGCAAGAACGTATTTTGGATTAAACCAGTACCGTACAACATAACATTTGCTGAACAGCATGTAGAAGTATGCAGACAACCAGAACAACACTCAAGTGGGAAAGGAACATGATGGAGTCACCACAAAGTTAATTTCTCGCCGATGACACATCCCCCAAATTATTTATAACTAAAAACAGTTTTAAATTTTGGTGCCTAAGCAGCCTCTTCTCTCATCCCAAATAAGAGCTATATAATCTTTACAAAGCTGTCGGGTTTGCTTTGATTTTGAAACTGGAAAAATACCCTGCAGTTTCCTAAAACAATGCTGTTGTTCACAAGTCATAACAAACACTGTCTGGTCTTCAGTTCTTCCATTTACTGCAAGTAATATGAAGCTGGAATATCTTCAGCAGAATATTCTCAAGATACAGGACCTGGGAATCCTCTATCTAAGCCTAATTGGCATAGTTTGAGTAAACAGCTTAATAGGATACAGTGGGAACATCAATGAGAAATTAATAAGGGAAAGGATTCTCAAAGGGAACAGCAACTGTTGTCCTATGAAGCCAGATTGTTTATAAGCAAAAACTGATTATTTGAAAAACATCCATCAAAGCACTTAGAAATCTGCCACAAAGGTTAGTGCTTATAGCATCTGGGCAGCTGCCATTTAGTTCTCTGAAAATGCATAGGGTTACCTACTGACAGATGCAAAGAAAAGAATTACTGGTTCCAAAAAGAACTGGACCCTCCTTTATGCATTATTATTGCATAAAAACTGTTAGGCAACATTCAATATTCAAGCCTGGTTTCAATCTTTAAACAGATAAAAACATAGAGCATGTTCTATCACATTTGTGCAAAAACTAGAGCTACATTTGCATCAAACAAACAAGTCTAAAATATACTGATCTCAGCATCCATTTAGGCAGTCATGAAACTCATCCAAGAGCCTTGGTGGAGCAGTGGGCTAATGCCTCCTTAAGTAACACCAGCTGCCTGCAATTATTGCAGGTTCGCATCCCACCAGGCTCAAGGTTGACTCAGCCTTCCATCCTTCCGAGGTAGGTAAAATGAGGACCCAGATTGTTGGGGGCAATAAGCTGACTTTGTAATAATGCCGCTGGGGGGGGGCGAAAGCCCTAATAAGCAGGCATATACATAGAATGAAGGCTATTGCTAAGCACATTTGATTTGTGCTTAGATTGTAAGCTGCCCTGAGTCTTCGGAGAAGGGCGGGATATAAATGGGATTAAAAAATAAATAAATAAAAATAAATAAATTTAATTTTCAGTATATGAAAAGAGGTGAAATAAATATGGCTTCTACTTGCCTTAAAAACAAGGCAATCAGTTTGACAGAAGGTACTCAATGAATGCACAAATTCCATTTTCCAATAATAGAAAATGCAATTGTTTCATTGCAAGATTTTGTAATTATTTAATAGTAAATATTATTTCTTTAACTGACAATTGTAAAAGGCCTTTCTGTATCATTATAGTCTCATACGATTAAAGCGATACTTGAAAGTTATATATAGTTACAATTAACAGTTTCAGAAACCTGGAAATTTTAATATATTTATATCATTAAACTAATGAAATGATTTATTTACAGAACTTCAATTTTATACTGGATAGAAATTAATTATAAACATATACCAAAATTTACTATTATTTATTAAAAACAAAATATCATATTAATGTTTTTATGAAACACAGAGATTAGATTTTTATAAAAAGAAACATTTAAATGTATATTGTTTTATTTAAAAAAAAAACAATGTGTCCTAAAGAATCTCTTATCAAACTAATAAGACTGGGAGATTTTTAATGTAAAATACTATTTTCTCACATTAACACAAATGGAAACTATTTTATGAGGTAAAACATTTGTTTTTACATACAGTAACATGCTGTATTTTTTCTACTTTGTTTCTTCAATGTTATTTGCTCTAAGCAAAGAATTAATCATATCGTAAGATTCTCATCAATTCTGTTAGTTTAAACATGTGATCCAATGCATATATTACAGCATTTGCATTTCAACAATGCACCATATAAAGACAAACATTGGTATATAAACAAAATTTTAAAATTAGGCTGAGAAATGAAACTCAGCTCCTGAAATGAGCAAGTATTCTAAAGTTTTGAAATATTTAAAGATTTAAAACATACAAACAAATGCACACACGTATAATATATATTTATTAAATGTAATGTTCGTTTTATATATATATATATATATATATATATATATATATATATATATATATATGTATATGTATATGTATATGTATATATATGTATATGTGTATGTATATGTGTATATGTATATATATATATATATATATATATATATATATATATATATATATATATATATATATATATAAATATTAGTTTATAGTAGAAATATATCCTCAACTCCTATTAATTCGGAACTGCTCAGTGGAAACACTATCTTAGAAGGACCTCTAGTGACAACTTGAAAATTGTGCTGATTTGAGAATTAATGTTACTTTAAAAAGTATTCCAAGATATTAACTAAAATACCATTGCTCCTAATTTCAATACCCTCATCATAAGAAACTGAATTTGACATATTTACAAATGCACTAAACTTACATTACCTTAATTTACCCAGCCAACAATACGTTGTATAGTACAGGTAGTCCTCAACTTAGAATAGTTCATTTAATGACCATTCAAAATTACAACAGCACTGAAAAAGTGACTTATGACCATTTTTCACACTTACAGCCATTGCAGCATCCCCATGGTCACATAATCAAAATTCAGACACTTGGCAACTGACTCATATTTGACAGTTGCAGTGTCCCAGGGTCATGTGATCAGCTTTTACAACCTTATGACAAGAAAGTCAGTAGGGAAGCTAATTTAACAACTTCAGGAATTCACTTAACATTGTGGTGAAAAAGGTCATAAAATGGGGCAAAATTCATTTAACAACTGCCTCCCTTGGCAACAGAAATTTTGGGTTTAACTGTTGTAAGTTGAGGACTATTTACAGTAATTGAGAATTGGATAAAAACTGTATACTTACTATGGAATTGTATCAGTTATGAAATCAGTGCCAGCCTAACAACAATCTTACAGCAAATTATGAAGATCGCTGCCCAAACTAATAAGCCTCTGATTAATAAAAACACAAACAAGAAGTGGTGCACTGGATAGTTCATGAGGATGCAGCAGGACTAGATATTACATGTATAAAGTCTGAAGGGGGTTAAAAAATAATTTTAACTGTGTATATTTTCAGTATAAAGATTAATTTCAAGACGTACAAAACAAATTATGAATCTCTATCAGTCCTCAGGGTGGAAACACTTTTAATCTTAGCTTTGTATTTTTTCCAATGAAGTACTTGTAACTTGCTATTCTTTGACATTCTCCTCCAACAATGCTGATTTTGAAAATATTGCAGGAATGTTGTTTCCAGCTATTTTATCTGCATAGTTCAGCAGGTAAACTGAAGTTGGAAGATGACTAGGTATGTGAAGATATACAGTGGCCTTTTTCTGTGGAGTCCTGTAGAATATGGTAAAACTTACTTGAATAAAAGACAATTATCACTAATATGCATCACTTATATTAGAAAACATATTTCCCCAAAATCTGGTAGTCTGAATAAATCAGTAAATGACAAACTCTCCCTAATCACAGAATAAAGGTAAAGGTAAAGGTTCCCCCGCACATGCGTGCTAGTCGTTTCTGACTCTAGGGGCCGGTGCTCATCTCCGTTTCAAAGCCGAAGAGCCAGCGCTTGTCCGAGGATGTCTCCGTGGTCATGTGGCCGGCATGACTGGATGCCAAAGGCGCACGGAACGCTGTTACCTTCCCACCGTAGTGGTCCCTATTTTTCTACTTGCATTTTTACGTGCTTTCGAACTGCTAGGTTGGCAGAAGCTGGGACGAGTAGCAGGCGCTCACTCTGCTACGCGGCACTCGGGATTCGACCCGCCAAACTGCCGACCTTCTGATCGACAAGCTCAGCGTCTTAACCCACTGAGCCACCGCGTCCCTAATCACAGAATAGTAAATAGTAAATAGTAAAACAAAAGCCAACCATATTTATAACTCTGGTTTGAATATTTCATCTGGGTCTGTTTTCTCTCCTTTGATTCTAAATTGTAGTTTCTCCACTGAAAACAATTTTTCCCATGGTTATATAGATGAAAGAATGGAAGATATATTATCATAGATCAGGTCAGTGCTGCAAATAACTTAAAGAGAACCAATAAAATCAGGATATTCTTTCATACTGATACATAAATTGTTAGGATGATCACATGTCAACTTCAGAGAATCACTATATCAGCAGATACTTCTAGGTTTTAAGGAATAAAACACAAAATTTGAAAAATTCAAATGCACAAAAGTTGTCCCTATGGTCTAGAATACTGGTTTTCAGCTCACAGAAATATCTTAAATGTTTGGCAGGCTTTCTCCCTGCAGACATACCCCAACACATAGACAGGGGTGAGGACTGAAGGGGAAACCATTTTGAGCACAGGAGAAATTTAGAATTCAATATTTAGAGCCTTCGTACCCGTTCTTGTAGAAGTTCCACAACTTGTTGAACACAATCATTGACATCACAGGAATCTGTTTTGAGCACCAACTCGGGAGCTTCAGGTTTTTCATACTCTGAGTCGATGCCAGTAAACCCTGCATGAAAAACAAAACTTAATACACTTCAGCACTTCAGGTGAGATTTTTATTACTCTGTTGGTCATGCACTAAGGGCCTCACACACATATTTTAGCTTAAAGTAATAAGGAAGTGAACAATATGCTATAGAATTAACATACACCTTGTTTGCTTTAGCAACTGATTTTTTTAACCCATGGTATGCAAAGCTGGATCAAGATGTTTGCAACAGTACAAATTTAGGTATTTACTCCTTATTCATCCTAGCAAATAACCTACCTGAATATTTACTAATGTACATGAGTTTGAAAGTCAAAATAATTCAGGCAAATTCAAATATTAAGTGATATCAGCAAAGATTTTAAAGAAAAAAAACCTAAACAAGCAAATGTTAATCATTAACAGACAAGAAAATAAGCAATTAAAACTTTTATATCTGTTTGTTATGCAATGGCAAAACCACAATACCTTTTTCAATTAGGGAAGCCTAGAAGGGGCACAGTATTCTGGCTAAGCAAAGGTGTTTGATTTGCAATGTCAGATAATTATAAAGAATCACAATTCATATATACATTTAATGAACATTACTATCACCTACAAAGACATTCTATTATAATCCAGCTTGATTCATAACTCCAATGACTAGAATGAGATAATATCCATCTAGTGATCTATATTAACAAAAAGTCAATTAAAGAGCATTTCTATCTGCAGAGTATTTTCATCTGCAGATAGATCAAAATAAATCTTTACAAAAAAGAAAACAAATGATTCTAAGCTATCAGAGCAAATGATATAAGATTTCTTCTGTAGCCTTTAGATCTGTGACTTAACACAGCATCTAAATACAACTAGCAGTGGCTAATATATTAGATTGTGGTTTGCCTTAGGCTTACTTTGTTGAACAAGGCATAACTGGTTGATTAAGCTGGAAACTTTGGTCTACAAATCACAATGACTAGATTTAACCATCATTTTAAGCGAAAAGTAAACAAACTATGTTACAGCATGAAACAGGAACTGAACAACAGTCTCTCAGTTCTGCATCATAAAAATATAAAATGTATGGGGGAAAAATATGTATCAACCTAAGTATTCTAAGAAAAATGGTAAAATGTTAACACTCAGGCTCACCCTCACCTTTAATTTCACCAGCACGAGCTTTTTTATAAAGGCCTTTCACATCCCTCTGTTCACAAACATACAGTGGAGCATCCACAAATACTTCAAAGAAAGGAAGACTTACTACTTCATGAATTTGTCTTGCATTGTTGCGGTCCTAAGCAGCAAAGAAAAAATTTCTGTAACAAAATCTTTTATTACAACGTATGTAGCCACAGCTCCATTAAAAAGGTAAAGGTAAAGGTTCCCCCGCACATGCGTGCTAATATAAGGAAAGTTTAATACAACCACCTTTCCTTGTAAGCCCAGTTCAGTAACTAAACTTGACTGCAATTAAATTAATTCAGCCCACTAATCTTGATTTGCAAAAATTCTGGCAAGGTTCCCATTTTTAAAATTTATAGTTATTTGAGCAAACCTAGCTGCTGGGGTCACATAGAACTGTAAGGTATAAACTATGGTTTATAAATTGCAATGTGGGATTCATATATCATTTTAAACTGAAACCAATGAATCAGAACTTATAAAGTCCAAACCCTTATTCAGTGCAGTTTAACAAGATGTTTAAGCCCAGCCTTTGCCTGCAAGAGTCAAGTTCATAAATTGCTCATTCTAGCTTAATATGTATGAACCACCATATCGTGTAACAGTTATTTAAAATCAAACTTAGCAGCCCTTCTACCGAATAAAAGACTAAAGGGTAACATAATATTTTATTGTACTTGAAATTGTATTTTCCAAATTATATTCCAAATACAAATCACTAGTAAAAGAAACAATTTGCAATTCCTTCAATCAAAATCTGTCACTAATATCTAAGTTTATTGTCATTAAGTTTTTATTCACTGCCACCACTTGGAAAGGAAGAAGTGCTTCCCTAACTGTAAGGTTGCAATACTAATTACTCTTGTATTTTTCAACCAATATCTATAGTTTGCCAGAGTTAAACTGCTTTTATTCATGCCTGAAACTGAGCGGTCAAAGGTTTTAGAGAATCTAATTGCTCAAAACACTGACCTAGCCTATAAATAAAAATAACAATTATTATATTAATCCAACAGAAGATAAATATCTGTAGCCCAGAGTTAAACGTTATTGTTGTTTGTTCTTTGAGCCTGGTTGGTTGCTTGCAGGCATCTCATTACCCAATTTGATAAAATCAAAGTATGAGTGAGTGTAGTGTTTGCTGCCCAATTAGATGCAGTAGCTTGCCCTGACACTTTTGTTGAGTGTGAAGTTTCCTTCTTGAAGGTCCTTGATTTACATATTGTTTTCTGCTTTGTTGCTTGTCTGGTGCTGACTCGTTTATGAAAGTAGACTACTTGAGGACTTGTAATCTTTTTGTTTCCTTCCTAGAAGGATAATGATGATGATGATTTCACATCCCACAAAATATCCCTTTTCTCTGTTAGGGGTCTGACAAGTTTGTATAGTTTAAATATGGCTTTTGTGCTGTTTTAACTTTTGATTGGTAGAATGAGATGGACGTCTATATAAATGTTTTAAATTAAAATAAAATAAAATAAAGTAATACTGTAGTGGAAATCTATCCATCTGAAGTGTGCAAGAGATTCCACACAAAATTTAATTTGATTCTATTGTCCATTTTCAGTAATGAATTACATGATCATGCCCTAGAAATGGTAAAATGGAAAGCATGCAATAAAATTAGGAAAACATGCTCACCTGGGTATAAGGAGAAATAAAACTTGTAATGCACACCAAGCCAGCATCTGCAAATAATTTAGCAACTTCAGCAATCCGACGGACATTTTCTTCTCTGTCTTCTGGTGAAAAACCTAGATTCTTATTGAGGCCTTGTCTGATGTTGTCACCATCTAAGGTATAGCATGGAATGCCATGGCATACTAGATATTCTTCAAGTGCCATACTAACAGTGGTCTTTCCAGCTCCAGACAGTCCTACATAATTTTCAAACAAGCAAAGTATTAATTTGTTTCATCTATGCAGACAACTATTTTTACAAGTCAAGAATAAGTTCCAGTGTTCAAAAAAGTAGAAAGACTGGCATTTATTTATTTATTTATTTATTTATTTATTTATTTATTTATTTATTTATTTATTTATTTATTTTATTTATTTTTTATTAATTAATAAAATTAATTCGCATCCCACCAGGCTCAAGTTTGACTCATCCTTCCATCCTTCCGAGGTAGGTAAAATGAGGACCCAGATTGTTGGGGGCAATTAAGCTGACTTTGTAATAATGCCGCTTGGGGTGTGTGTGAAAGCCCTAACAAGCAGGCATATACATAGAATGAAGGCTACTGCTAAGCTTGTAAGCCGCCCTGAGTCTTCGGAGAAGGGCGGGATATAAATGTAATAAAAATAAATAAATAAAATAAAATTATTGGGACTTATATGCCGCCCTATCTCCCGAAGGACTCAGGGCGGCTAACAACAATAACATACAATAAATACAGAAGTTAAGATAAAATGAAAATTAAAGGCCTCTGTACAATAAATTAAAATTAAAATTAAAATAAATTAAAAATTAGAGTTAAAAAATTAAAAACATAATTAAAATCCCTGTCAGTCCAGGTCAGCCAGGTGGAAAAGGAGTGTTTTGAGGCCGCAGCGAAAGGACTGGAGATCTTGGGCCATCCGAAGCTCATGGGGGAGCTGGTTCCACAGGGCTGGCGCTCCCACAGAGAAGGCCCTCCCCCTGGGGGTCGCCAGCCGACATTGTCTAGCCGATGGTACCCTGAGGAGTACCTGAAAATTTGTTCAGCCTACCATATTAGTATAATAAATCACGATCTTTATTATAATTATGCCAAAATCAGCCACAATGTCAATGAAATAAAGGAACATAAAATCTGCATAGTGTATAAAAGACATTATGCAAAATATATATTGTGTATATACAGTATCTTGTATCATCCATTATAAGCCACAAATTAAAAGGGCTCAAAGAACAACAATCTTGGCCTAACTTTCCACAGTTTTCTTTACCTAAAATCATGTACATTCTGATCCATTCTTAGCCAAAAGCCTTTTAAAATGTAACTTTCAATCTAGATAAAGAAGGTAAGTTATTTATACTGACTCACCATGGATTAATAGTTAGCAGCGCAATTCTATTTATTTCAGATAAGGTTGAGAACATTAAGTTCTCAAGTTTCATATCCAGTATTTTCATTTCCCAGTGTAAATGAGCAAATTTAATTTTCCCATGTTCATGCAGAGAAGTAAAATGAAAGAAATATGATCATCGTACAATATTTTTTTCCTAAGACAAGGACACTTCATATGGGGATCCTAAATTTCCCTTTTATATTTCTCAGTGTTTCCTCTTAATTTATATAAAAGTGAAGGATATGCTCTACCTTACTGTTTCTAATTCTGAAATTTCATAATCACTTGGAAATAATGCAGAGGAAAGATATGATTTTTTTAAAAAAAACTTGGATATAACACATTATGTCCAAAATTGCAATAATATGTTTTTTCCCTCTTTCCAATGAAATGGTACTATTTGGCCAGCAGGCAATAAAGTATCACACATAAAGATTTCTGAAATATTGGTATTATATAAACAGCAAGATAGAACAGCAAGGTAGAAAAGGCACATCAGACCGAAGAAGGTGACTTGACATTTTATGCTCCTAACACTTGTTAAATTATTAACTTGTATGAACTGCTAATGATGTTGAGAGAAAAATGGAAAAGGCTAAAGTAAACATTTCTTAGGCTGCAGTTTTGTACCTGTTAGCCACACGGTGCATCCCCGAAATCCACTTCTGGTCCCTACCACCTGACCCCTCTTATTTCTGCTAACATGGTGGGCTTGATAGGTGACGTTGGTAGCTCTCTGCATCCCCTGAAATAAAATAAGTTTAAAAGATAAAATGATGCTGCTTCTTAAACATCCATTAATGCTCATAAAATAGGAGCGCAAAGTGGAAAAATCATTATATGAACCCTAGCATAGAACACAAACGTTTCCGTTTATACAGTGTACGACCTCAAAAATCCTAGTGGTGAATACAGCCCAGTTCATGAAATCCACTATGCCACGAGCCACTGTTTACAAGCCACAAGAACCAAGGTGCATGCATCAGGTTATCATCAGAATTTTAATTGTGGTTTGATGACCAAATTATCACAGTCAGATTCATACATTGAGCTAAAATGTGTGAAGGAAGTGAGTGGAATGAAGTCAGAACTATGAAAACAGATCTTCCTGATATTTTTATAAACGTGAGTATAAGAGTAAACTGACTGTGATAATCATTCAACCTTTTGCTTTGTTTTTCCTTAGATGCATTATATAGCATTATTATTATATAGCTGCCCATCTCCAACTCATGGCTCTAGGCAACTAATAGTAAAAACAAGAACACTCATGGAATCCACAGCCAAAGTAAGAAATAAAACCAACAGGTCAAATCAGCACAACTACTGCATAAACTCTGCCACACATCTGAATCCCTACTGACAGAAGCATCCTTTTAAGGCCTTGGGAAAGGCTGACAGGATTCAGACTTATCTAAGCTGGGAGGAATGTTCTAAATGGCAGGTGTTGTTGTTGTTATTAGTTGCGAAGTCATGTCCGACCCATCGCGACCCCATGGACAACGTTCCTCCAGGCCTTCCTGTCCTCTACCATCTTCTGGAGTCCATTTAAGCTCATGCCTACTGCTTCAGTGACTCCATCCAGCCACCTCATTCTCTGTCGTCCCATTCTTCTATTGCCCTCAATCTTTCCCAGCATTAGGCTCTTCTCCAGTGAGTCCTTCCTTCTCATTAGGTGGCCAAAGTATTTGAGTTTCAACTTCAGGATCTGGCCTTCTAAAGAGCAGTCAGGGTTGATCTCCTCTAGGACTGACCGGTTTGATCGCCTTGCAGTCCAAGGGACTTGCAGGAGTCTTCTCCAGCACCATAGCTCAAAGGCCTCAATTCTTTGGCACTCGGCCTTTCTTATGGTCCAACTTTCACTGCCATACATTGAACTGGGAGGACCATAGCCTTGATTATACGCACTTTTGTTGACAGGGTGATGTCTCTGCTTTTTAGTGTGCTGTCTAAATTTGCCATGGCTTTCCTCCCAAGGAGCAAGCGTCTTTTAATTTCTTGGCTGCAGTCCCCATTTGCAGTGATCTTGGAGCCCAGGAAAATAAAATCTGTCACTACCTCCATTTCTTCCCCATCTATTTGCCAAAAATTGAGAGGGCCGGATGCCATGATCTTGGTTTTCTTAATGTTAAGTTTCAAAAAGGGCAGGTACCATTACATAAAAAGTCTCTTCTTAGGTCCTGCTAGACAGCACTCCTTAATAGAAGGGACCCAGAAAATGGCTGTTCTGCCAGATCTAATCAGATAGCCATAATCAGAAAGAGATGGCCCCTGAAATAACTGAGTTAAAGTTTGTGATGTCATGGTTACGATAGATAAGACCATTTAAAAGAACTTCAAGGCAGGAATTTCTTCCTTAAAGAGTATTTTTATTTAGCTACAACGGCACATACAAGAGTGAACCCAAGACTAAATTCCCCTCCCCTTGGTTACAAAGTTGCAAGTTTCATTTCCCACCCCAAATTGCTGTCATAAATCACATTCATCAATTGTTACAAAACACAGGCACTCCTCCCAGCTGCTCCAGCCTGCCAAAATGTTATCAACAATGACCTTGGTTCCCATACATGTGAATTGTTTTGGCTAACTGAAAACTACACACACACCCTCCTTCTTCTAACTGAATATGAGGCAACGAAGGCAAAATAAAAATGGCTTCAATTCGATTTGTCACAGCGTTGACATGTGACTGTTGTTGTTCAATCGCTAAGTCATGTCCAGCTCTTCAGGAACCCATGGATCATAGCATTCCTATGTCCTCCACTGTCTCCCACAGTTTGCCCTAATTCCTGACTGGTTTAAGACAAGCCAAAGACCAAACACACCACAGATAACCTCAAGGAGCAATCACAATAGCTAACCTTAAGGAGTAACTGGAACAAACCATGATCCTAGAACTCAAAAAAAATGCTGACAACCACCATCAAGACTACATCTCTAAAACATGTTAGAGTACAGGAAAACAAAACTCCAAAACTGCTCAAACTAAACCCCAGAACCAAAGAGGTTACTGAACTTAAATGGGTTGTCGACATCCAGCTGCCCACTATACTCCTCAGAACACAGGATCCTACAGGAAAGCCTCAACTATAACATAGATGATGCTAATTTATTTTATTATTTATTTATTATTTGGATTTATATACCGCCCCTCTCCCGAAGGACTCGGGGCGGTATACAGGGCAATTAAAACACTATATACAACACATAATATACAAAAATTAAAATAAATTAAACCAAGTAGCCCTAAACAATAAAACACGTTCTAAAATGTAAAATTTAAAATCTAAAATCCCAGTCCCTCAGTCTAGGCCGGCAAGTTCAAATAGCCAAGTCTTCAGGTCGCGGAGGAAAGAACGAAGGTCGGGAGCCATCCAGAGCTCAACAGGGAGCTGATTCCAGAGGGCAGGCGCGCCCACAGTTAGAGTACTTTGCAGCTTTAGACACAGCATTTTAAACCACAGGACTTGCCATAGAGGCAACACAAAACGTTTTCTGGCTGAATTAAAAACTAAACCTTTGCTTTCCCAGACACAGTTTGTGACTCAAAACATTAAACCAAAAGTTATCTGTAAAATATAAATATCTAGAAAACCAAGCATCTGCACTCCTGAATGTGTTCATAAAAAGCAGGGTACAATACTAGTAAGACAAGGTCAATTAATATTATTTTATATAATATGCAAGAAGAAAAAGATAAAGATACACAAATTAAGGCAATAGATTTTGGCTTCAGCTGGCCAAAAGAGATTTTAATAAACAGATTCTTATAAACAGAAGCAATCAGAATTATTTAAAAAAATGATTCATTGGAATTACTAGAGAACATAAGAACTTATTAAGATGAAGTTTCTAAAGCATGTAGATCAGCAGTTCTACAGACCTGTTTTCTAGACCAAAACAAATCTCAATTCAAAATAAAACTCGAGACAAAGAATTTTATTCATACAGAAAATGGAGAGAATCCAGAACGCTGTTAGCAGTGCCCATTTTCACTTTCATAAAATATCTATATGGCATACCCAGCAGCAAGAACAAGCAATCAACTGCATACTAATCAGCTGTTCCAAAAATAGATTTTCTTTAAAAATTATTTAATTCTATAGACCTCTAGCTATTCATTCAGAATCAAGCCAAAAAGACACAAGCTGTCAAACAACTTGGCTTAGTCCAGCATTGTGTTCCATTACAAGCTAACTAGTGCTTCTATGAAGAAACATTAATACTGAAAAATAACATCCAAGATAGTTAAAACTCTTCAGCAACTGCTGAGAAAAGTAAAGCAACCTGCTAGCTTCAGTGACCTTTTTTACATTGTCTCACATTTATATGTAGCTTCTGTTAGAAAACCACATTATAGATTTATTAAGGATCTTTTTATTAAATATATGAATAAGTATGTTTTTTGACTCATTTATTTAATTGGACAAAAGGTTTCACAAACATTTAACCATTGTATTTAAATTGTTTATCAGCTATGCAGAGCAAATCAAATACTTTAACAGTGTAAGCTTGTAAAGGAAAGATCTTTATAATCAAAAGGTTAATTATATAATGAATAGTCTAGCAGCATCTCCTCATAATGGGTAAAAACATGTAAAGATTTGTTCTAGTCCAGCTCAATATCCATGCAGAAGATTTGTAGTAACAATGTTTAAGTAGGTTTTTTTTGCAGAACGTTTAATATTTTCTAGATTATGGGATGTTTATACCCTTAAAATTCCTCAGTGGTCTATCCAAATGCAAATCAGATCTATCTTTCTTGAATGCAAATAAATGTTGATTTTTCGACAAAAATGGTAACTTTTACAAGTTAGCACACCATTAACTTGGTCATATAGTCTGGTTATAGGTAAATTAAATGAATAGCTCTAAGAGCCATAGAATTATCCTGTACTAACTTAAAATATGCAGAAGCCATAATACAAATTTTAAACTACAAAATAAAAGCAAATTAGCGACCAATGTTGATGAACATCTTATATTCACTGGTTTCAGGTACAACTTGAAAGCCTTTAAAGTGAGGGAATGGCAGATATCACTTCTATATTATTTTCTGGCTCAGTTTGCAAATGGGGAACCATATCCAATAAATTATTCCTAGGTCAGAAAAATATAACATGCTTCTTCTTGTATTAATTAGACCTTCCTACACAGTTTCAACCTACAGAGTTGTTTTGTTCCATGTCTGTTATCTCTAGTAAATATGACATCTGGCTTTTCTATCAGCTAGCTACTCCATCCTCTATTCCCTCAGCTACTATGAAAATGCACACATTTATGTGTGCATTACATCGACTGCACTATGGCCACTAACCAACAGCAAAGCGTCCCACAACATTTTGATACCTTCTAGTGGTTATAAGGATTTCTGCAGCTCAGATGTCGCTCAGGTTATCTCTGATTCCAGGACACATTTATTTTTGGATAGCTGTGAGACAGTTTTCCCCAAGATAGTATTCTCACTGTAACATTGACCATCACAAGGCAGCATAGGACTTGTAGTCCATCCCACCCAAAGAACACCAAGTTGGAGAAAAACTGAATATATACTCCATCAGTGCCACTATTTTGTGTCAGGAAAGGCCTTACTTTTTCAATGACAGAGTCCGCCGATTTTCTAACCTTTGGCCAGTAGCATAAATTTAACCTATCAGAGCTCCATGGCTGAAATCCCACGTTTGTTCAAACCTGCCTGGAATGAGTGAGTGAGTGCTTACATTCAAAGAACCGCTCCACAAAGAGTCTCTCAGTTTCTGAGTCGCCCAAGATTTATGAATAGCCACATTGTATACCAGAGATTTCAGCCTCCACCCCCTTCAGCCTCAACTAAAATAAAGTGATACTGAAGAATGTCGATTCGGCATTTTCTTGGATTTCTCAGCACTGCAATTTTTTATTTATTTATTTATTTTTGCCACTCCGCACTTTGAAAGGAGCAAACGCGATCCTCCTTCAATCCTGAAAACGGGCCCTTCATCACAAAGCCATGCGAGACACGTAAGGGGAAGTGAGTTGATCCCTCCCTTCCTCTTTTGTTTATTCCCCTTCTGGAAAGCACAAATAAATGAACGAACTAACGAACAGGCAGAGATGCTCAATGGATGCAACTGTTCTTCCTAAGCGGTCGAGCCTTTGCAGGCCGAATGATTCCACCTCCAAGCCGACGCGGCTGTTCCCCTTCCAAGCCTGCCCGCTCGGCCCATCAGAAAACGCAGCTTACCGGGGATCTGATACATTCCCCCGTTCAACGGCTGGCTTTCGGGCAGCAGAGCGCTCCCATGCCCGCGGTTCCTCCGCCTCTCGCGGCACTGTCAGCCCGCTTCCTCTGCTGTGCCCCGGCACCACCACTACCTCCCAGCCCCGTCCAACCTACCCAGCTCTGCACTTTGTTGCTCAGCTTGACTTTTTTGCACTGGCTGGCAGGCAAATCCATTCGCGGCGGGCGCGGGATAAAACAGGAGGCAGAGGCGACGGGAGGTAGGCAAAGCAGGCGGGAGGGATGCAAGGGCTCCGAGAGGACAAAAAGGGAGGCGGGACTTTTAAAAGAGAAAAGCGGAGGGGGGAGTGATGCTAACGTTGCGAGATGCCGGTTTGGGACTTAAAGAGGACCAGGTTGCTCCCGATCAGGCTCGGAGAGATGCGGAGAGATGGAGGGGGAGTGGGTGGGGCACGCGCCGCACCGAGCAGCGACCGAGGCTGCGCGCGCACCCACCGTTTCCGTCCGCTTCTCTACCCCAGCCCTCCGCGCAGTCCAGGGGGCAGCCTAGCCGGCTGTAAGCCAACACCAGACGGGAAAACGACGTCTTTCAATTCAGGGAGAAAGAGCCGGGGCTTCCGGTTTGCCGCTCTAGCCCGCAGAGGTTCGTCTCGTTCGCGGGAAGATGGCTTTCGCATCTTCCCAAGAACGGGGTTCCCCGGCGGATCTTCGGGAGGGAGGGATTCTCGGCTGCCTCAGCATCGCTTCTTTTCGCCCTTCTAAAGTAGGATGATAGTTAAGTTACCCTGCAGGATTAGGTTTGTTTTAACTTCCAAGAGAATAGACCAGATGTAGGCAACCTTGGCTCTTTTATGACTCGTGGACTTCAACTCCCAGAATTCCTGAGCCAGCCATATCACTTTGTGATATGTGGACTTGCAACTCGCATGCTGGCTCAGGAATTCTGGGAGTTGAAGTCCACGAGTCATAAAAAAAGCCAAGGGTGCCTACTCCTTAACTAGAGTGAGACCCTGAGAATGTTGTAGTTCAGCACATCTAGCTCCATGCTTGTGACCTGGAATTGGTGTAAGTCATTCCTGAGTCATAGCATGCATGGCTGAGCTGTGGTTGTCTGCTTCACTGTTTCTCAACCTTGGCAACTTTATGATATGTGGACTTCAACTCGCATGCTGGCTGGGGAATTCTGGGAATTGAAGTCCATTCAATTCTACTGCAGCATCCAAAGACAATCTGTTTTTTTTACTTTGAAACCTAGAGCCTTTTGCTGTCTTAAACCAAAAAGAGAGTGTTATCTGAATTGCTTACACTTTTCTTCCAAATTAATTTACTTTTTAAACAGGCAAATAAAGCTATTTGTACATTATATGGGAGGCTGCGCTGCTTCTAGAATACATATGTGCTAGTTACTTGGAGGCTTGCACCTATTCTGAGCAACGGAAAATCAAACAAAAATATTCTTGTAGTTCTGTATTGTGGCCACCAGAGGTCTCAGAAAAGACAGCTTCTTGCTTTCACTTTAATCCTGAATGAATTAGGAAGTACTGTATGCCTGAATTTTCAAAGCATTTCTCTTCCTGCTTTCATCAAACAAGGATTTTATATGTATTAGATTATCATTCCTTTCTCCAACCCAGTGTAACCTCTAAGCTTCAGAGAATAGGAAGAATAATACATTCCTTCTAACATTGGATGCTTTCAAATGAGGTTTTAATTGTGTCTCATTTACAACCTTTTATTAGCTGGCCATCAAACTGGGGAAAAAGAGCTGTCTCATTCACGCATCAATGTATACAACTGAACAGATATAGCAGAAATGAGAAGAAAATACAAATCCAAACAGGCGTGATCAAGATTATTTAAACTTTAAATAATTGCGAAATTAAGCATTTCGTGAGACAACCATCAGATTAATATGAAAAACAGCATAACGAGTATAAACTCCAACTTGCTAGAAAATATTTTTCCCTCGCTATTAGTTGTAGAAAATGGCAGACTTACTTGACTACAGGACAGCACAGGTAGTCCTCAACTTAGGACAATCAGGACCAGAATTTCCACTGCTAAGCCAGGCAGTTGTTAAGTGAAACACGCCCAGTTTTACAACTTTTTGCCACAGTGGTTAAAGCAAATCAGTTGTTAAATGAATCACCAGTCAATTAAGCAAAACTGGTTTTCCTTGGCTGGGAGGATCATAAATGGTAATCAGATGAGCCCAGGTGCTGCAACCCTTGTATAAAAATACTGTACATGACAGTTGACAAGTGCCTGAATTTTAAACTCGACTGTGGGGATTTTGCAACAATCATAAGTACGAGGAGCAGTCATAAGTGACTTGGATGCGGTTGTCGCTAAAAAAACAGTTGTACATAGCTGGCTCAGGAATTCTGGGAGTTGAAGTCCACAAGTCATAAAAGAGCCAAGGTTGCCTACCCCTGATTTAAGTTGTAGGGCCAATTATTATTATCCCATCTGCTTGATAATGTGGTCATAGTGACTTTTACCTGGGAAATTTGGAACAGATAACATCTTTGCTGCAAAAGCACTCTGTGTTTTTATACCACTTGTTCATCAGAGTTGCAATTTATGCCTGTATATAGAAGTCAGTTATCATTTAATGAATATATTAAGATATATGTTGCATACAAACACAGAGATACATAATATAACTAGCAGAAGAAAAAGAGGGAAAAATAACTAATCATGCAATGCAAAATAAATTTATCTGGGGTTATTTAAGACTTTAAATTATATATATTGTGTTGTACAATATGCATAACTGCCCAGAGTTACTTTGGATAGTGAAGTGGGCAGCATATAAATTTAATAAATATAACAGAAATAAATAATAATTTAAAAGCCAAAAAACAAGGCAAGGTAAAATTGAAATCTTAGCAACCATAAAGTAGTTTTAATTGAATGATGGAGTCTGAGGTAATAAATGCAAGATACTGTACTGCACGATTGTTATTTAGCAACAATTTGAGATTTGTATTGCTAACTGCTCTCCATTAGTGATCATTCATAAATATTTTAAAATCTTCCATACTAATAATTCCAGGCAGCTTTCTTAATCATTATGATGATCTCTTGAGTTTTGTCTACACTTGTTCTTACCAAACATGTTGGTAACCTTTTCTGCACTTATCAATAAAAATAATTATAACAGAATATTTTCATATCCTAGTACCATGTAAAGTACATGGAACTGCATCTACATGGAGGGAAGTGTGTAGTGGGGTGCCCCAGGGCTCTGTTCTGGGCCCAGTGCTCTTCAAAATCTTCATCATTGATTTGGATGAGGAAATAGATGTGGAACTCATCAAATTTGCAGACGATACCAAGCTGGCAGGAATAGCCAACACTCCAGAAGATAGGCTTAAGATACAGAAGGATCTTGTCAGAATTGAACATTGGACGCTATCTAATAAAATGAAATTCAGTGGTGAAAAAAGTAAGGTTCTATATTTAGGCAAGAAAAACCAAATACATAGGTATAGTATAAGTGGTGCCTTGCTCAGTAGTAGTAACTGAGAGGGATCTAGGAGTCCTAGTTGACAATCACTTAAATATGAGCCAGCAGTGTGCTGCAGCTGCCAAAAAAAGCCAACACAGTGCTAGGCTGCATTAACAGAGGGATAGAATCAAGATCACGTGAAGTGTTAATACTACTTTACAATGCCTTGTAAGACCACACTTGGAATACTGTATCCAGTTTTGGTCACCATGATGTAAAAAATATGTTGAGACTCTAGAAAGAGTACAGAGAAGAACAACAAAGATGATTAGAGGACTGGAGGCTAAAAGATATAAGGAACGGTTGCTGGAATTGGGAATGTAGTTTAATGTAGAGAAGGACGAGGGGGGACATGATAGCAGTGTTCCAATATCTTGGGCTGCCACAAAGAGTCCAGCTATTCTCAAAGCATCTGAAAGCAGGACAAATAGCAACATAAGGAAACTAGTCAAGGAGAGAAGCAATCTAGAACTAAGGAGAAATTTCCTGACAGTTAGAACAATTAATCAGTGGAACAACCTGCCTCCAGAAACAGTGAATACTCCAACACTGGAAGTTTTTAAGAAGAGACTGAACAGCCATTTGTCTGAAATGGTAAAGGGTTTCCTGCCTGAGCAGGGGGTTGGACTAGATGACCTCCAAGGTCCCTTCCAACTCATTATTATTATTATTATTATTATTATTATTATTATTATTATTATTATTATTATTATTATTACTATTATTATATTTTTAATAGCATGGGAAATAAGTTAAAATTAGCCTGGATTGGTTTAAATTATATAAATAGAGGATTTAATTTGGTTTTAGATTAAAAGAAATAAGGAATAAATGTATTAAAGAGAAAAAGAAAAGAAACAAGTTACAGGATTCTTTTTTCATGTCATGATGCGGTCCACACGTAGAAATATGCATGGATCCTGGTTTATTTAACAGGGATGTACCCATTAAAATTATTTGTTTAGGTTGCAGATTAAACACTATCAATTATTTTTTATTTATTTAAACCGTTTATATAACTACCCATCTCTCAGCCATCTCTGGGCAGCTCCCAAGTGAAAATTAAAAGACATAAAATCATTTCAAAAACTATAAAACACAACCAGTTAAATCATAAAACATTAAAACAACGAAAAACCAGGCCCAATCCATGTTAATGTTCTATCATCTAATCTCCTAGCGCTTGGGGGGGGGGGGACCAAATCTTTAAAGTTTCTAAAAGGGTACAGCCTGCCAAACTTCAAAGGACATAAGGCAGCTTCCTAACTCCCATTAGATGACAATATTTTGGGCAAAGAACCAGGAGTTTGCCCACCCTATCTGACCTGGTAGGATGGGTAGATGTCCTTAGGGAAAGCCAGTCCCGCAGATAGACTGGCCTGGTGCCATATAGGGCTTTAAAGATGATGACCAGCACCTTGAATAACAGCCAGAAACAAACTGAAAGCCAATGCAGCTGATGCAACAAAGGTGTTGCATGGGAAAACCTGAGATACCCATTACTGCGACATTGCCATATTCTGGATAAGTTGAACTGAATCTTTAGTTCTGGATAGGGTTGCACAACATGTGGGTTCTCCTAGACTCATGATTCCTGGCAGTTGTGGCTAGGTGAGCCTTTGGGCAACTTTGTGTTATGCACCAGTTATACACTTTCCTGGATTGTGAAGCCCTGCACTCACTCATCTTGCATTTGCACTACTGCAGTGCACTCTATATGGAAGCTAGTCTTGAAAAGTATTCAGAAGTTACAACTGGCATAGAATGCAGCAGTGCAGACAGTTTTAGGGGGCCCTAGGATGGCCAACATTACAACATGAATTGCACTGGTAACTACTTTGCTTCCAGGTCCAATTCAAGCAGTTGGTTGTCATCTTAAAGCCCTTTACAGTATGGGTCAAGGCTACTCTCTCACCCCAATGGAATGGGCCCACCCCACTTCCTATGGCAGGAGAAACATGCTGCGGACCCTGTTGACCAAGGAATTTGGTTGATGGGTCCAGGAGAAGAATCCTTTTTTGCCATGGCTCTCTCCCTATGGAACATCATGCCCCTCAAGGTAAGATCCGCCCCCACCTTCTTGGCCTTCTGAAAAGACCTGAAAACCTGGCTCTGTCAACTGGCTTGCTGCCTCAGTGAGGGTGTCCCATTTTGGAGGTGGTTAGTAAATGAGACAATCTCACCTTCCTTCTGTTTTTGTATTGGTTCCTTTTAATCCAGTTTATTATTCTAATGTTCAATATTTTTAATGCTTTTCATGTTCTAATTATTTTATATTGATATTTTACACCATTGTAAGCCATCCAGAGTCTCTTGACAAGAGACATGGGCAGCGTATGAAAGGAAGGAAGGAAGGAAGGAAGGAAGGAAGGAAGGAAGGAAGGAAGGAAGAAAGAAAGAAAGAAAGAAAGAAAGAAAAAGAAAGAAAGAGAAAAGAAAGAAAGAAAGAAAAAAGAAAGAAAGAAAGAAAAGAAAGAAAGAGAAAGAAAGAAAGAAAGAAAGAAAGAGAAAGAAAGAGAGAGAAAGAAAGAAAGAAAGAAAGAAAGAAAGAAAGAAAGAAAGAAAGAAAGAAAGAAAGAAAGAAAGAAAGAGAAAGAAAGCTTTCACTCAAACTAACCACAGGCTTAGGTCACATAATATGCTGAGCTGATCTATGTTTAGCTAACTAATGGCTCAACATGTTAGGCAAACAGAGACTGTAACTTGCTTTCATGTTAGGTTTAAAATGTAAATCAAAAAGCTTAGAGAGTTCCATGACATTCAGTGTTGTAAAGAGCCATATTGAAGAGACATAAGGAGGAAGTATGAGCCTTCACATGGACCAGCTGAGATGCTATAATGCAGGGCTTTTCAACCAGTGGTATGGGTACCACCTGTGGTACATTGGCACCTAGCAGGTGGTACGTGACCATCCTAGAAAAGTGGTAGTGTGGGGAGGGGAAAGAGCTGAACTGGTAGTAGCACCGCACAAGCCTGAGCGAGAGAGGGTTGGAGCTGCAGGATTGTCAGGGCTCAGTGGAAGCACCAGGATCAGCGCCAGGCTCCAGTTGGAACTCGGCACTGATCCTGGTGCTTCTGCTGAGCCCTGAAGAAGCACCAATCAGCTGGAAAGCAGCACTGATCCTGGCACTTTTGCTGAGCCCAGAAAAGGCGCCGATCAGCTGGAATGTTGCAGCATCCCCAGGGTCTTGTGATTTACATTCAGATGCTTGGCAACTGATTCATATTTATGATGATCACAGTGTCCCAGGATCATGTGAAGTGACCAAAACATGCTGTAACCACCCAGAAGAGGGTGGGGAATAAAAACCAAAGACCCACCCCAGCTCATCCCCGCTGCAAATCCTCAACAGAAATGCTCATAACAGTGAAAAACTCGGACAGGAGGAAGAGTGCCGCCGGGTGGGCAGGCAGGTGTCTTGCTCGGCTGTGGCTTGGGGGGCACTTTTTTCAGTGCCATTGTGACTTCAAACAGTCATTAAGCGAATTGTTGTAAGTCGAGGACTACCTGTAATTTATCACTTTTTTCCTTCTTTTGTTTTTTGTCATCAGGTTTTTGATACCGCTAGGCGACTGGTGGTACTCGGATGTTGCCATATCCTAAAAGTGGTACAATGGGTGGAAAAGTTGAAAAGCCTTGCTATAATGTATTGTGCAGATATATAAATATCCTTTCCCAGTCTGATACTTTCCGAAAGAATTGGACTTTAACTCCATAATACACAGCCAGACTGCTTTATCAAAAGCCTCTCACAATTTAGTCCCGTTTGTCTCTGGGTGTGTGAGTGGCTGTGTGAGTATGAGGAACAAAAAGATTTTTCTTCAAAGATTTTTTTAAAGACTCATAACCTTTAATTATTTTGTTTTCAAATGTTTGTGTTAATTCCACTCCCAAGTTGGTTTTAATTTTATGGAACTTTTTAAAAGATCCCTAAGTGTTGAAAATGAGATACCTGATTTGAACAAAGCCACAGGAATTGTGTTTCCTTTTATTCACTCCCAGGGCAGCAGTTTTGACAGCATTTTCTATTTCAGGTAGACATACAGTAAATCAATGTGAGATGCTTTCCAAGATTATGTTATTTTACCAAGCAAGTACACACTGTCCTGTTAAATGAGATGTAGAAAACAGTCGTTTAAAATGTGTTTTACAAAATGACTCCAAATTCCTAAGAAAATTGCCTAACAAATGCTGATCACAACGCAGCAGTACACAAGTTAGACAAGATTATAAAGGACTGCTTTTTAAATTTAGTGTCTTCCTTCTTTCTTCAAAAAAAGTTAATTACTGCATGGAACAGCTAGCACATTCTATTGCTGTGAGTTAAAGCAGACATAAGCAATCTTTTTGCAGCTGGGCAACTCAACCTGTTTTAATAAAATAAACAATTCTTTTGGAGAGGCAGATCCAGCAGGCCCCCTGCCAGAGAGTGCAAGATGAATAATTTTCTATCCTTTTTGTGGGGGTTGAGGGTGGAATTTGGGTTGGATTGCATTATTTTACAGGAGTTTAACATTTATCTTTAACCTCAGTTTGAAGAAGCATACACAGATAACAACAACTCAAAAAGTTCAGTAAATTTGCAACCAGAGATTGGTTTATTTCTACTGAGTTTTACTGGCTTGATATCAAGGTCCATTATTATTTATTTATTTATTTATTAATTTAATTTGTATACCGCCCTTCTCCCGAGGGACTCAGGGCGGTGAACAGGGCAATACATAAAAACTAGATACAAAAATTAAAATTATTAAAACATGATTAAACAATGCCCATAAATTAATACAAATTTAAAATTAAAATCATTTATAAAAATCCCACCCCGTCCCATCAGGCCAGGCCAGCTTGTTTAAAGAGATGGGTTTTAAGATCGCGCCGGAAGGAGCGGAGATCGGGCGCCATCCGGAGCTCAACCGGAAGATGGTTCCATAAATCCGGTGCACCCACAGAGAACGCTCTCCCCCTGGGGGCCACCAGTCGGCATTCTTTGACCGGTGGCACCCTGAGGAGGCCCTCTCTGTGGGAGCGTACTGGGCGGAGGGAAGTTGACGCCGGCTGCAGGTGCTCCCCAAGGTATTCTGGACCCATGCCATGAAGGGCTTTGTAGGTCATTACCAACACCTTGAGGGATGGTGTGCATCGCATTGCCCACCTGAACTCTGAAAAGTAGATTCTTAAATTCTCAGAAGAAAAGACCACATCCTGCCATAGTATAAATGAAAAGTGGCAGTTGCCATTTGGGTCTGGGCAGGGGCGGGAGAGTGGGTGGGCAGAAACTGTCTTGCTCAGTGCAAAGTCCTCCAGCAGCTGCACTTGCAACTGGCTACTCCTCCTCCGGCTACTTCTTCTTCCTCTTCCTCTTCTTCCTCATTTTCCTCCTCTTCCCCTCCCCAGCACTCTAGCTGAGCTTGCACGCCCTTCGTGCAACTCTCCAAGTTTGCAAGACAAGCACGCGCCAGCCCAGTTTGAAATCGGGAGCTTCCCCAAAGCCTCATTGGAGGGGGACCCTCCCAAGGTGTGTGTGTGTGAGGGTGTCTTTTTGTCAGGGTGCAAATAGGGGCAGGGAGAAGCTGCCTTTCACCTTAAGCCCTACATCTCTCTCTCGTCTGCATCTTTTCTAAGATGGGTGGGCTCCATTACACTTCACCCGGAGTTTTTTACTTTTGTTTTGATGCTCATGTTTTAGCAACATCCTGCCTGCTTTTTGTGGTTTATTTTAATGTGTTGTTTGTGTGTGTTCCTCCTTTCTTCTGCAGCTCTCCAATTTTACAAGCCGAGCATGCTCCTACCCAGCTTGCAAAGGGAGGGGGGAAAGGAGAAGCTACATTTCCCCTTAAGCTGTGTCTCCAGGGGCAGGGCTTTTCAACCAGTGGTGTGGGTACCACCTGTGGTACATTGGCACCTGGCAGGTGGTACGCGACCATCCTAGAAAAGTGGTAGCGGGGGAGGGGAATGAGCTGAACTGGTGGCAGCACCGCACAAGCCTGAGCGAGAGACAGCTGGAGCTGCAGGGCTTTCAGGGCTCAGTGGAAGCGCCAGGATCAGTGCCAGGCTCCAGCTGGAGCTCGGCGCTGATCCTGGCACTTCTGCCGAGCCCTGAAGAAGCACCAATCAGCTGGAAAGCAGCACTAATCCTGGCGTTTCTGCTGAGCCCAGAAGAAGCGCCGATCAGCTGGAATGTTGCAGTATTGCGCAGTCTTGTGATTTACATTCAGATGCTTGGCAACTGATTCATATTTATGACGGTCACAGTGTCCCAGGGTCATGTGAAGTGACCAAACCCTGCTGCAACCA
This sequence comes from Vipera berus, assembly GCF_964194415.1. Classification (NCBI taxonomy): domain Eukaryota; kingdom Metazoa; phylum Chordata; class Lepidosauria; order Squamata; family Viperidae; genus Vipera; species Vipera berus. Next base: position 22,956,935 of record NC_138209.1, read on the forward strand.
CCCAGCAGACAGGGTGCAAATAAAAACCAAACACCCACCCCACCCCACCCCCGCTGCCAATCCTCAACAGAAATGCTCACAACAATGAAAACCTCGGACAGGAGGAAGAGCGCCGCCAGGCAGGCAGGCAGGTGTCTTGTTCGGCTGTGGCTTGGGGGGCACTTTTTTCAGTGCCATTGTAACTTCGAACAGTCACTAAGCGAACTATTGTAAGTCAAGGACTACCTGTATTTCATCACTTTTTTTCCCTTTTTTGGGGGGGGGGCGGTGATCAAGTTTTTGACAACTTGCTAGGCGACTGGTGGTACTTGGATATTGCCATATCCTAAAAGTGGTACAATGAGTGAAAAGTTTGAAAATCCCTGTCCAAGGGAATCCCTCTCTCATTTGCACCTTTTCCAAGACTGCTGGGCTACTGCAGTGCCAAGTTGGTTTGGTCTCTCTTTCTCTCTCCCTCTCCCCCCCTCCCCCTCATCTCTCTGTCTCTCTCTCAGAGCACATGATGGGTTTTGCTGGAAGGCTGAGTGTAGGATTATCTCTTCCTTCCCACTTCCTTAGAAGCAGAAAGTCACTGACCTAATCTAATACAGTGTAATAATAATAGCAATAAGTTCATTATTTATTTGTTCGTTTGTTTATTTAGAAAATTTACAATAAATCTAATGCACTTGAATCATCCTGAACCCCCCATCCCACCCCCTCCATCCCATCCCATCCCATCCCCAGTCCTTGGAAAAACTTTCTTCCATAAAGCTGGTCCCTGGTGCCAAAAAGGTTGGGGACCTCTGCTCTAAATATCTAGAGAAAAGAAAGTTTTGCTGAAATATTGGTAGCACAATTGTTATCTTATCCTTAACAAAATGAAGCAATTGGGGGAGGGTGTATTTTCCCAATCTGTTGGTGATGATCCTAATCTGAATATTTTATGTTCATCCTAATGTAAACAAAACAAAAGAAGTGTCAATGACTTTGTGCTAAATTATTGGTATAATGTACAATCTGAGCCTGGGATTCGTGATAACATGTATTATTTAATGCAGCTGAACTTGGCCTGGTTTGAGTGTTTCATTTAACATTGGTTGGATTTGTATAACAAGTTAAGGTAAAACCGCATGTCATACTTTACAGCAACGTGTGAATTCGTATTGTTTCAACAAGCTTTTTATGAAATTCCCCATATTTCAATGAGGATAGTCATGGGATATATTAAAAACAATCAGAACATCTTCTGCAAATAATTTATGAAGTTGGAAATGAATGACAGATTGAATTCACCAGCCATGATAATCAGCATAATTGATTTTACTTATTTATTTACCACGTTTCTACATTGCCCATCTCACCTAAGTGACTTTGAGCAGTTTACAAATAAAAACCATAAAAAGAGACATAGTTAAAAACAATATTAAAAATAGGGTTAAAAAATTGTAAGAGTGACCAAAATTAAAGAAAGGTGGAGGGAGTACCCTCAAATTGCCAACCACCCAGTTTTAGACTTCCATGCCAGTTGGCAGAACCAGGTTTTGGTGCTTTTCTAGAAAACCAGAAGGGTGGGAGCTTGCCTCATTCTGTCAATATGTTGATATGTTGATAATGCTTTCAATATACCATAAAATTAGAAAACAGTAATTCCCTAATAATGCATTCATGTGCTTCTGTCTTTGTCACTTTCATAACACAACCGTGAAAAGCTAGTAATACAACTTAATTCCCTTAAAATGACAGAGAATACTTAGGATATGATAATATCTCTCATATCTACATTTTCCAGTTATAAATATACAAACAGAACAAATTTAAAACAAATTGGCTCAAAAACTAGGAAAACAGAATTGTCATTAAAAAAAATCATGTCTTTATTAGGATGTAACAATACCAAAGCATAGAGCTTAATACAGCAGCTCCAATAGTCATCTTAACACAAATACGACTAGACAATTTTTTTCCCATTGGAATAGCTTCATAAACCAAGCAAGATAGTTTAACAGACGTACAAACATACTCTGTACCTAACTGTGTGCTAATATGATAGCTGGATTTCATTTGATGAGATTCACTAGATGAGTTCATCCGTTGTATTTTCAGCAAACCTTATTAATTGTGTTTGAATAACACCTTAAATTAGAAACCACAGCAGGCAGTTACACGGAGGGCCACATCAACTTTTGGGAGTACGCCCCCGCTGTTTCCAAGCGGTGGCGTGCTCCGACCCTCCTGTCAGGACCCGTTTATCTGGGAGTGAGGGGGATCAGGCCCCAGAGCTCAGGCTTGTGTATTTTAATGCTAGGTCTGTTGTGAATAAGGCTCCCCTCATTCGGGATCTGATCGAGGAGGAATGCGCGGACCTGGCATGCATTATGGAAACCTGGTTGGGCCCAGAGGGGGGTGTCCCTCTGACTGAACTTTGCCCTCCAGGTTTCCGTGTGCTCCACCGGCCTCGGGCTCAGGGCAGGGGCGGGGGTGGTGGTGGTGGTTATATGGGAGACCTTATTTCCGCGGGAGGCCACTGTCGTACAGATAGTCGGGTGTGAGTCACTCCTTCTGAGGTGCGGCCCTGGGGCTCAGTTGGGTCTGTTGCTGAAGTACCTGGCACCCAGCTGCATGGCAACAGCCCTACCCAAGCTTCTCAATGCCCTCTCGGGGTTGGCGGTTGAGTTCCCTAGACTTATAGTTATGGGGGACTTTAACCTGCCTTCCCTTGGGGGGTCGTCAGAGTTGGCTCGGGAGTTCATGGCTTCCATGACGGCCATGGACCTGACCCAAGTAATTCAGGGTCCGACTCATGGACCCCGACACACTCGACCTTGTCTTTTTATCTGGACAGTGGCTTGATGATCTGGGAGGGGGTTCACCAACTATTGCCCCCTGTCATGGACTGATCATTATCTCCTGTGGCTAGTCTTCCACTTTGCCACCCCTCGCCGCTGGGCTGTGGAGCCGACCAGGTGGTTCCGCCCCAGGGTCCTAATGGATCCAGAACGGTTCCAGACGGTGCTTGGGTCTATACCTATCTCCCTCACTCACAGCCTGGCCGACACCTTGGTGGATGCCTGGGAAAGGGCGGCATCTGACGGATAAAATCGCTCAGATTTGGGCCGGTCTGGACTCTGACTGGGCAGAGTCGGATGGGGGTGAGACGAGTGGTCTTGGAAATATTATCTGGGATGAATTCAATCCTGTGACTCCAGAAGAGGTGGACAGGATCATGTGGAGGCTAAGTTCCACCACGTGTTTGTTGGACCCGTGCCCATGGCTGGTGTATGCAGCTCGGGAGGGGACACGAGGCTGGATCCATGCAGTAATAACTGCTTCTTTAAGGGAGGGTAGCTTCCCTACCACCTTGAAGGAGGCGGTGGTGAGGCCCCTCTTCAAGCGGCCTGTCCTGGATCCAGCTGTTTTGAACAACTATCATCCTGTCTCCAACCTTCGCTTTGTAGCGAAGGTTGTTGAGAGCGTGGTGGCACATCAGCTCCCTCTGTTCCTGGAGGAAACTGATTATCTGGACCCGTACCAATCGGGCTTCAGACCCGGGTACAGCACAGAGACGGCATTGGTCGCGCTGGGGAATGATATCTGGAGGGCTCGGGACAGGGGTTGTTCCTCTGTCCTAGTCCTATTAGACCTCTCAGTGGCTTTCGATACCATCGACCATGGTATCTTGCTGCGGCGTCTCAGGGGATTGGGAGTGGGGGGCACTGTTCTACAGTGCTTCTCCTACCTCCTGGGCCGCTCACAGTTGGTGTTGGCAGGAGGGCAGAGGTCGGCCCCGAGGCCTCTCGTTTGTGGAGTTCCTCAGGGGTCAGTCCTCTCCCCCCTCCTGTTCAACATCTATATGAAGCCGCTGGGTGAGATCATTCGTGGTTTAGGGGTGGGGTATCATCAGTATGCTTATGATACCCAGCTTTTTCTCTCCACCCCGAACCAACCCAGTGATGCCCTCGATGTGATGTCCCGTTGCCTGGAGGTGGTCCGGGTCTGGATGGGGAGAAACAGGCTTCGACTTAACCCCACCAAGACTGAGTGGCTGTGCATACTGGCATCTCGGATTGACCATTCTATTCCATCGTTAATTATGGGGGGTGAGGTGTTACCCCCCGTAGATAGGGCCCGCAACTTGGGTGTCCTCCTGGACTCACGGCTCAGTTTGGAAGATCATATAGGAGCCGTGGCCAGGGGGGCTTTTGCCCAGGTTCGCCTGGTGCGCCAGTTGCGGCCCTACCTGGACTGAGATGCCCTACGTGCAGTCACTCATTCGCTTGTGACCTCCCGGATAGACTACTGCAACGCTCTCTACATGGGGCTGCCCTTGAAGACCACTCGGAGGCTTCAGCTGGTGCAGAATGCGGCCACGCGAGTTGTGATGGGGTTTTCTCGATACTCCCATGTAACACCTCTTCTCCGCGAGCTGCATTGGCTTCCGGTTGCCCTCCGGGTGAGATTCAAGGTGCTGGTGATGACCTATAAAGCCCTAAATGGCACGGGTCTGGACTATCTTTGGGAGCTCCTGCAGCCAGCATCAATTTCCCATCGTCCTGTATGCTCCCACAGGGAGGGTCTCCTCAGGGTGTCACCGGTCAGGGAGTGCCGGCTGGCGGCACCCAGGGGGGAAAGCATTCTCGGTGGGCGCGCCTTCCCTTTGGAATCAGCTGCCGGTGGAACTCCGGATGGCCCCCGACCTTCGCTCGTTTCGCCGGGACCTAAAGACTTGGCTATTCGAGCTTGCCGGCCGGGACTGAGGGTTTTAAAGGTTTTATTTTTTTGGGGGGGGGGCTATCTAATTTAATTTTTATTTTAACTTGTATATATTGTATTATTTTAATCTGCCCTGTAAACCGCCCTGCGTCCTTCGGGAAAAGGGCGGTATATAAATTGAATTAAATAAATAAATAAATAAATAATGTGGTTCACTAAACCACTTTAAATCCTAGCATGATGTGTGAAGGGATATAAATAGGCTTAGCATATCCACTACATGCTTCATTCACAACTGTTCAAAGCATATAAATTTGAGCAGGAAGCCATATTTGTGATAACAGGCAATATGTAGGCTAGAACATTTATAGAACAGAAGCAGGGATCTTTGAAACCTGAATGGTTAAAGCTACAGTATTATGCATGCTTACCTAGGAATAAATTCCATTGGACTCAATCTTCTTACAATTAGACATGCAGAGACTTACAGTGCAAGTCTCCCTTATTTAGGCAATCTAAGCACCAGCATATCATTTCATCAAGTACAAATTGTGCTCTGTTTGGTATCCAGAGCTTGACATATTAAACAGGATATAAACTACCTTCTAAACAATGCTAATTACTCTCCAAGTGCATGATTCTTATTTTTTTGTGTCTGTGTTTTCTTTTCTTTGCACAGCAACAAAAAACATTTGTTGTAATAAGCCAGAATGTGGTTGGTTTGATTTGGATGTTATATTCCTCCAAGATTTGGGCTGAGTGGGATATTCAGCCATTTCTTTTTATTTAATAAGTTATGGCTAAGTTACTCATGATTTGATATGATTGAACTGAGTCCATTATAACCATTATAGCCATAAAGTGGGGAAAAGGATTAGTTTTGTCTAGGTGTGATCTTATCAAATTATAATTATTTATAAAAGATCATTTTCACTTAGTGTGCCTGTAAACCAGGTTTCTAAGTAGTCACACAATAAACAAAGGTCGCAGTTTGGATGATTGATTGATTGATTGATTGATTGATTGATTGATTGACTGATTAAACTTCTATAGCTGCCCACCTCAGTCAATAACAATTCAGAAAATACATTACCATTAAAAACACTAAAAACATCCAGGTTAGTACATGGGAGCAAGATGCTTGGTCAGTTAGAAATGGACCCTTAACACATTCAGCACCCCAGGCCTGTGAACATAACCAGGTTTTTAGGGCCTTATGAAAGGCTAACAGGATTGGGTAATATCTTAAATGGTTTCTTTAAAAATATCAGTAGTTTTCTATTATCTAAACTCAAGAGTTGTCACAAGTTAGCATCAGCTGAAAGTTGAATCCAAGGTAAATTATTGGTTTCTAAAATAAGTATATACAGAAAATAAGACATTTCAGCTTTTCATGACATTTTATTATGGAAGAAAAATATATTTATTGTGTATTGGGTTCTGAAGTGTAGAGAAGACGCCAGGCAGATGAGTGCAAGTAAACTATTGCTTTATTGGCAATCATGTCTGTACTGGGGAATTAGGGCGTACATGCAAGCTTATATACTTTCATACAACCAATCAGACTGAACCTAACAATCCCACCACTAAGACTCCCACCAGAACTGTTAGAGTTCAAACATGCAAATAGTTGCTTTCCCAAAACCTAATACACAACACCCCTTCCCCCTTTCAAGGAACAGACAGTGTACCTTTATAACATTCCAGCTTTACATCTTCCACTTCCACTTCGACTTCTAATACAATAATTGAATGATTGACCCCATTCAAGGCTATATATACCTATAATCCTTATTCAAGGATTATAAACTCACTCCCAACCACCCACATTAATTCTGAGTGATTGACCCCACTCAAGGTAATATCTTTATCACCCATTTTCAGGGATTATGTGCTTCCTCCAATATTTAGTTAAGTGATTGACCTCACTCAAGGTAGTAGTTGTCCAACGCGACCTTCTCAGACGTGCACTTATGGGTTGCTGCCATTAAGATCACAGACAGACCCTTCTGCTGTTCTGCCAGTATCCCTGTACTAACAAGTAGTACACAATGACCCAGTATGTGTCTATGAATAGACTTCTCCTGTAAGTTCCCTTACAAAAAATGATATGCACAGATAAATTAACAAAATCCAAAAAACAAGAGGCATGCCTCCCCACTTGGTGATTCAATACATACTTCTTTCTCTTAATTTACCACATAATCAGCGAGATGTGCAGGTGGCCTATGAGGTCGTGAGGAATGTCTCTGCGGTTCCCTCACTTTGTAGTCTACCAACTTATTAGGCATGCCCTGTGCACCTGTGTCCATCTCAGCTGTAGACTCCGAAGAATTGCTCTGGCTGGCCCTGTCTGGTAGGCCCACCCCAGAGTCAGATCTTGAAACAGGATCCGCACTGTGGTCACTGACGATTGCCTGATCCGAATGTTCAAGGGTTTCCTGTTGCAACTCTGTGCCCTCTGGATCCTCCTCAGCTTGAGAGCTATGGGAGGAATTATCACCCTCACTTGCACTTAGTGACCATTCTGGAAACCTTTTCCTTAATTGATCTATGTGCCATCTCACTAGATGCCCTCCCTCCACCCCTACTGTGTAAGTTAGGGGCCCTGATTTGTCAACCACCTTCCTAGGCACCCACAAGTGTCCTGGTCCATAGTTCCTGGCCCAGACCATGTCACCAGGTTGTAGCCCCCTAGGGGGTTTGGGTTGAGCAGCATCAGATGCCACTCTGTCAGGGTGAAGTCTATCCAGTTTGGTGATGAGGCGTTTGCCCCAGCGCAGCTCCGCAGGGCTTTTCCCTGTGGAAGTACAAGGTGTGGAGTGCTGACAAAGTAAGAAGTCTGCAAGTCTGTGATGCCAGTCACCTGTGATGATGCGCTTGAGTGCGTCTTTGGTCGTTCTCACCATCCGTTCTGCTTGTCCATTCGATGATGGGTGGAAGGGCGCAGATGTGGCATGTCTGATCATGTTTGCTCTCAGGAAGGCCTGAAACTCAGCAGCGGTAAATTGAGCCCCATTATCAGAAACTATGACATTAGGAAGCCCATGAGTGGCAAAAAGTTTCCTCAGCACCTGGATTGTCTTGGCTGAAGTCATACTAGAGACTGGAACAACTTCCAGCCATTTTGAATGACTACTACAATTAGAAAGAGCTGTCCTTGAAATGGACCAGCGTAATCGACATGGACCCTGGACCAGGGCGTGTGAGTTGGCTCCCATCATGCCTTCTTAAAAAATAAGCTTGGAACTCAGGACCTGGACTTTTGTCTTGCCATCCTGTGAATACCCATGATAGAACTCTGCTCAGAATCTTATCTGAAGCAGTTTCAGTCGCTATGTCCCCTGTGTGGAGGGGGAATTCAGGTAACTCTTGAATGGACAGTATTTGTGTAGCAGGGGCTGGATCTGGATCGATAGATGGTAAGGGAAGTCTACTTAGGCCATCAGCATGGCCCATTTCTTTTCCAGGTTTGTGAATCATTTTGAAACTATAGGCAGATAAGAATATGGACCACCTAAGCATCCTTGGTGAAAGTATATGAGGGGTTTGCTTGTCAGTTGTGAATAAGCCTAAGAGAGGCTTATGGTCAGTAAACACAGTGAAATTCCTACCATAAAGATAATTGTGGAATTTTTAAACCCCAGCAACAATAGCCAAAGCTTCCTTGTCTATCTGTGCGTAATTCCTCTCAGCCTTCGATAGAGTTCTTGAGTAACAAGCGATGGGGACTTGCTCCCCATTCCTTCCCAAATGGCTTAAAACAGCTCCCACTCCATAGGGGGAAGCATCACAAGCGATGCAGACAGGCTTGGATTCGATATAGTGGGTGACAGTGGATTTGTCAGATAATAGGCTCTTAAGTTTTTTGAAACTTTTCTCATGCAAACTAGCCCACTTCCATACAACTTTTTTATCTAGCAGCCTGTGAAGTGGCTCAGCTATGGCAGCCTTGTTAGGCAAAAATGAGTGGTAGAAATTTAATAACCCTAAAAATGCCTGAAGCTCTGCCTTACTTTTAGGGCTGGGGGCCATTTTAATCGCCTTGACCTTGGACTCTGCAGGGTGGATTCCACTGGCATCAATTCGGAATCCTAGAAACTCTGTAGAAGTGACCCCAATGTTACATTTGTCTCTTTTCAGCTTGAGACCTGCAGAGCGAAACCTATTTAACACAGCTCTGAGTCTATTTGCTCTCCCTTGTGTGTTACTATGGTCTGGGCTGCTGCTGTAGCCTTGCTAACAGGCAGCTGCTGGTACGCCTGCGCTAGATCGAGTTTTGTGAAAATGGTGCTGCCTTGCAGGGAAGCAAGCAAATGGCTGACCATGGGGACCGGGTAAGCATGCTGATTAAGAGCTTTATTCAGGGTACACTTATAATCTGCACAGATGCAGATTTCCCCATTTGATTTGAGTGGGGTGACTATAGGGGTCTCCCATTCCCCCCCTTCGACGGGCTGCAGCACCCCCTGTTCTACTAATTTGTCCAACTCAGCCTCAATCTTATGTTTTAGCGTGAATGGGACTCTTCTGGGTTTGACTCTAATTGGCAAGACGTTCGGGTCCAACTTAAATGAGATGGGGGGCCCAGTGTACATTGCAAGCTTGGAAGCGAATATGTCTGTGAATTCTTCACAGACAGATTCGATGTTAACCCCATGAGTTTGGTTTATGCCGGTAATTGCAATTCCTAATGCTTCAAACCAGTCCAATCCTATTAAGCTAGTTCTTTGGCCTTCGACCACAACAACATCCAGGTGCCCATGAAACTTTTTGAATTTAACAGATAGGGTGGCCTCCCCCTTGGTTTTAACCTGGGCGTTCTCAATTTAGCCCACTGCTTACTGCAGCCGCAAACAAATTTAAAAGTCTCGTATGATATAATCGAAACCGCAGAACCAGAATCTAACTCCATCTTACAAGGAATACCTTGAAGATGAATTTCAAGTTTTAACTTAGGTTTTAAAGGGCGGCGGGCCCCGGTTTGCCAAATAGCCCTTCGGCTTTCACAAAACCCCACACTGGTCGGGCTCTGAGCCCCGGTACCTCTCCTTGGCAAATTTCCTGGTTGTTGTTTGTGTTGGCTGTCTCTGAAACGGCTTCGGCATACTGCCGCGATGTGCCCCCTTCTACCACAGGCCCGACACGTGGCTGACCGAAACTTGCAGTTCATTCTTGCATGGTTGCCACTGCAACCCCCGCATCTAGAGAAGAAAATGGCCTTCTGGTTGCCTTCTCTGTGCTCGAGTCCTAGTTCTTGTGGCTCTGTTCTCTTCCGAATCTTGTCCACTTCTGTTTCCTCTTCAACTGCGTTCTCATTGTAAGAAACGGCCTCGTGGTGTATTGTTTCTTCCAGCTTACTGGTTTTGGACGTCTGGACCACCTGGACCGTGCCTCCGGCTGCTTCGTTGGCCATAATTTCATCTTCCACATCCTGAAGGGTTAGATTGGGCCTAGCGAATAGTCTTTGTTGCAACGCCTTGTCTCTAAGGCCACATACGAGCCGGTCTCAAAGACGCTCATCTAGGTTGGAAAACCTACAGAGGCGAGCGGCCTGGCATAAGGCCGCGATAAATTCTGATGCAGTTTCCCCAGTGCGTTGCACTCGTTGATCAAATCTGAACCGCCAGGCCATCTCCGACATCCTGGGCTTGAAGTGTGCGTTCAGCTTTTGTTTGAGATCGGCGAACAAGATGGTGTCAATTGGTGTTGGGGCAAATAGGCTTTCGGCCAGGTCGAATGTTGCAGGCCCGCTTATGCAGAGTAGTGTCACCGCTTTCAGGCTGTCCTCCGTGATCTGGTTCGCCCGTAAGTAATTTTCTATTTGTCCGAGGTGCAATGGCCACTGTTTGGGGTGGTGGATGTCTAATTCACAAGGCTGGCCGACTTTTGGCATCTTCTTTCTTCTGGTCTTGGACCTGCTCCACAAACTCAGATGGGTGCTTCTGAGCACGAGGCCGCTAGCGTGCTGATCTAGCCGGCCGATAGAGAGGGGGTGGAAAGATGCCTCTTTCCTCCAGCATGTGAAGCTGTCCCCTCATGACTTCAGCTCTATGGTGAAGCAGGATCCCACCTTCATCGCCACTATTGTGTATCGGGTTCTGAAGTGTAGAGAAGATGTCAGGCAGATGAGTACAAGTGAACTATTGCTTTATTGGCAATCATGTCTGTACTGGGGAGTTAGGGCGTACATGCAAGCTTATATACTTTCATACAACCAATCAGATTGAACCTAACAGTCCCGCTACTAAGACTCCCGCCAGAACTGTTAGAGTTCAAACATGTGAATAGTTGCTTTCCCAAAACCTAATACACAACAATATTCAAATAACGTTTCTACCTAAAATAGCTGGGTTACAATTCATCAAGAGATTCAGTCTGTCTCATATGAGTTCAAGAGGGATTTTTAACAAAACTCACTATATCATGTTTACATAAAATTTCAATTAGCAAGAATCCCCAGCATGTAACTTAGCAAGCATGTCCAGCAAATTATCAGCATTTCATCAATCATGACTAAGAAAGTTAAGAAGCATCAGATTTGGCTAGTACTCAGGTGGAAGACCACCAAGACAAAACAGAGTTGTAAGTTAGCTTGAGGAGTCAAAACATGTCATGCGAGAAGCAATGACTAACAATGTCTATATTGTTGTAAAAAAAACTAGATGGTATATCAAAGAAATCACTAGAACTCAAGCTTCATCTGAGGTAAACTTTGTGTTGCTGCCATTTTTATCCATATCATTTTAACTTGCTACCTTGTTGGTTCCATTTAACATATATGTGGATATGTTATATCTATATAAATATATAGCAAGGGGAGGCTGTTTTCTGAATTGTGGTTAGTAGGCTAAATACAATTTTTCTGTATTTCATGTTACTTGGACTTTAATGTTTGTCAACCCCATCCTATCCTCATGGATAGCACATACCAGGGCTCACTGGCCATGTAATTCAAAGTTCCCCATTTCTAATATAGAGGTACTTGTAATTTGGCTTTGATGAGGTAACTGTATTTCACAAACATTTGTATCATAATTAATACCTTTGGACTGTATGTAAAGGCCACTGCTTATGTTGCTTCTTCAGGCTAGGCCCTTCATAAAACAATACAGTCCTTTTGGGGGTTTGTATTTTAAACACCAGGTAAATACTGTCTAAATAACAAGAACTGCCTGGTGGACAAGACCCTGGAGAGAGAGCATTTGTTTGTTTTTGAAAACACTCCATGGACAACAGCCACCAGCAGATGTTGTCCTTAACTAGTCCCTGTGGAGTTGGGTCAAATGAGATCTCCTCATCCCTTCACAAGCACACATGAACCCATGAAAGCAAGTTTTCTTATATAACACCATTTTATAGGCCAAGAAAAAGCATATGTGACAAAATGGAAATAATTATTTATATAATATACAGATTACTTCTTCCCACCCATTTTCTTTTTTTGCATTCTGCACGATGCAGGTGAGTAGGTTTAAAATAAAGTCACATTCCAATCTGGAGTCTGGAGTTCTCATATTCTTCCACTATTCACTTATTTTATCACCTTAATAGTCTATTTTTCAATCTGTCCTTTACTTTTCAGAACGTCTTGTTTCTGGCATCAGTTCTTGTTTATGTAAAGCAGAATACCTCTTGAACACTTATTTATCTCTGAAGGATAAACAGTTAATTCCCAGTCCCTTTCAAGAGATTGGAAACACATCCATATTGCTAAAAAAAATGCAAGGAGAAGGGAGGGCAGGAGAAATAGCACAACTAGTCTTCATCCTCAATTTTTCTGAATGTTTAATTTCCAGTTCCTTTCAGATGGCCAGCCTTTTAATTTCCAAGTTCTTTAGCAATACAGCCAGGATTGGTCCAATATATTTTAACTATTTAAGGACATCAAAGCACAGTAAGCATGGAGGTATTTTTGTGCCTGGGAGTCTATACAGATTGCAAAAAGTGAACAGCCTACCACCATGCCCCTTCCTGACCTATTAGCACTTGTATGTGGGCAATAACAAATGCTTATGTCCTCTCCAGGTTTAGAATTAAACTAAGCACACTTTACGCCTCATATAAAATTAAAAGATCAATTTGGACATGCCATAGCCACACACACTTCAGATTATCTGCTGTCATCAAAGCTATTCTGTGGCCCTCATTATAACACTAAAGTAAAATTGATGGCCCTTGGTATAAATGTAATACATTAAATTAGAATGAGATTACATTCATTGGGTAAAAAATTATCCAGAAATACAATAACCCAGGTTGTCCAAACCTTTTAAGATTTGGGATTGCTTGTCAGTTTTTGTCTATTAATGAGAATCAGCTGAGGCCAGAGAGGTTTTATTACGAAGAGGAAAGGAAGCCAGTACCCATGATTACTCTGTGTAAATATTACTCTTTACACAATCATGCTATCGTGTTCACACATGACACAAGCCATTTGCTGTCTTCAGTAACAAAATAAGGACAGCGGATACAGTATGAAGCAGAAATTTTGCATTGGATAAAACATTACTGATACAAGTATAATTTGGGGATCACTGAAATGAGTTAAGACAGCAGATGATCAGCAGAAAGCTCATCTCACTCACCAGAGTCTAGAACAGGGGTAGGCAACCTCGGCTCTTTTATGACTCATGGACTTCAACTCCCAGAATTCCTGAGTCAGTATGCTGACTCAGGAATTCTGGGAGTTGAAGTCCAATAGTCATAAAAGAGCCGAGGTTGCCTACCCCTGGTCTAGAAGAATATTTATTCTATTAGATTTATTTATATCCTGATACTAATGAGAAAATTTATTATTGTTCACTTTTCTGTAAAAATTAGGTTTACAGTTTGATTCTAGAGCTCTGGATTATCTAAAATCTAGTATCAGTGTATTACTGTATTACTAACATTAATAGGAATTAATAAGAATTATCCAATTTTGACAGAATAATCATAGATGCTGGCTTCCTTTCCTCTTCATAATAAAAATTCTCTGGCCTCAGTCAAGTTCTCATTAATGGGCAAAAACTGCACAAGCAATCCTAAATCTTAAAAATTTTGGACAACCTGAGTTATTGTATTTCTGGATAATTTGTTACCCGGTGAATGTAATCTCATTATAATTTAATGTATTATATTTATACCAAAGGCCATCAATTTTACTTTAGCGTTTTATCTGATTAGTTTATAATATTCCAAATTTGGATTTAGCTCAGTGCATTGTGTGTTTCCAGCCACTATCATTTGTAAAGGAAGACAATTATGATTAATAGTTGATTGTTTACCTATGGCTGAATATCTCCTCAGGTCTTTTTCCATCTTTGTATCTCAGAGAAAGTGCAATAGATCTACAGGTAGTCCTAGAGTTACTGGATGACAGTAATTGAGAGTGGAATTTATGTTGCTAAACAATGTAATTGCAAAGTGCTTAGTGATGACAATCTCAGCACTCCCTATTGCCATCATTCACCAAATCCCACTAGTCATTCGTCCAGGACCCACTCCAATCTTAGACATCCCAGGCCTTAGTCTTGATAAGGTAAGTGTGCTGCTTCAGGTTCCATTTACGCATTTATACAGTTGCTATGGAGATTAGCAATTTACTTCAAAATTAAGCAAATAACAGCAGACAAGAGAGGATCATAAATCAACTCAAAAGTCTCTGAAAAGGCAAAGCCTGCTTGAATGGTTTTGCTTTCAGTGGGAGAGAAATCCAAAATCTGAGTTCAGAGAGCCGAGTCAGGTCAACCAGCCAGTCCAAGGGTTAGAATTTCACAAGCAGGATCCACAAAAACATCACATAAGAGCTAGAGAACAGGGCTTCCGGTTTGCCATGCAGCCGCTATGGATGGCTGGAAGACTTGCTCTCTCTCCCCCATCCAGTTTCACATCGCTGGGAGGCCCTGAAAAGGGCCAAATGTTGCCCCGAAGAGGCAACCAGCAAGGAGGGGCGCTCGCTGGATTGCAGGAGAACCGCAACTCTCCCGTTAGACCTGGTGATCCCTCCAAACTGGCAGACTAAAGGACTGCCCATTATGGCTCGCCCCTAGGCTGTGAACAGCCAAAGTCACGTTTTCCACCAGGCAACTCTTAAAGCAGTGCGGAAGAGACTGGGTGAGATCTACCTTTTTTACACCCTAATTACTTTCTTTACCTCCTTAAGCTTCTAAGCATTTTCCCCACTGCAGTGAGGGAAGGGGGACTTTAGCCCTCCCTCCAGAAAGAGCAGTGACTAAATACTCAGGGGCATTTTAAACATTAAAAAAGTAACTGAATCCCAATTGGAACTTTATCTCTCAAAGCATGCGGACTGAAAGATTTTTTATTTCGTATTTTTCATTGTCTACTTCTTTGGAAATCTAGATTCTTTCTTATGAAAAGAAAAAAGAAAAACTGAAAAGATTAAGACAACTTTGGGACTCAAAGGGAAACTTTAAAGGGGGCCTGGCTGACTGCCCAAGGAAATAGATAAGATACATAACCTTGAGAACTTTGAAACAACAGCTGTGAAAAGCTTTGTGTTCCCTACCAAGAAAAAAAAATTCTCTTTTGGATTTTCTAAGTGTAAAGCCTTTAGCTTAAAATACCAATATGGAAGAAGACCAGGAACAAAATTTATTTATGGATGAAGATCAAGAAACTCTTGCTATGTTGAAAACACTAATCCAAATTCTTACCACAACCAATGAAATACTAAGAGGCTATGGGAAGGAACAAGAAGACAGCCCAAATATGAAAGCCCAAACTTTGACCACAACTAAAGAACCATCTATACAAAATACAATAGAAAAAATGAAACATTAAAATACAATGACAGAAGAATCTACTATTCAACAAATATTGATATTTGAAAATCCAAAAAAGACATTGACAAATTGGAAAAAGGAAAAGGTTTCTTATACAACTCAGAAGGAACTAGAGGAACTAGAAAAAGAACAGTTGGATGAGAAGACAAACAATTCAAAACACCCATGTCAATATGGAAGAATAAAGAGATGACCCACTAGACCAGGGGTAGGCAACCTCGGCTCTTTTATGACTCATGGACTTCAACTCCCAGAATTCCTAAGTCAGCTGACTCAGGAATTCTGGGAGTTGAAGTCCATGAGTCATAAAAGAGCCGAGGTTGCCTACCCCTGCACTAGACCTACAAGTCCTCTCAAAAAAATGATGACCGGATGGTTTTGCCAATATCAATTAATATATATGATATTACAGAGATTTGTTCGATGATCCAAAAACAAGGACATAGAAGATGATTTGGCAAAGGAAAAAAGCCAGAATAAGACTCAAGAATGGAGTTTCGACCATCTTATTGAAATCTGAAACAGAATGTACTTAAATAGATAAGATGTGTATGTTGAACACAAGATATTGTTATGAACTGAGATAAAGAAAAAATTTTGGTCATTAAAATTTAGCAGTATAAATTTGAATATTGATTTGTGCATAAAGGTCATGTAAAGGTGAATAACGTAGATAAGCTAAAAATGTATTGTTGAAAGTAATAAATAGGTCTATATGGAATGTTAAAAACAAAAATTATCAGTTTAAGCAAGAGAGCAATACAAAGAGGAAAAGAGGAAAGAGGAAAAGAGGAAGTATTAAATATTGAAATAAAAAGAAATTTTGATTACTACTTAAAAAACAACAACTGAAAATTAGCAGATAGGAAGGATATCATATTGTATTCTTAATTTGTTGACATAGAGGGTGAGAAGTTAAGTAAATTGGATGTGTATTTTGAATATTAGATTTTGTGAGGAATGGTGATAGATGAATTAGGAGTATACTAAAAATCTTGGGAATGATAAATATCAAACATTAAATCTACATGTTAGTGGAAATTAAAATTGAAAAATCTATTAGGTCATTGATTGTCTAAAAGATTGTATGTTAAAATAATTAGAATATGTGTAAATTAAAAAATATGAATATATGTAAGAAAATTATTTTCTATGTGATTGATAGGATAAAACCTGTCTTTAAATTTACAAATAGACAGTATATATGAAGGGGAAAAGAGAGGAAATGTTTATGGTAGCAATTTGAAATCTGTACTAATGATATCTGTATGTAATTGAATTACTACTACCCAGCCACCACATTGCTTTTCAAATATGTGAATGTAATATTGGAAAATCAATAAAATTTGTAAAAAAAAAAGAGCTGGAGAACAGTCGGTTGTTTCCAATGAAGAAACCTAGGTCAGAGCTATCTCTGAAATCAGGCTGCAGTCCGCTGTTTTCAGTTACAAAGTTCTCTCCCTCTATTTGGCAAGAAGCTTCTGAGCATTTTTGTTCTGCTCTATGCTTAATGCACGACTACACTATGTACAGGGACTTGGGGATCAGAGAGCAAACTCCAACCACTCTTGCTGCCCTGTACTCCACAGGCTCTGCCTTGCTCAATTAACCTTTGCCATCTTCTTCCCGCTGCTGACGAGGAGTAGCCAGTCTCTGGTCCTATGTGAGGCAACAATTGATTGTTCCAGCCCGTCTTCCTGAAGATGTGACAGGACTTTAGAACTCAGGCTGGCAGAGTGGCTGGGGTTTGTGCTGTGGCAGCTGGCTGCAGCATAGAACTTGGCAGTACTCTGTGGCACAGCACTGGGGCAGAAGTAGGAACCCAGTGGTGGTGGTGGCAGATGGCAGAGATTAATGAAGGCAATGGGAGAATAGAATAGAACAGAACAGAACAGAATAGAGCTGGAAGGGACCTTGGAGGTCTTCCAGTCCAGCCCCCTCCTTAAGCAAGAGGACCTATACCATCTCAGACAGGTGATTGTCCAGTCTCTTTTTTAAAACTTCCAGCGATGGAGAGCCCACGATTTCTGGGAGTAAGCTGTTCCACTGGTTGATTGTCCTCACCATCAGGAAGTTTCTCCTTAATTCCAGGTTGCTTCTCTCTTTGATCAGCTTCCAACCATTGTTTCTCGACCTTCCCTCAGGTGCTCTGCTGAACAACCTGGCCCCCTCTTCTTTGTGGCAGCCCCTCAGATACTGGAACACTGCTATCATGTCTCCCCTATTTCTTCTTTTCTTTAGACTGGCCAAACCCAAGTTACGCAGCCATTCTTCGTACGTTTTGGTCTCCAGCCCTTTGATCATCTTAGTTGCTCTTCTCTGAATTTTTTTTCAGACTCTCAACATCTTTTTTGTGATATGGTGACCAAAATTGGCTGTAGTATTAGAGGTGTGGTCTTACTAGGGCTTTATAAAATGGCACTAGTACTTCGCCTGATCTTGATTCTATGCCTCTGTTTATACAACCCAGAATTGTATTAGCTTTTTTGGTTGCTGCTGCACACTGCTGGCTCATAGTTAAGTGATCGTCTGCCAGGACTCCAAGGTCCCTCTCACAGTTACTGCCTCCAAGCCGGGTCTTGCCCAATCTGTATTTGTTCCTTTGGTTTTTCCTGCCTAAGTGTAAGACTTTGCTTTTCTCCACATTGAAACTCATTTTGTTGGATAGGGCCCACTGTTCGAGTTTGTCAAGAGTTTGTCTTCTGGGGTGTTGGCTACTCCTGACAGTTTGGTGTCATCTGAGAAT
The DNA here is from genome assembly GCF_964194415.1 of Vipera berus. NCBI lineage: Eukaryota > Metazoa > Chordata > Lepidosauria > Squamata > Viperidae > Vipera > Vipera berus. The sequence goes on from NC_138209.1 coordinate 22,975,163, forward strand.
CTGATGAGTTCCCCTTCAATTCCCTCATCTAAGTCATTGATTAAGATATTGAATAGTACTGGGCCCAGGACGGAACCTTGTGGTACCCCGCTGCTTACTTCTCTCCATGTGGATGTAGTGCCATTGAGGACTACTCATTGAGTATGGTTTGTCAGCCAGCTACTGCCAAGTGCAACTGTGCAGAGCAGCCAAAAGGGCAGAAATAGAGGGAAGATTGGTGGGGGGAGGAGTAGAAATTATCCCGTGGTCATAAGTGCAGATATACTGCCAAGTACCTAAATTTTGATCACATAACCAGGCGGGGAGGCTGCAATTGCTATAACTTTGGGGATGGGGATGGGCATTTGATTAGTTATTCACTGGCTCCATAACTTTGAAGAGTTGCTGAATGAATGGACTACTTGTTTATCAGTGTTTATAACTAATCCTGGTAACACATTTCAAATAGTCATACATAGTCTCAAGAGCAATGGTCCCCTGATCAATTATTTTCTAATAAAAGTATCCAGATATGCCCGTTGGTGCTTGCAAGCATTGTGCTCTATGCATGCAGGTTCTTAATTTACTGATTAGTTTCTAATGAAACTTTTATCTTAAATTAGATTGCAGTCTTTTACTCTAAAGAAACAGAGGTTGCAAAAGAATGTTAATATAAAGCTTTTGTTCTCTAGAAAATTATAACGTGGAATTAAATTTCAAAATGCACACATTATTTTGCCAGTAATTTGTAAGAAGAGAAAAGTATAAATGTTCTTAAGTCCTAAAGAACAAAGCAAACTTTAAGCCATTTTTTTTATCACCACCAAGGAAATGAGCAAACTTTTTTTCTGTCCACACATACTTTAATTTGAACACAATGAGATATTTCTTTATATTTGACATTTAACAGATTTGCACTATTTTTCCTTGGCAAATATGTGTCCTACTATTATTGGTCACTGTATATTTTTATGGTGACCATATTTTTCTTGGAAAAAATAAAAGGACAAATCTGAAAGAGGTTAATATGAATAAAAAAGTCTTTATTTATAACTTTGTTTTACAAGGAAAATTCAAGAGCAAAACCAAGAAAATTTTTATAAATGTATATTCAAATAAAAATATCTAACATCAAACAGTATATGCAAATATGTAAATTTATTTTAAAAAGACAATTCAATTCCTATATTTTCCACAAGAATGTGAAAGACTGCATTGCTCATTATTGTATAGTAAATGTTAAATGACAAAAAGAATGAGTTTTTGAAAAAATAAATCTAAAATATAAATCTAAATAAATCTAAATATTTCTGAAATAAAGGACTGCCTTTATAATAAAAGACATATGTCTAGTTTAATGAAGAGAAGGATGAGGGGTGACATGATAGCAGTGTTCCAATATCTAAGGGGCTACCACATAGAAGAGGGAGTCAAGCTATTCTCCAAAGCACCTGAAGGCAGAACAAGAAGCAACAGATGGAAACTAACCAAAGAGATAACTAAGGAGAAATTTCCTGACAGTTAGAACCAGGACTTTTTTTCTCATAGAATGCTCAGAACGGCGTTCTGGCACCATTTTTTGCACACACACAAAAAAGCACTTTTGCACGAGCTGTGCTACTCCCTCTATTGGCTTTCGAAAGCCTATTGGCTTTCGAAAGCCAATAGGAAATGCTGCTGAGCATGCCAAAAGACCAGGCCAGCAAACGTTGCACAGGCAAGTTGTCTGCAGCGAAGGAGAGTTGGCAGGAACTTTGCACCGCTCCCTGCTGCCCAACTACACCATCTCAAGTAGGTAAGTGAGGACAAGGAGTGGGAGGTGGGTTCTGCAGAGTCCATGTGGACTCCTTCCTTGTGCTCACCCATGTCAGCAAGGCTGGTGGCCTACCTGTTGTTGGACCTGCACCCCGGCTGCCACCTCGTCCTGCGCACCTATGTGGCCACCCTGGAGTGCCTGGTCCACAACGCAATGCACATTTCCACTGTGTTCTGTTCCCTCACCTTAGTAGAAACATGTGACTGCTGATTCCCGAGTGCTGCTCCAAGCTGTGTTTCTTTGCCTGAATCGTTTGCCTGATACATAGCAGGAATATCGTAGTTAGTAATAGGTCCTGAGTGTACAATTTCTTTGTTCTTTTCTCTTCCTTGTACTTGTACTGAAATAGTTTCCATGGAATTTCAGCATAATGTTCCTGGATTTCCACATTGTGTGTGCTTCCTTCACATGTAATGCTACCTCTTCTCCATTTTCCATCTCACCTACTCCTTTCAAATAAGTTACATTTGAAGTGTATGTAAGGTTCAATTCTTGCATTCCACTTATCAGTTTCATCCCAACAGGTTTTAGTAATGGCTACTAATCATATTAGATTTCCTTCATTAAAACTTCTAGGTCTTGGTTGTTTCCAATGGACAGTGTATTTGAATAGGTTCACTGGGAAATATAACTTGATCTGTTCTTCCCTGTATTTATGTGTTCATAATTGGGTGCATTTGCAATCTGTGAGCCTTCCCCAGTTCCAGATGCATGAAACTTCCATAAATCATCATGTGTTGGTTGACAGATTCTAAATATTGCAGAAATATCCAAGAAATATATGCACATCAAAGTAAAAGAAATAATTACTTGATATGTCAATTATCAACACTTAATCTAAAATATCAGTAACTTGATTTGATAAAATATTCTGGAAATCAGTCCAAAAGAGACTGTAAGTTAACAGGGACAGATTGATACTGTATGAGCCTTCCCATTACGTTTTGGTATTAGCCATATTAGATGTATGAAGCAACTTCTACGGAGAGATTCACGTGGTGTTCATACTATGGTCTTCATAGGGCCAGTATCAAGACCACATCTCTCCAGACCAGTTCAAGTGATACTCAACTGCTTTGAAATTCATTTGGTGCTCAAGGCATTTTGACATGAACATTTTGTCCTGGTACTGATCATTTGTTTGGTACTCAAAACACAAATTAGAACTTGTGTTGGCTGCCTTGTGACTCATTACATTATTTCTTTCGGGAAAAATTTGCTTGGTACTCATTGCACCTCCTGAAACCAATTAAGGATGAGTACCAAGGTACCACTGTATTTACTTTTAATTTGGGGGGTTCCTTCTACTATTATTGTTTCTTTGCTATGCGTTTTATTCTGGTATCCAGCCTTCATTTTATATTATTCTTATAAATGAAGGAAAATATACATATCCTAGGATATTGGATTTTGCTATATTATTTTTGTTTTGATTTTTCTGTTTTAATGCTTTAGACTAAATTATTACATAATTTTAATTGGGCAATATATACATACTAAGAAAAAAATAAACTTTTAGCATGACACATCCTCTATTGCATCAAGCTTGGATTCAGATATTTTGGTGCTCATAAATATTCTTTTGAACTTTTCTACTGTCTTGTTTATTTTAAAATGGATGATTTCTGTTCTTTTCATAAAACAGCCCATCCAAAATCAATAAAAGTTTTTAATGCCAATTTTTATAAATACACTCAAAGTTACTTCTGCAGAATCCATTACTATCGTTTTCTACACTGAAACTATAAACTGCTGTGTAAATTGAATACAAATACTCCTTCAAAGTATGTATCAATTCCTATCTCTTTAACTTCACCACTGCAGGAAGGATGAATTGAGTTATCTGACCTTAATGACGTCATGAAAACAAAACCATTATACTTGATTTCAGCTCCCCAATCTGGCACTTTCCAGTTGTATTGAACTATAATAGCCATAAATCTCAGCTACTATAATTATGGTAGTTGTAGTGTGTATATGCAGTTTTTCCCAATCTGGTGCCTTTCATTTGTGATGAAATTCAACTCCAATAATCCCAACTGTGAACAATGTTGATGAAATCTGACACACTGGGTTACTACCTAATTGCTCTACAAGGCATATATTTTATAAATTAGGAAAATATCACACTCTTAATTAGGTACCAAAAGTATTTGTAAAGTTGTGTGAATTTGACAATCAAACCATTTACATCTTTTTTAAAAAAAATGGTTAAGTAAAAATACATAGTTGTGGCAAGTTCTTAAAGAGATGGGAGTACCAGACGATCTTATTTGTCTCTTGAGAAACCTATATGCGGGCCAAGAAGCAACAGTGAGAACTGGACACGGAACCACTGATTGGTTCAAAATTGGGAAAGGAGTCTGGCAAGGCTGTATACTGTCGCCCTTCCTATTTAACTTATATGCAGAGCACATCATGAGAAAGGCCGGGCTAGATGAATCAAAAGTTGGAATTAAGATTGCCGGGAGAAATATCAACAACCTAAGATATGCAGATGATACCACTCTAATGGCAGAAAGTGAAGAGGAACTAAAGAGCCTCTTGTTGCTGATGAAGAAGGAGAGTGCAAAAGTTGCTTGAAACTTAACATTAAGAAAACCAAGATCATGGCATCCGGCCTTCTCAATTCCTGGCAAATAGATGGGGAAGAAATGGAGGTAGTGACAGATTTTATTTTCCTGGGCTCCAAGATCACTGCAGATTGGGATTAGAGCCAAGAAATTAAAAGACGCTTGCTCCTGGGGAGGAAAGCCATGGCATATCTAGACAGCACATTAAAAAGCAGAGACATCACCCTGTCAACAAAAGTGCGTAGTCAAGGCTATGGTCTTCTCAGTTGCAATGTACAGCTTTGAAAGTTGGACCATAAGGAAGGCTGAGCACCAAAGAATTGAGGCCTTTGGACTATGGTGCTGGAAAAGACTCCTGTGAGTCCCTTGGACTGCAAGGCATTCAAACCGGTCAGCCGTAGAGGAAATCAACCCTGACTGCTCTTTAGAAGGCCAGATCCTGAAGTTGAAACTCAAATACTTTGGCCACCTAATGAGAAGGAAGGACTCACTGGAGAAGAGCCTAATGCTGGGAAAGATTGAGGGCAAGAGAAGAAGGGGACGACAGAGAATGAGGTGGCTGGATGGAGTCACTGAAGCAGTAGGCATGAGCTTAAAGGGACTCCAGAAGATGGTAGAGGACAGTAAGGCCTGGAGGAATGTTGTCCATGGGGTCGCGATGGGTCGGACACAACTTCACAGCTAACAACAACAACAGCAACAAACGCTAAATGATTTGAAATCAATTGAAATTAAAGAGTACTCTTCCTATATATAAAGTACCTATAATTTACACAAATTATAGAGCCCCTCTAGAGAATCTTATAACTTATCAGCTATAAGATAGAAGAAATTTTGGTTTTAGAATATTTAACATAATTTGTTTTCCATTTCCTGTTTTCATTACTATATTATTTATAATTAATTATTCCTGCCTCCTAATCTGCTATAACTGCCCAAGGTCACTGTACTAGTTAGGTGGTGTAGAAATTTAATAAATAATTTTTTTTTATCTATACTAATACGGTGAAACATTTCACCATGTGATGATCCTAGTATTTTGACAAAATATCTTTTAACACTCTGACATATTTTTGCATGTATATATCTTTTGTTATAATGCTAGTCACAATTATGGGCAAAATAATAATAATAATAATAATAACAACAACAACAACAACAACAATAACAACAACAACAACAGCAACAGCAGCAGCAACAACAACAATGGACTGGACTCAAGCAGAACTAAAAGCAATGGATAGAAAGACCAGAAAAATAATGACAATGAATCATGCCCTTCATCCACGAAGTGACATTGACATACTCTATCTACCAAGGCAAATAGGTGGACGTGGAATGCTGCAAGTACATCAGATGGTTGAAGAAGAAAAAATGGCTTTGGAAGAATATCTGAAGGACAATGATGAAGATGCACTGAAATTAGTATATCACGAAGGCTTACTGACTACTGGAGAGACCAAACTGGCCTACAAGAAAGACCAAATGAAGAACAGAATAGAGGCATGGGAAGACAAAGCATTACATGGCCAGTGCATTAAAAAAAATAGCTGGGAAAGCAGATAATAACAAGACCTGGCAATGGCTAAGAGCAGGAAAGTTGAAGAAAGAGACCGAGGGACTAATTCTGGCTGCACAAGACCAAGCCTTAAGGACAAATGCATACAAACTCAAAATTGAGAAGACAGCAACAGACAGTAAGTGCTGCCTATGCAAAGAAGCTGAAGAAACAGTGGACCACCTGGTAATCTGCTGCAAGAAGATCACACAGACTGACTACAAGCAGCAGCATGACAAAGTAGCAACAATGGTGCATTGGAAGATCTGCAAGAAATATCATTTGCCTGTAAAGAAGAACTGGTGGGATCATAAAATAGAGAAAGTCATAGAAAATGATAAAGTTATACTGCTCTGGGACTTCAGAATTCAAACAGACAAGCACCTGCAACATAACACCCCGGACTTAACAATTGTCGATAAGAAAGACAAAAAAGTCTGGATAGTGGACGTGGCAGTGCTTGGAGACAGTAGAATAGACGAGAAAGAACTGGAGAAGATAACAAAATACAAAGACCTACAAGTAGAAATAGAAAGACTGTGCCAAAGACAAGCAAGGGTAGTACCAATAGTAATAGGTGCCTTGGGTGCAATCCCAAAGCAACTGGAACACCACTTGAACACCATTGGCATTGACAAATTCGCCATTAGTCAATTGCAAAAGGCAGCTTTACTAGGAATTGCTTCCATCCTGCAATGATATCAGTAATACCATCAAACATCCATATCTGCTTATCCCAGGTCCTTGGTAACGACTTGATAGGTAGACAAAAATGCCATATCCAGTCTGAACATCTGGCTGACTGTGCGATTAATAATAACAACAACAACAACAACAACAACAACAACAACAATAATAATAATAATAATAATAATAATAATAATAATAGAAGGAAAATGTGATAACAACTTGACATGGGCATGGCTTAAGATGGGAACCATCAAGAAAGAAACGGAAGGCTTAATACTGGCTGCTCAAGAACAAGCACTACAAACTAATGCCATGAAAGCAAAGATACAAAAATCTACTGACAATCCAAATTGCTGACTTTGCAACAACAAAGTTGAAACTGTTACACATTTAATATGTCAGTGCAGCAAAATCGCACAAACTGATTACAAAGCTAGACATGACTTCCGAATACAGACAGATTGCCATTTGGAACACACCACGCCAGATATCACAGTTGTAGAGAACTGAAGAGTACAGTTGATTGATATCGCTGTACCAGGAGATGCCAGAGTCGAAGAAAAAGAACTGAAAAAAATTACAAAATACCGCGACCTGGCCATCGAAACTGTGCGATTATGGATGAAACTTGTAACAGTGATACCCATTGTCATCAGGGCAGTGGGAACTATGTCCAAAAACTTTGCAAAACACATCAAGAAATTGCAGCTTCCTGCAATAATTCCAGCAAAGCTACAAAAAACTGTGCTACTTGGAACATCTTACATTTTAAGGAGATACCTGGTTGATACCTAGGATGCTGGCAGCAACCCGTGTCAACCATTAGTGCCAGTCAATTTGAGTGTTCAGTTGACTGATTTTCATGCTTTATGAATAAAACTTTTATAATAATAATAATAATAACAACAATAATAATGTTGGAAGGGACCTTTGAGGTCATCTAGTCCAACCCCCTGCTCAGGCAGGAAATCCTATACCATTTCAGACAAATGGCTGGCTGTCCAGTCTCTTCTTAAAAACTTCCAGTGTTGGAGCATTCACAGCTTCTGGAGGCAGGTTGTTCCACTGGTTAATTGTTCTTACTGTCAGGAAGTTTCTCCTTAGTTCCAGGTTGCTTCTCTCCTTGATTAGTTTCCACCTGTTGCTTCTTGTCCTGTCTTCAGGTGCTTTGGAGAATAGCTTGACTTCTTTGTAGCAGCCCCTGAGATATTGAAACACTACTATCATGTCACCCCTCACCCTTCTCTTCATTAAACTAGACATACACAATTTCAGCAACTGTTCCTTATATGTTTTAGCCTCCAGTCCCCTAATCATCTTTGTTGCTATTCTCTGTACTCTTTCTAGAGTCTCGACATCTTTTTACATCGTGGTGACCAAAACTGGATGCAGTATTCCAGGTGTGGCCTTATCAAGGCATTGTAAAGTGGTATTAGTACTTCATGTGATCTTGATTCTATCCCTCTGTTAATGCAGCCTAGCACTGTGTTGGCTTTTTTGGCAGCTGCAGCACACTGCTGGTGTTCTGTACCAGCCTGCTACCGGCCCTGCAGAAAAGGCAGGGACAACCCCTTTTTCAAGAAGGCAAGAGGCTGGAATTACGCCTGCCAAATTTATTGCAACAAAAACAACAAAAACAAAAACAAGAAACAGGAGCTTTAAGAAACATGAACTATCCGAGCGGTTGCCTTCAGCAAACCAGCCCTCCCCACACATTCCCCCTATATAGAGTTCAGGGCGTGGCTTCTCTCTGCCTCCTTCCGAGAAGCCCCATTGCCTTCCTCTGTTTACTCCTAATTGACTGCCTCCTGCGTCGGGCATCCTTGAACAGGGCCAGCTGTGGGTCATCTTCATCCACGCTGTCAGGCTCACACAGCTGGGTCTCCGTGGTGACCAAGTGGGAGGGGCCTGGCTGAGGGCTCTCATCAGCAAGATCTTCAACCCTCAGCAAGGTCTTCAACACCCCCTCCTCCTCCTCGTCCGACCCAACTGCCGAACCCACAGGCTGACCCTGAATCACAACAGCTGGCTCATATTTAAGTGATTGTCCACTACGACTCTGAGATCTCTCTCACAGTTACTACTATCGAGCAAGGTACCACCTATACTATACCTGTACATTTGGTTTTTCTTACCTAAATGTAGAACCTCACTTTTTTCACCATTGAATTTCATTTTGTTAGATAGCGCCCAGTGTTCAAGTCTGTCCAGATCCTCCTGTATCTTAAGCCTGTCTTCTGGAGTGTTGGCAATTCCTGCCAGCTTGGTGTCATCTGCAAATTTAATGAGTTCCCCATCTATCCCTTCGTCCAAATCGTTGATGAAGATGTTGAAGAGCACTGTGTCTTGAACAGAGCCCTGGGGCACCCCACTACATACTTCCCTCCATGTAGATGCAGTTCCATTGAGGACCATACGCTGAGTATGGCCGGTCAGCCAGCTACAAATCCATCTGGGGGTGATGGTGTCTAACCCACATTTTTCTATCTTATCAAGTAGTAGGTTGTGATCTACTTTATCAAATGCCTTACTGAAGTCCAATTAAATTATATCCACAGCATTCCTCTGGTCCACTAATTTTGTCACTTGGTCAAAGAATGCAATAAGTTTTGTCTGACATGATCTGTTTTTGACAAACACATGTTGGCTTTTAGTAATGACTTTGTTTGCCTAGGTGTTCGCTGATTCGTTGTTTGATTATCTTTTCCAGAATCTTCCCAGGTATTGAGGTCAGGCTGATAGGATATATAGTATTGCTAAGAAAATGAACATCTGTAAATGTGACCTTTATGTTTTATTATTCCTTCAGAGTTTCCTTTATTTGTATTTTGCAGCAAAATTGTTAAGAGTTCTGTGTAACTTTGAAGGCAAACCAATTCTTTATCACATAAAATTTTGAAGACCTTACTCTTTCTAAGCTAAAACTCAGGAAACTTTATATGATGGAATAAAATTGATTTTTTTTTACTGTGTCCCAAGACTTTTATAAAAGTTTTTGTTGCCACTGTTGTTTTTCTGAAGATATCACATTAAATTGTTTTCCTGAATTTTTAAAAGATGAGTAAAATTATTTATTTGGTCATTAGTTATTTATGTATAATTTAATTTGCTCTCCATAGAAAAATATTAGTTTTGTATACTATATTTTAAGAGTGTAATATATCATGATTCTTAAATTACATAAAATATATTAATAGTTGGATGACTTGTTTTTAAAGCACAACCTATGTTTCCGTAGCACAGACACCCAGTGAATGATTGGCAGGTTCTTGATATATAATTCAAAATTAATGTAGAAGTCGAACACTGAATTATATCTGGAAATGATAAAAATGGATTTGCATTCCAGTGTTAATGCACACATTACGATAATTATAGGAGATTCATATATAGTTGGAATGAGCATCTACTATTAAGATAATGTACATTTCCTACTTTAGTTATGTAAGAAAACATTAAAATATAGCTACCACAGGCAACAGATTTTGAGCACCATTAAAGGGCAGGGACGCGGTGGCTTAGTGGGTTAAGACGCTGAGCTTGTCGATCAGAAGATCAGCAGTTTGGTGGGTCGAATCCTGAGTGCCGCGTAACAGAGTGAGCGCCTGTTACTTGTCCCAGCTTCTGCCAACCTAGCAGTTCGAAAGCACGTAAAAATGCAAGTAGAAAAATAGGGACCACTATGGTGGGAAGGTAACAGCGTTCCGTGAGCCTTTGGCGTCTAGTCATGCCGGCCACCTGACCACGGAGATGTCCTTGGACAAGCGCTGGCTCTTCGGCTTTGAAACGGAGATGAGCACCGGCCCCTAGAGTCGGAAACGACTAGTACGCAAGTGCGGGGGAACCTTTACCTTTTTTCAAGGGCAATAAATTATAATGAAGTTGTCATTATTATTCTTTTAATGTACTTGCTTCTTTATATCCAAAATGTTGATTAATGGCAGACCTGGATATCTGATCTTCCTGTTGAATTTAGCATTTGAATAAACAAAATAGTTTTAGATGTACAAATATACTATTTCACATTACTAAAGCATATAAAGAGAATGGATACCAAAGATTTAATAGTATTTGAAAATTCTGATGACCATTTTCGCTTTGCATAACATGCTAAACCACAAACATGATTAAAGAGCTTGAGTATATTATGGGTTAAAACGACAAAGCACTCTTATTAATATGCTCTGCAGCTTTGTGACTTGTGCAAACACTGCTTTTTACTATTGTACACATATCTGCTCTTAGGATTGAAAAGCCTGTTAGTAGCTTTGGTTCCCTTTGTCCTCTGATATCACTGATTATTAATATATTTCACTTTCAATTGCCAGTCAGCAGCTACACATTGCTGATTCATCCTGCCTCTTTACAGTACATACCAGCGGAAATAGGAATGGAATTCTTGAGATAACATACCTCAGATGGAGGCATGCAGCATTCAAGGTCTCTATAGGCATTCAACCTGAACTCATGAGGCTTAAATATGTGTTCAAGCTTCATACCTGGTATCTTTTCACATTCGTGTCTTCTAGAAAACATTGTGCTAAATTTCGCAGGGGAGATATTTTACACATTTTCTTGTGGGTAGCAACCGTGATAAGGAAGAACTCCTAGTCACTAAAAGACTTGCAATCACCAATACATTAGCTAATGGAGATGAGTATACCACCATTTTATCTCAAACTCTACATGGCTTTTTAAACAGCTTTATTAAAGTTAAGTATCCTGCTCAGATTTGGACTAGCCTCTATTTCCTGTTAAAACAAAACAGAATTTTAAATGAAACTTTATTGATTTTCAATTCTGGTTTATGTTATCAAAACAAAAAAAAACCAAAACATATTACAATGTTGGATAATATCCATACTTTAAGTCATGGGTGTCAAACTCACCACGTCACGTGTTGTGATGTATCATGACTTTTTTCGCATAGCTGGAGCTGGGGTGGGCGCAGCCTCCATATGATGCAAACAGCCCATGGGACAGCGATTTGACACGCCTGCTCTAAGTCAATGAGTTTTAATCTTTGCCTAACCAGAACTGATGTTAGCTATCATCAAGATTCAGTTTAAACATAATCTGGATTATTTCATTTTTAGCCTGTTTGGTTATTGCCCTCCCATTACATTTTTTTAAAAAAATTAGACTTAAGGAAATTGTAGGGCAAGAACATTAGACTTAAATTTTCCAGCATTGGTTTTTTTTGTTTAGTAAAAATCAACCTAAAATATTATCATTGGTGCATTCAGGAAAAGCAAATAGACCAGCTGCAGTGCTTTTAAAATATGAGCACAAATGAGAGGTCTCAGTTCAAGGAAGTGATCAACTAGAGATAATATCATAATGGAGAATTTAGAGTAGGGGTGTCAAACTGGCAGCCTGCTGGCTAGATGTGTCACGTATAGGCCATGCCTACCCCTGGCTCCGCAAAGGCAAAAAATGTTGCAATACGTCACAATATATCATGTGAGGTGATCAACTTTGACACCCGTGATTTAGAGGGTGAGATAGGCTGGTGAATATGTTTGCTAATTCTAGCTGCTTTCTTTAAATATGGATTATAGCTATGTAATGTTTTATACATTACAACTACAATTCTCTATAAAGATTCCCTGGGAATTCATCTCACTGGGTGTGTTTGTACAGAATGTTAAACCAAATTTAACCATGGTTTACTGCATTAACCAATTTGCCAGGGCGTATCAAACACACTGAAGCATGAACTAACCACAGTATTACTGTGGTTGCCTCTAAATTCTCAACCATTGCAGGAAAGGCATGCAGAAAAGTCTTATTTTTTTGTTGTCATCTAATGGTTGTCCAGAGTTCCACAGCTGTGATCTGATAAAACCTAAACTTAACTGACCTGATTTGGTGAGTACACTGAACTGTAAACCAAGCACATTTTAACCATGCATATTATGCAAACCCAGCTATCTAATTGGATTCAAATTCTGATATATAATCCTCTGGTGGCTGATCTTAATTCCTCCATGGTTCTTTGATTTTATTCTTGCAGGCAATTCAGTATGCATGTAAGGGGGATGTCAAGCTACAAACCCTATGGTCTTTAGAACCGCTACATACTTCTAACTTGCCAACAGTGCGGGAGGGAGAGGGGAGAATTTTGAATCCACAGGTGTCCTTCTCAGTGTGAGAGCCGGAGCTGTTGAAGAGTTATTTTGGCAAACCAAAGTTTCTTCTCATAATAATTACTGAACAATCTGTGACCCGAACGTGTCAAGAGAGGGGAGGGAAAGTTTCATCCTTTTAATTAAGTGCTTCCCGCCATTTCCTCAGAGCTAGCTTTCCTTTAAACCTGCCAGTTTATTTCTGATCAATAAAATATACATTAGAGAATGCAGTGGCTCTGGTGTTTTGCTTTGGTTGGGCTTTTCAGTTGGAGGTTGACAGGGGAATTAGAATATAATTCAACTCTGAGCTACATACATTTTTCCATTCTTTACAATATCCCACAGCAATAACTTAATATGCCTTTTTCAACTGCTACAGAGAGTTGAGGGATCCATTTGAAAGGTTGAGAATTAGAATTAGAATAACAGAGTTGGAAGGGACCTTGTAGGTAATCTAGTCCAACCCCCCACCCAAGCAGGAAACTCTACACCATTTCTGATAGACGGCAGTCCAGTCTCTTCTTGAAAGCTTCCAGTGATGAAGGTCCCACAACATCTGGAGACAAACTGCTCCATTGGTTGATTGGTTTGGATGGAGTGGGGAGTCAGAAAAGGATCCCCCCCATTGGACATAAACAACACTGTGAGTAAAGCTGCACTCGTGATATAACCACCTCATTTTGGGAGGTGTCCCTCTCTTCCAGCACCACAATCTAATTCAGTAAAAATCCTTTGAGTCTTCTTTGTAGATTTTAGAGACAGATGAAAGGACTGCTTGGGATGAGCAAACCAGAAAGCTTAGTGTTGTGTTCGGATCGACAACACACAGAGAGGCAGTTGTAACAGTGATGTTTATTGATACACGTGGAGCGAACTGGGGAGTCTGGTCCGGGTAGCCAAATATATATATGCCCAGCAGCCGCTGGACGCTAGCCAACCCCCGCCCCGAGATCTCCCGCCAAAGAAACAACACCCAACCCAGGGTCATGGATTTCCCGCCGGTGGAGAACCACTCCCCTACTAATCTACATATACAACACCCCTTCCCCCCCCAGAGGAGAATTATTATCTAACATAGTCCTTTAAGTATGTAGGTGGCCTATGAACCCTGGCCGGGTATCTCCCAGGTGAACCGTCTGCCCTGTTGCTCGCTTCACTGTCAGGCCTTGCAGCCTGTTGAGGGACTGTTGCTGGCTGAGGTTCTGCTGGTTGTTGTGTTACTATGAGGCCCGTTGATTGTGGTGCGGCGGTCCCCTGAGGTGGTGGTTCAGACCTGCTTGGTTGTGTTCCTGGGGCCCCGCCTGTTGGTGAGATGACCCGCCAATTGTCGATGTCGTGTGTTAGGTGGTCCCCGCCAGTCGCCGCCTGCGTGAACTCAGGGGACCTTTTCCTTAGCTGATCAATGTGCCTCCGGATCTGCCGTTCCCCTTCCCCCTCTATGATGTAGGATAGTGGCCCCGCTTTGTCAATGACTACCCCTTGTGTCCACTTTTCCTCATGCCCATAGTTCCTGGCCCACACTAAATCCCCAATGTTCAGGGACCTGGTTGCGCTGTCCTGTTCTGTTTCAACGGGCAGCCTGTCAGGGTGGAGTCTGTCTAGTTTAGTTGTCAACCTTCTGCCCCACCTCATTTCCGCTGGGCTTTTGCCCGTTGCAGTGCATGGTGTTGTGTGTTGAGCCAACAAGAACTGGGCTAGTCTCTGGTGCCAGTCTCCCAGAATGATTCTCTTTAATGCTTCCTTGGTAGTCCTGACGTTCCTCTCGGCCAATCCGTTGGAGGAGGGATGGAAGGGGGCCGACGTTGCGTGTCTAATCCAGTTGGCCTTGAGGAAATCCTGAAATTCATTAGATGTGAATTGAGGGCCATTGTCAGAGACCAGTATGTCAGGTAACCCATGGGTGGCAAAGAGTCCCCGCAAGACCTGTATTGTCTTGGCGGATGTCATACTTTTTACAGGCACTACCTCCAACCACCAGGAGTAACTATCTACTACTACTAAGAAGGTCTGGCCTTGGAAGGGCCCTACAAAATCTATGTGTATGCGGGATCAAGGGTTGCGAGCCACCTCCCACCTGTGTACTGGGTTGTGTGTCTGTTCCGGTCTAGACTTCTGGCACTGGTAACACCCTGCTACCCTGTCCTCAATTGCCTTGTCTAGCCCTGGCCACCATAAATGGCTTCTGGCTAGAGCTTTCATGCGAACAATCCCTGGGTGCCCCTCATGTAATTCTGTGATGACTGTGTCCCTCTGTTCCTCTGGTACTACCACCCTGTTTCCCCACAGTAGACACCCATGATGCGAAGACATTTCATCCTTCCTTCTGTAGTACGGTGTGAATTTGGGGTCTGGGTTTTCATTGGGCCACCCCCCCTTGGACCCATGTTGCTATTCTGCTGAGTATTTGGTCCTTGCTAGTGGCCTTGGCGATGTCCCGAGCCATCAATGGGCATTCAGGCAGTTCCTGAAGTGATAAAATTTGGCCCACTGGAGCTGGGTCTGTCTCTGTATCTAATAGGGGCAATCTGCTCAGTGCGTCAGCGTGGCCCATCTCCTTCCCTGGTCTATGCTTGATGGTGAATGTGTATGCAGCTAAAAAGATGGACCATCTGAGCATCCTTGGGGACATGATTTGGGGTGTCTGTTTGTCAGTGGTGAACAGGCCTAATAGAGGTTTATGGTCTGTGAATATTGTGAAGTTCCTGCCATAAAGGTAGTCGTGGAACCTCTTTACACCAGCCACTATGGCCAGTGCCTCCCTGTCAATTTGTGCATAATTCCTCTCTGCCTTGGTTAGGGTTCTGGAATAGTATGCAATCGGCCTTTGCTCCCCGTGGTCATCCATGTGGCTTATTACAGCCCCCACCCCATAAGGTGATGCATCACAAGCAAGGTAAATTGGTTTGCCTTCAATGAAATGTGTAACTGTGGATTCGCTGGACAGTATGTCCTTCAGTGTTTGGAAACTCCGTTTGTGTTTTTCCTGCCACAGCCAAGGGGTCTTTTTGTCCAATAGCCTGTGTAGGGGTTCAGCTAAGGCTGCTTTGTGTGGCAGGAATGTGTGGTAGAAATTTATGAGGCCTAAAAATGCTTGGAGTTCCACTTTATTTTGTGGTTCAGGGGCTAATTTGATCGCTTTGATTTTTCCCTCAGTCGGATGTATGCCTTGAGCATCAATCCTGTATCCAAAAAATTCAGTGGATTTTACCCCAATGAAACACTTTTCCTTTTTCAATTTAAGTCCTGCATCTCTAAATTTCCCCAGTACCTTTTCAAGTCTGTCAGCTAGGATCTCTTCAGTTTTTCCAGCAATCAAGACATCATCAAAGTAGGGGCATACTCCAGGTATGCCCTTTAATGTCCTCTCCATCACTTCTTGGAAGATGCCTGGAGCTGCAGCAATTCCAAATTGCAGTCTGTGGACTCGGAACGCCCCCTTGTGGGTAACTATCGTTTGAGCCTCAGCAGCTTCCTTGGAAACAGTGAGTTACAAATACGCCTGCGCCAAGTCGAGCTTGGCAAAGATGGCGCCGTCCTGGATCGCCGCGAGGACCTGCTTCACCATTGGGACCAGGTAAGCATGCTTTTTCATTGCTAAGTTTAGGGTAGCTTTGTAATCGGCACAGATCCTCACGTCCCCGTTAGGTTTAAGGGGAGTGACAATTGGTGTTTCCCAGGGGCCCCCTTCTACTAGTTCCAGCACGCCCTGGCCTACTAACTTTTCTAACTCGGCCTCGATTTTTTGTTTAAGCGCAAAGGGTACCCTTCGGGCCTTAAGCCTGATGGGTTTTATCGCTGGATCCATGTTAAAGTTAATGGGGGGGGGCTTTGTATTGTCCTAATGAGCCATCAAATACGTCTGCGAAATTATCGCAGATGGATTTGAGGGTTCGGCGATGTACGGCATTAATTCCCCCCACCCAAATGCCTAGGGCCTTGAACCAGTTGAGGCCTACTAGGCTGGTTCTCTGGCCCTCGGTGACCAGGAGTTCTAAGGGGCCCTTGAATCCCTTATAGCTGACAAGGATGGAGACCTTCCCCTTAATTTTTATGGGCGATCTTTGGAAATCGGCTAATTGGATTCGTGTTTGTTTGAGAGGAATCTTATGCCCGCTCCTGGCTTCGATGTGTGCCAAGGTACTGCCCGAGATGATTGATACTGATGCCCCTGAGTCCACTTCCATCCTGCAGGGGATACCCTGTAGTAGGACCTCGATTTTTAATTTAGGGCTCAGTACGTGGTTTACCCCCACTCCCTTCCCGCGGTTGGAGGATCGTGCCTGTGGCCTGGGGGTCTCTTTGCCACTATGGCGGGGGGTTACCTTACCTGTGGCCCACGCATCGATGTCGTGCAGTTGGTTGTCGCGGGGTCTGCTTCGGCAGATTGCTTGAATGTGCCCTGTTTTCCCGCAGTTCCGGCATTTTGCATTGCGGAACCTGCAGGTTGCTCGGGGGTGACTGCGTCGGGGTCTCTCGGTCGGGTTGAGCTCTCCCTAATGGATCTTTGTTGTTGTGGTAGTTGTTGTCTTCTGGAACGGTCTGCGCCATCTGGGCGGATGGTCCTTGCCGGCATCTTTCCGACCCTCCGGGTGATTTCGTCTATGTCCGATTCCCACGGGTAATCTTCCTCCCCACCGTCCACATGGCTTTCCAGGTTGATTTCAGCTGCGGCGCCATTGCTATTGTGGGGGGGTCGCGTCTCCCTGTAGACTCGTACGTGAGCAGTTCATCCAGGACCTCCTGCAAGTTTCCTGTGGGCTTCGCGATTATTCTATTTTGTAATTGTTCATCTCGCAGCCCAAGGACCACTCTATCTCGGATCCGGATTTCTAAATTGTCATATTTGCAGTGTAGGGCGGCTTCCCTTACGGCAGCTACGAATTGGGTTATCGACTCGCCCGGCTTCTGGTTCCTTTTTTCGAATATTTGCCTCCAGTAAAGTTCCGACCTCTTGGGGGTGAAGTGAACCTTAAGCTTGGCCAGAAGATCTGTGTACGACACGCTTGCCACCGTCGCCGGTTGACACAGTCCTACGGCGACCTGGTAAACCGGTGTGCCGCTGATAGTAAGGAGCGCTGCCGCCTTCTTTCGGTCGTCCGTTATGCCATTTACTAGCATGAACCCCTCGACCTGGCCGACGTACTCCTCCCAGTCTTCCAGGTAGTTAGGATCGAATTCCTTCAGAGAACCAACTTGTGCCATGTTCGCTTTTGTGTTGCGGTGATCGGCTGCTTTTCGGCTGACGGCGATTCAAATCTCCCGCTTCGCGCATTGCTTGCTTCTGCCTATTCCTTCGCTGTTCCGCCGACGGATCCCACCTTCGTCGCCACTGTTGTGTTCGGATCGACAACACACAGCGAGGCAGTTGTAACAGTGATGTTTATTGATACACGTGGAGCGAACTGGGGAGTCTGGTCCGGGTAGCCAAATATATATATGCCCAGCAGCCGCTGGACGCTAGCCAACCCCCGCCCCGAGATCTCCCGCCAAAGAAACAACACCCAACCCATGGTCGTGGATTTCCCGCCGGTGGAGAACCACTCCCCTACTAATCTACATATACAACACTTAGATAAGTACTTTACAAACATTCTCTTCTATTAAATGAATGATTGGTTTCCTTTCAACAGAAACTAGAATTTGAAGTTCAGTGCTTCTTGAAAGCTCCAGATTACAGAAGGATGACTTAATAGTTTGACAATGGACAGTACTTTATAAGCATTCCTTTTAATTTATTATAACAAAAGCAATAAATAAACAGTTTAAGTCTTCAATTCCTTCAAATCCTATTGGACTTATATCATTGTGAATGTCCAGCACTCATCAAAACCGTATTAAAGCTTTTATAGCCTAGTCCAAATAAAGACACATTATCTTCCTTTTAACGTAACTGTACTTCTTTGATTTTTCTGGGAAATACAAGATATTTATTTATTTATTTATTTGATTTGTATACCGCCCTTCTCCCTAAGGACTCAGATATGACATAAAATAATGTGGACAGAGGATCTAAATTTACTGTAGCTGATATAAATGTAGGCTAAGTAAACTTACCTATTCTGATCAATACATAGTGTTTCATTTGTACAGCTATGAATGATACTTTAGTAGCGGTCTAATTGAGAAGTGCAGTGTTTGTTTAACAAACTCCTTTTCAACACTGGATTTTCCGTTAACAGAACTGAATGTGCAAAAAATCCTCTCTCATCTTTTTGTCTATGATAGAAATAGCACTTAGACTTATACACTACCCTAAACTGCTTTACAGCATTCTCTAAATCAGACATGTCAAACTTGCAACATCATATGATGTTGTGAGACGTATCAGAGCTTTTTCCCCATTGTCAGCAATGGAGTGGGCGCGGTTTTGTTGTGACGCATCTGGCCCTGCTCTAAGTGATTTATAGAGTCAACATATTGCCCCCAACAATCTGAGTCCTCATTTTACCAACTTTGGAAGGATGGAAAGCTGAGTTAACCTTGAGCCTGTCAGGATCTAACTCCAGGCTGTGGGCAGAGTTAGTCTGCAATACTGCATTCTAACCACTGAGCCACCAGTGCCATGTATTTCTTGACCACTGTGGGGAAACGGAGTTTATTTGTGTTGTATAACATGTTTCAAGTTTATACTGTTTGGGGAAATAATAAATTTACTTTAGATCCATAACTCATATTCAAAAATTTGTATATTGAGATTGTATACTGAGGCTTGATTTTTTGATTGATATTCTGATCTCATTTATGCTTATCTGTCCTTTGAAGCATCTTAGATGAAGGAGGGAAAGCTATATTCTGTCTCCTACCAAGTCAAATTGATCATGAAGGATAAATTGATCATGAATAATTAAAGTTTTATTTAAGAATATCATTATATGTACAGATAATATAAGATATAAACTTTTTAAAAGCAGTACTTAAAATTTAACAAAATTCCTTATTCATAGTTAAATATAGATCGACTATTCAGTTCATCAAAGGGATTTTTTTAAAGGTTTGCTATCTTTTTTCTTTTTTCATCTGTTTTACTCTGCCCAACTATCACCTGCTTCTTTTCTTGCTCCTACTCTCCCAATTGTATTGTCACTAATTATCACACAATATAATTAATTATTGTATTGTCATAATTATCACTAATTATTTATCTGATAGGGAAGTGGCCAGTTAGCTTTTTCATCTCATTCTAGCAGAAAAATATTTTCATCGTAAACACATTAAAACATTATATGGTTGGTGTTATTGAGATTTAAATTATATGGCTTTTTCTTTCAGTGTTGCAATTGTACCTTAATATTTTATATGACTTGGATGGCTTACAAACAATTATATACACTTATATAACAATTAAAAAGCAAGAACCTATTATTTATTTATTTATTTATTTATTTATTTATTTATTTATTTATTTATTTAGTATATCCACCCATCTCAAAAAAAGCATTCTACACCTTTTATCAAAACAATCAGTACAGTCACTTCACTCACTCTACCACACTCTTTTTGACCATTAGCAAAACTTGTCATCAGAGCCTTGCAAAAAGCCAGCAAGATTGGGCCAATTTGATCTTCTGATGATGTTCCACAGACTGGGTGCCATGGTGAAAAAGGTTATCTTCCATGGATGGCTTTATACATCATTACCAGCACAGTAATGATCTATTCTATATAATATAATGGACTAGCTCACAAAGATGACATATAGCCCTTTTAGGTTACATACAGCCTTAAGCATTAAAAATCCCTTTCAAGTACTATCATGACATCCTTAAAATAACTTGTAAAGTAGGCCAGATTGGGAAGAATGAGAAGTGAGGTTAATTTAAGAGGATTTAACATTGGTGTCTACCATACACCCCAAAATCTACTTTTGAAATAGTATTTCCAAGAGAAAAAAATCCTTGGGAAAAATATGAAAACTCTCCTCACTGAGTTCCTGATTCTGGAAGACAAATCATAAACAGATAAAAAGGAAAAAACAGTGATTTGAATAGATTGGATTAGAATGCAAGGAAAGAAAATTAAGCTGTTAACTGTAATGAGGATTTCCTGTATGGTCTTTGTCCTCTGATTCATTGCTTATCTTAAGGTGGGGTTGGGTAGGAATAATATGTATTTAGGTGTCAAAACTATTCTAAGGATAAAAGTCCATTAATCCCTGAGATGCTGGAATGAGAGTTTCTGTTAACTATTTAGTGGAAACCATATCTGAGATGAAAATTTATGATATTGTCTGATTAAACATTCAAATACAACTTCTAAAAATCGAAGTGGTGTAAAAATGCTACATTCTGAACTGATGAATTGTAGCAAACATGAAGTCACAACAGTACAATTGTTAATTTCATTCTCAGAAAAAACATGGTATTTCTCCTGCATTCTAATTTTGGTGCTTATTCAAAGATTTGATATCTTTCTGGAAGTCTTCATAACTTTAAAGCACCAATTGTGTCCATTTATAGTATTGCCCCAATTATGCCACTCTGCTCTCATGAAAGAAATGCCTAAATAGAAAAATAAATTCAGTTTGTTTCAGTACAGACTAATAGAAAAGTTTGACTTAGATTGAAGATGATTTGTATAATAAATATATTTTGCTTTTAAAAACTTGATACGGGTTACCTTTTTAATTAAGTTTCACTGGTATATGATATTTGCACTAAGAAAAGTACAAATTCTGGTAATTTAATAGCAATTTATTTTCCTTGGCTTGGAAGGTAAAGCCACAATTTTTTTAAAAAATGATAACAATTATTTCTCTTGAGTTATACATGAAATTTCTAATACTAATTATAAATTGTATATGTTATTTAGTGAAATAATATTACTTGTCTGGAGGACAATTAAAATCCTTATACTATGAAAAACAACCAACTTCTTGCCACTAAATAATTGGCATGGGGAGATCAGTACCGCCAGATATTCTCAGATATTATTTTCCATAATCTGCTTCCAGAGTTTGGACAAATCCAACAGAACAGCATGGGACATGCTGCTAGTAGTTAAATGGGAGGAGGAAAAATGTTTACAGTAAACTATTACTATTTAGAGAAAGAAGACCTTTCCAACTGATCAAACAAGCACTTTTGATTGAGAGGTCAGGATATAGCTTTTTGTGCATTATTGTTGAATAAGTAAATGGATATGTTTAATATCTCAGTCTACATTATGCATCCATAATTTTAAAGCCTATCAATGACATTTATGAGCAATTGCCATCATGTGATATCTGTTAGAATTTTGCCTATATTCTGGACACCAAACATTTTTTGTAACTTCCATGAGCAGTTTTCTAACACAGGAAATGCCAGGGGAGGAAGCCTACATTTGAAACGAAAGGGACATTGTAGTTAGTTAATTCACTCTGGTTTAATACAGTATCAGAGTTACACAGGTTGGGCATCTGCACATATTATATAAAATATACAAATTAAATATTTTCTTGATACTGTGCAGGTTAGATAAAAAGTTTAGGCTATGATATGTGTTTGGTTTCTTAACATGTTGCATCATCCCAGACAATTGTGGTTTATTCAGCAATGTCTGAACTATCACAACTAAGTGTGTGCAAAACAACAATTAATCCTCATTTTCTGACTACTGTTTTTTTTAATCCCATTTATATCCCACCCTTCTCCGAAGACTCAGGGCGGCTTACAATCTAAAGCACAAATCAATGTGCTTCCAATTTATTTTATTTATTTATCAAATTTATATGTCACTCTTCTCGCAATGCAAGGCAATATTGAGCGGTTTATAACATATGACTATTCAAAGTTACAATAGCACTGAAAAATTAGATTTATGACTGATCCTCAAAGTTGTGGCCTTGCCGCATCTCCATGGTTATGTGATGATGAATTGGGCACTTGACAACTACAATGCCATGGTCAATGACCACTACAGTGTCATACTTAATGACCATAAATGATTTGCTTCACAGCCACACCTGGAATTGATATATGTGTCAGCATCGTTATGTGACATTTCACTTTAAATATGGGTCATTTAGCGATGGAGTTGTCAATCCTAATTGTAAGTAACGATTAACTGTACAGGTAGTTTTTGACTTACAACAGTTCATTTACTGATCATTCAAAGTTACGATGACACTGAAAAAGTGACTTATGACATTTTTTTACCCTTACAACTGTTGCAGCATCCCCATAGTCACATGATCAAAATTTAGACATTTGGAAGTAGCTCATATTTATGACGGTTGCAATGTCTCAGGGTCATGTGCTCACCTTTTGCAAACTTCTGACAAGCAAAGGCAATGGGGAAGCCAGATTCACTTAGCGACTGTGTTACTAACTTAACAATTGCAGTGACTCACTTAACCACTGTGGCAAGAAAGGTCATAAAATGGGGAGAAATTCACTTAACAAATGTCTCACTTAGCAACAGAAATTTTGGTCTCAGTTGTCCTTGTAAGCCGAAGACTACTTGTATAAAGAACACCGTTTCTACAACCAGCAGCCTCCAACCAAAAATGTAGGTGACTGGTTCCGTTAGGTTTACTTCCAAATGAGCCACAACTTCCTGCGAACTTGTTTGAATTATCCTGGTGACTAAGAAGACCCTCTACTCAAAGCTTGCCCTCTTTCTCCTGAGGAAGCCGAAAGGAAGCTCTGCTATTCACTACAGGTAAAGAAGGCTCTCCTCTACCTGGCCCAGGTTACAGATGGAAGCCAGTTGAGGTAAATCTTCTGGGGTTGCTAAGCAACCATGAGGCACATGCTCTGGCCCACTGTGAACAGGCCCTTGGTACTGGGCCTATCCATTGGACTCAATGGCTGGCACAGCAGGGCAAACCAGAGCCAGCTGCGACTCTAGGAATGCCACAGTAAAAGGAGGCTGTGACCCACAGAGGGGTGGGTATTTCCAGTCCTTAAAACCCAAGGACTATATTTATTCTTTTCTCTTTCTGTTTCAGGCCCTGAACGTTTACCTATGTAGTTCTGTATTTTATAAATCGTGCAGAATGGCTGAGCCATTTTTAGAATGCCAGGGTTGTGCTGTAATTTTAAAGTGTGTATGTTAGCGGTAACATTTTTTATTACAAATGTTGTCATAGTTGTTTTATTTAGCCAGTTTCTCTTCATTGCTCAAATGTAGTAAACATTGAACATTGATCCATCTTATCTTTTTAAAAAAAAATAAAAATAAAGGGGACACTATTCCTATGTCTTTGAAAACATAGGTTTTGGGGCCTGGTGATAAAATAATGGTGAGAGCTTAATTTATTATTAAGTATTTGTATGGCCATGAATAGACCTAACAAAGGAAAAAAGTAGTATCTGTATGTCAATATCGCCTCTACTATATATACTATTCACATGTTTGAAAAATAATTGAATAAATGCAGTCTTATACAAGCTTACCGGAATTATCTTCTGCTATTCAGTGGGGTTTACTTTCAAGTAAGTATGCTTGGGAGTCTATCGTTAATTGGTTTCAAACAGCTTTGTCATGTGATGCACTTTTGTTTTGGATTCCATAATTAAAAATGAAGGCTAGAGGAAGGGCACCGTTCAAATTGTTCAATATTTCTCTGAAAGCAGGAGCTAAATGGCCATTAGGTACCTCTTCTGAGCCCTACAGCTAAATTATTCCAGAGTTTTGATGTGCAAACTTATTTGTAGCTAAGGAAGTTTGAAGGACAGGGAGAATACATGGGACTCAATTGAACCCTGAAAAGGAATGGTGAGGAACAGAAAATCGGGAAGTTTCTGAAAAAAGAGCAGCAGCATTGCAAAGATGAGATTCTGTCCCTATTTCATGCTAAAAAAGGGTTTTGTCTCTTTAAGGTAGCTTGTGGAAGGGCAAAGATATTTTTTTTAAACAGGCTTCCCTCACCTTTCTCTCCTAACTCGAATGGTTAATTAGGAAAAAAATGAAGTTTTTCCACTTTTTTTTTAAATAATAAACCTTTATTGTCAAAGTACAACATGTGTACATTGAGATTAGCTTGACCTCATTTTAGTACCTATGCCAAATCTTCCTCCTCCCCACTCTTCTGCTTGGAATGGGGCTTTCCCCCGCCCCTCTTTATAAATAAAAATGGAATAAATATCCGTTCCTCTAGAGGTCTTTAACCGGTTTTTCAAGCCCAGCCTTCGAATAGCAGCAGTGGCGGTGGCAGCAGCAGCAGCGGCAGGGTGAGTGAGTCACTGTTTGGCAATGGAGTGGGCGTGTGTTTGAATGTAAGAGAATGAATGATGTCAGGAAAGGCTGTGGCAGACAGGGGAGGTGGGGACAAGCAACGAGCATGAAGCTGACTGTAAACGGAACAGCGGCTTCAGAAACTGAAACGGCTTGCTCGCCTATAGTCTCTCTCTTCCTCTCCACCTTGCAGGAGCCGCTCTTAGGCTGTGGAAAGCTCTCCAGCTGTTGCACTGCCGGCCTAACGGTCCGTACGGCATTTCCGAGAGGCGGGGAGGGAAAAGTGTGCGACTGAGAAGTGACGGGGGTGGATGAAAACTGGGAGCGGAAGACGGAGGGTGGGCAAACTTTCTTCTAGCTGTTTCTCCTTGCGGCTATTAGCCTGGAGATAGGAGTGTCCCTGTTTGTAGCCAGAAGGAGCGGCGAGTACTAAAGAGCCTGGAAGCTCTAAAGAATTAGTTCATGCTGGGTGTTGGAAGACTTTGAGTTCCTGCTCTGAGACTATTGCCTTGGTTAAAAGAAAAAAAAGAGAGGTAAGTTCAAGAACTTGATGTCTCAACCAGAGGTCTGAATAAGGAAAAACGATGCTTCAATTGCTCAGTGAGTTTTCCCTTTAAAGAAAAAGTCGAAGACCAATTCTTAGGTTGTTGGCAGAGAGCAGATTTATAACAGATTTTTCTGCTATAAAATATATAAGAGGAATTCACCTATTGAGGCTCGACTTTCAGAGAAGTTCATTACAATTTAATGACTAGGTTAAAAGTTGTGGAGTACTGTCAACTACTGGTATGTTTTCCTTAAGGAATTTCGAAAACAGTTATCTACAGCCAGAAACTGTAATACCCATGTTTTGGTATTATTGGTGCTAAATATTATAAAAAGTTAAATATAGGTAGAATTTATTATGATTTCTTTCGGTTCTAAGACATCTGTGCATTCAATTTATTTTCAAGATCTTAGCTAATGAAGAATTTGTATATTTTAATGGTAAAAGGACAATAGGAAATCGTGATTTTGAGCATTGATTTTTAGTTTGTTAAAACAAGCACTATAGCAATGTTTACCATATTCCCATGGTTTTGAGCTTTCTAAATAATGGAATTTTTGAATAGACATATTTGGAATATATAATGTCCTAGAAAATAACCATGTGTCCTTAGAATAAAAAGAAATGACTCTATACTTTTCATGTTAGAAAAAGTGTAATTGAAAACAGCTAGTTGTTAGAATTTTCTGTAGATTGGCTTGACTTGATAGACACCTGGAAAGCACAGACAGTGTGTTTGATAAATGTTATTTGCCTGAAGTCAACTTGCCAAGTACATGTACTGTACTTAGTATACTATAGTGTGCATTGGAGAAAGGAACCCAGAGATAATTCATTCTGTGAAAATCAATAAATGTACTTTGGAATGGCTGGAGAATTGCAGTCTGTGTGATAAAACCAGCTGTATGAGGAAGAACACTAAAAAAAAGGTAAATATATAAAAGTAATTAGGTCTCTTGTTACTTTGATGTGTGTACCTTGAAGTGTTGTAAGACTACTCCCAGAAGATAGGATTTTTTAAAAAACAAAACAAATAGCTTGGAGAGTACACTCCTGATGTTTAACTTATGTTTAACTTTGGCTGTTACATTCTTTTGCTAACTTCATTTAAATATTTTAGAATATCTGATAATGCAAATTATGCATGATTGTTGCCTCACTCTGAACTTATTTTATGGAAGATACAGATGTTCCAGTCTACAAAGTTTCTGTGTTAGTTATATGTTTGTAATAATTAACTGCAACATTGTTAATGCTTCTAGTCGTTATTTTTGAATTTAATATTTTAATTGCATCATATAAAATATGGCATTTGCTTTAACTGACATAATACATCAGTTTATGTATAGACCCTCTGAAATTACCCAATTTGGTTTGTGCAAACATACAATAGATTCAGTAACAATTTTAATGTTTGTCAAAATTTAAATATTTTTAGATTTAATTCTAAAATCTTGCAGAAATTAACATACAGCACCCTTTTATGAGCAGGGGTGAAGATATCCAACCCAATATTTTCTAAAATATTTTTAGTAGAAAATTAAAAACTCATCAGTTGCAGGGGTAGGATCCAATTATGTCCTTTTCATCAACAGAAACACTGAAAGATCAAAATACTTTTCATCAGATCTGTGGAAGTTTGGGAAATCTTCTGAAACAGGCTAAGAGAAATTCAGATTGGGGGGAAAAAACTCCTTCCTTTCTCCTCTTAATACAATCTGGATTCTTATTTTTAAGCCAAAAAAGAAGCCTATTTGATTCATATTTCAAAATTCATGGCTCAATGTAAACAAGTCATCTGACGTATATGAAAGGGTAACATGAGAAGAAGCCCATAAAGGTGTAACCACTGAAAGCAATCATAGTTACAAAAATGGATATGTTCCTGGATAAGTGGTTTGAATACAGCAGCCAAGTAGACACTCTAATACTTTAGTTCTGCCAGCACCAACTGCTCAGAAAGAATGGAAGCATCGTTAGTGATGCCAACTTTATGTAGATTCCCTGTTCCCCCTTAGAAATATATATTCGGTAAAGACAGAAAGTAGATGAATTACCTAGAGAATAACTGATTATTGCTAGCAGAAAAATGCTGATAAATGAAATCAAATCAATTAAGGCTTCTTGTGATCATTTCTGGCATTATGGGATCACTTTCTGAAAACAAAAATTGATTCTAAATTTCACTGTAATTGTTAAATAGCTAGTTTTGTGTTTATTTTTTAGCAATACTATTTGTTTCTCACGACAGTTTTAACAGTATGCAATAGTGGTGAATTTTAAAACTCACTTATTTCAGCAGTATAATGAAAGTATGTAGTATAAATAAGATTTTAGGGTCATCTTTTCTGCCAAGAATTCTGATATCTAAGTAGAAATGAGATGAAAAAGAGTCGCTCAGATGAGTGGATTTAGGCAAAAATTAAGTAACAGGACACTAAAAAATTTTCAGTCCAGGAATGTGTATTTAATACCAGAACCAAGTGCAGAAATGTTTTTTCATGAAAATACTTCCTCGTAATCCACCAAGCATTCATTTAGTTCCTTTTTTAGTGGGAATAGAATGAACCACTTAATTATTATTATTTTTTAAAAAACCTCTTGCTAATCTTTTTTAAATCATCCAGCATTGTATTTGTAGATTGTAAACCAGCACCTGATCTTCTGGATTTTAATATATCAGAGATATTCATAAACAAGATATTTATTATAATGTCCTCCTTTTCACTGATAAAACAATCTCAAAACAGGAAAATTACAAAAACAACTATTTTATAATTAGAATAATTGCCAAGTTGAGCTCAACTATTAATTTACATTTGGATAGATCCACATTTTTTTCTTGGCGACAATAAGGAAGTGGTTTGTTACCATCTTCTGAGATATTGTTTAGTTTGCCTGACCTCTTATATCTCATACCTTATCTTATATTTTATATCCAAGAACTGCAGGTAGTCTCAATTTACCATCATTTGTTCAGAGATCATTTGAAGTTATGGCAGTGCTGAAGGGAGTAATGATCAGTCCCCAAAGTTACAACCGTTATACCAACCTTGCAGTCACATGATCAAAATTCGGGCACTTGGTAGTCCACTCGCACTTATGACTGCACGGGCACTTCAGCTCCCCCCTACTGGCCTATCTGCCCCCTACCTATGCCCTTTTGGCTCCCTGCACACTCTCCTTGCTGCCCTAGATGATTTTCACTGTCGTCTTGCTCCCACTGCTGATGAGGTACCCCTGCCCTGGCCCTTTGTGAGGCAGCTACTGGCCACACAAGTCTTATTTTCCCAGGTTGCTTGCAGCAATTTCCTTGTGGGGAAGATGGCCTCATGTGGCCAGCAGCTGCCTTGCGAAGAGCCAGGGCAGGCATATCTTGTCAGCAGTGACAGAAAGAAGGTGGTGAAGGATGACAGGAGCCTTGGTGTGCAGGCCAGTGAGGGCGGCTAAGAGATGAAGTCACATGATGTTATGCTTTATAACTCCACCACTTAACAATGGAAATTCTGGTCCCTATTTTGATTGCAAGTTGAGGGCTACCTATACCCAGGTCCAGCCTGGCTAAGTTATTTGTGATTAGTCAAGTCATCTGCTGTAACTATTATTAAAATTTCTTTAAATATAGTCACATCAAAATGGAGCTCATAAACAGGTGGTTTTGGTTGCGGCCTCATTCCCGTAAATAATCTTTCCACAGAGATACAGATTTTTCAATATTGTTAACATTTTTCAGTGAGCATTTCACTAATACCTTGTGCAGCACTGGATCTTGTTTTAGTTTTCTTTGATATACTGTTTTAATTACTATTAATTTAATTGTTAATAATTTATTAATAACTATTAATAATTTTATTAAAATAATAATGGAAGGGACCTACTCTGTTATTATTCTGTTATCACTCTTCTAGATAGTTTTCTGGCATATGAGCTTTCTAGACTTTTTTGAAAATGACTGGGGTATAAATATTGCAAATAAAATAAATACTTGGTGAGTCGGCATTGAAGACTCAACACCAAACATGCATACATTTTGCACATTTTGCATTTTCAAGACTTCTGTAAGTATGCTTCCCATTATATCTTTTTTTAGGTTACTTGTGAACTGACTAGCTGACAGCTGGTGACTAATGAAGCTTAGGAAGGTACTGTTTGCCACTAAGCCATGAGACTATTCATAATGGGGGTTCTAGAAGTACCTCTCTAGATTATCTGTCTGCTCCATTGGGGGAAGCACAGTTCTGTCCAAATCTAGATGAAGAAATCTCTTTCCAAAACACTTCTTTTGTAGTGAGAGTTCTGCCTCAGCCAATTTTACCATTATCATCAACTATATGTGTGTGTGTGTGTGTGTGTGTGTGTGTGTGTGAGAGAGAGAGAGAGAGAGAGAGAGAGAGAGAGAGAGAGAGAGAGAGAGAGAGAGAGAGAGAGAGAGAGAGAGAGAGAGAGAGAAATGTTTGTTAAGCATTCAGAATACACTTGCTTAGTCCCAGACATGGGACAAATCTTATTTCCTGTTTCAGCCTAGCCCAAGGCCATCTACAGGCAGTAGCCACAGCAGTGGCAGCTCATATTTATGTAAATTTTTGGCTTGTATACACACAGACACACACACTTTCTTTAAATTTGTATATCAGTGATTGCATGACCTCTGTGTGCCATTGCTAAATAAGTAAAATATCTGATAATTTGGCGGGCTTTAATTTGCTGGATTGAAAGTATTCATGAGCTATATTATAGTTAAACAATTTTTTTCCTTCATACTATATTCCTGAGTGTGTTCTTATGCTCTATTTATGTAGTTGTTTTATTATTTGACTGTAGGGATACTAATGACTTAAAATCAAATTTTACTTTCTTTAAACTGGTTTATGCTTTCAGATACACTTCAATTTCTTAATTAGCCTTAAGTAGTTTATTTTATTGATTTTATTTGGAGATTATAGAAAAGCTTTCTGGTTTAAGTAGATAGTTATAGAATAAATACAGATATTTGTGAACACTATATAAATGTGGAATACATGACACTTCATTTTAATATGGACACAGTGCTGCTGTATGCTAAGCAGATGCTGGGAGAGTGACTTGGAGGTTGACTCTTAACAAGAGATGTTGCTGTCTTTAAACTCTCAGCCTGTTAGGAGGATTATTGTACCATGGACGCTACTGTCCCAGATTATTTCAAAAGACATTAAGAATCACAGACAGTACTGTCTCAGCAGATGCTCTGCAATTTATTTAGGAACTGAAACAGGCATTGATAAGAAAGTTTCTGCAAGACAGATAAACTACTGTTTCCTCTGAGCTGCATCTGTTCAGAAAGCTATTTAACTATATTGTTCATTGCTGTTTAACTGCAAGCTGAGTCTTAGGCCGGAATCATTTTCAAGTTTACTGCACAATAACTCAGGGAATCTGAGTATCTCTAAAATCAGATGGAAAGCAATTCTACATTTATTTTTGAGGAAGCCCTCTATTTTCAAATAAAGCTCTTGATATTACAGTTTTGTAGCTCATTTTTCCCCCACATATGTCTGCCTTTTTAACTTAACAGACATTTTATCAGCTATAAACCTTTCTCTATGAATATATAATGCAAATATTTTCTCTTGGAAAATACCGGTAAGTCAAGAAAATATTTCATGAAAAGACATTGGGAGCTCTATCCTTAAAAAGTATGAGTTAGGCACTCTAATGGAGCACAGGTGATGCTGTAGATCAAGGGGTCCCAACGGTGGACTGGCACCAGTCTGCGGCATTCAGAAACCGGTCCTCACAAACAAGCAAAGACCTATCTGCAGGATGCAGGCAGCACATGAAACCATGCTCCCCCCGGTCTGCAGAAAAGCCTCTCTCTACAAAACTGGTCCCTGGTGCCAAAAGGTTGGGGGCCACTGTTGTAGATGAATAGTGAAGTATAATCTTAAGAATCAGGATTATTTTTAGAATAAATTTAAAAATACACAAATGTTTTATTCTTCCATGCAAAAGTAATTATTGGACTTAAAGTTTAGTTTAGAATGATGATTGAGTTTAAACATGACACAAAGTGAAGATTTATATACATGATTTGTTAAGCTAACCATAGTATCCTGATTTGCACCTAATGATACTAAGTCCTAATGAGTGAGTGCAGACATCATGCTGAACAACTTAAACTGTTTATAAATTACATGAAAATATTCTATTCTTTCCTTTTTTCCATATAAAGATTGTCTGGCTATCTTGCATGATTTAAAGATGAAAAGTAAAAGAGTTGTCAGAATATTTGTTAATATCTGTTTGTTAATTTGGGTGATTATGAAAGCTTCCTTCAGAGAAATTGCTTACCCAACTAATATATTTGGCCTTGAGACTTTAAAGAATATAGTAAAATATTAAGTAGTCTTTGTTTAGTGACACTCTTTCTGCAATTGTTCAAAGTTACAACAGCACTGAACGACAGCACTGGTCCTTGAAGTTCTGGCCATTGCAGCATCCCCATAGTCATATGACTGTGATTTGGGTGCTTGGCAACTGGTGTACAATTATGGTAATTGAAGCATCCCATGGTCACATAATCACCATTTACACCTTCCCTGCTAGTTTCCAACAAATAAAGCCAATGGGAAAGCTGGCAAGAGGTCTCAAGTCACAGTCACATGATGTAGTGCTTAAGAATCACACATTATTCTCTTAAAAATTGTAACACGAATTGCCACTCATAAAGCAGTATGGGAGCGTGAGTTTTTGCTTTATACCATTGTTGTTTAGCAACAAAGTTACCATGCCCAATAACGATTGTTAAGTGAGGACTACATGTAAGGGGGGAGGTAGGTAGGAAAGCAGGCAGGCAGGCAGAAAGATTTAGATCCTTATTTCACTATGAGATCTGAAAGAATTGTGCTGATTGTATCTTATTATAGAATTTACATTTAATAAGTGTTACTTATTTATATGCAGAGATACTGATAAAAACCACTCTTTTTATACTTAAAATGGTAAAAATCAGTGGTTTAATTCAAAATCCACTGAAATTCTTTTGATATGTGATTCATCAGGAATTCATAAATATGTTCTTGATTTCTCTCTATTGCCTTTTTGCAAGTAGAAAGGTCTAAAGCCAGGAAATCTTAATCTGAATTCCTTTAGTGTTATATTTAAAACTAAATATCTGCTTCATTCCTTAAAAAGGTAGAGTTTGGGGTAATACATAGTTGGAGATTTTTAAACAGTCAGATGTTTAGGACATAAAGCTGATAAAACTTTGGAGAGAGGCGACATTTATTATTAAATTTATTTGCCACCAATCCCGCCCTGCGGTTACTATGGGCAGCTTACAACATTGGAATGTTTAATTGTAAAATATGTAAATATAATAATAGTAAAACAATGAAATAATAAAAAAGTATAGCAATATGAATTAAAAGATGGGTGGGGTGGCAGCAGGATGTGCAGGGGGCAGGTGGGGTCAATCTACTAGCCATCTCTCATGTGGTACTCCCCCGTTGAATCCCCAGATCAACCAGCAGAGCCAGGTCTTCAGCCAGGTCTCTTTTTTGCTGAAAAGAGCAGCCATAAAGAAAAATTGGAGCAGTTGTACCTTGTCTTCTGTGTTACCCCCCCCCCCCGTCGATAGGGCTCGCAACTTGGGCGTCCTCTTGGATTCACGGCTCAATTTTGAAGATCATATAGGAGCCGTGACCAGGGGGGCTTTTGCCCAGCTTCGTCTGGTGCGCCAGTTGCGGCCCTATCTGGACTGAGATGCCCTATGCACAGTCACCCATGCACTCGTGACCTCCCGGTAAGACTACTGCAACGCTCTCTACATGGGGCTGCCCTTGAGGACTACTCGGAGGCTTCAACTGGTGCAGAATGCAGCCGCGCGAGTTGTTATGGGAGTTTCCCGATACTCCCGTGTAACACCTCTTCTCCGTGGGCTGCATTGGCTTCTGGTTGCCCTCCGGGTGAGATTCAAGGTGCTGGTAATGACCTATAAAGCCCTAAATGGCTTGGGTCCGGATTATCTAAGGGAACACCTGCTGCCAGCATCAACTTCCCATCGTCCTGTGCGCTCCCACAGGGAGGGCCTTCTCAGGGTACCGCCGGTTAAGGAATGCCGGCGGGTTATTCCCAGGGGAAGGGCGTTCTCTGTGGGCGCGCCGGCCCTATGGAACCAACTTCCCACGGAACTTAGGACTGCCCCCGACCTTCGCTCATTTCGCCGGGACTTGAAAACCTGGTTGTTCGAGCTGTTTGGCCCAGACTGAGGGGTTTTAATTTAATTTAATTTAATTGGGTTTTAGTTAACTTCAGGGATTGTAATTTAATTAATAGTTTTAATTGATTTTAATTTTGTATACTATGTATTTTAATTTTCCCTATAAACTGCCCTGAGTCCTATGGGAATAGGGCGGTATATAAATTTAATAAATAAATAAATAAATAAATTTAATGTTTAGTATAAAAAGAGATCGTTGTGGAATATTTTGAAGTGGATGGTTGCCAGTGACTAACTCATTTGCATTTTGATCTTATATGTAGCACAACTGGATTACTTCTTGAATTGAACCCAGCATTTGGTTGCAAAACATAAATAATGGTTGCCTATCTATGGCACAACTTCTATATGGAATACACTCGGACCTACACTTGGACCCTTTTTCTGATTTCATTCCTGGAAACTTGTACTGTTTCTAAAAACTCTTCTTTATGCATCTTGTTGCATTTCAAATGCTGAAATAGTGTTGGAGGCAGGCATGGTAAAGATGGTGCTATAGATGTTAGTATTTGGCTTCTGATTAATATTATTCCTTTTTCTAATAAAATTAGTTCCACTAATGCTAGTTTCTATTTGAGTATGGACTCATAGTATGCCTACTGTGCTAGATATGGTGGATCAGTCAATCAATTAGAGGTAGGTGGTCCCACAAATCATTTGGCCCTGTGCCATGAATTACTGTATAGCTGATAACCAGCATCTTGAAATGTATCAGGTAAGCTAGTAAAAAACCAGTGCATGTTGTGAAATAGTGGTGTTATACAACTACCTATTCCACTGTATAATCATAATAGTAAAGTTGGAAGGGACCTTGGAGGTCATCTAGTCCAACCCCCTGCTCAGGCAGGAAACCCTATATCATTTCAGACAAATGGCTGTCCAATCTCTTCTTAAAAATTTCCAGTGTTGCAGCATCCACAATTTCTAGAGGCAAGTCGTTCCACTGATTCTGTCAGGAAATTTCTCCTTAGTTCTAGGTTGCTTCTCTCCTTGATTAGTTTCCATCCGTTGCTTCTTGTCCTGCCTTCGGGCGCTTTGGAGAATAGCTTGTCTCCCTCTTCTTTGTGGCAGCCCCTGAGATATTGGAACACTATCATGTCACCCCTAGTCCTTCTCTTCATTAAACTAGACATGCCTAATTCCAGCAACCGTTCCTTATATGTTTTAGCCTCCAGACCTCTAATCATCTTTGTTGCTCTTCTCTGTACTCTTTTCAGAGTCTCAACATCTTTTTTACATCGTGGTGACCAAAACTGGATGCAGTATTCCAAGTGTGGCCTTACCAAGGCATTGTAAAGTGGCATTAATACTTCACGTGATCTTGATTCTATCCCTCTGTTAATACCGCCTGGCACTGTGTTGGCTTTTTTGGCCGCTGCAGCACACTGCTGGCTCATATTTAAGTGATTATCCACTAGGACTCCGAGATCCCTCTCACAGTTACTACTATTGAGCAAGGTACCCCCTATACTATACCTGTACATTTGGTTTTTCTTGCCTAAATGTAGAACCTTACTTTTTTTCACCATTAAATTTCATTTTGTTAGATAGCGCCCAGTGTTCAAGTTCCACTTCCGCCTTCGTCCATGTTTGACGGAGGCGGCAGATCTCCAAACGGGCTGCGCGCGCAGCTCTCCAAACCGCCGCCGCCCGTTTGGAGATCTGCCGCCTCCGTCAAACATGGACGAAGGTGGAAGCTCTGCAAACGGGATGGTGGCGGTTTGGAGAGCTACGTGCGCAGCTCTCCAAACTTCCGCCACCCCCGTTTGGAGACCTGCTGCCTTTGTTCGTGTTTCTTTCGGCCCCGAAAGGCACCAGCTCTCCAAACCTCCGCCTCCCCATTCTCTCAATGGGACTTTTTTACTCCCACTTTTTTCCCCCAGAACGGCGGAGGAGGACTGGGAGCTGCAGGAGACGGCTTAAAGAGCCGCATGCGGCTCTGGAGCCGCAGGTTGCTGACCTGTGTTCTAGTGCAACCCCTGCTCAGGCAGAAAACCATATACCATTTCAGACAAATGGTTGTCCAATCTCTTCTTAAAAACTTCCAGTGTTGGAGCATTCACAACTTCTGGAGGCATTCTGGATTAATTCACATGTTCCTCACATCTTAATATACAGGCTGATATTCCTTCAGGTATATTCCCTTGAGATTTATCTGCACTGGACAGTTGTCCTGTTGCAGAATGGACCAATAACCATTTTTACAGAGCAACAATAGATGATATTGCCTTGTATTCATTGTATTTAATTATAAATGCAACCTTAGGCAGATTTTCCTGTTGTGTTTGAGTAACACTCTTTTCACCATTCTTGCGAGTCCTTCTTTCTCTGCAGTTAGCTTTCCAATGAAAGTTGTAGTAGCAGAAGTTTGCTTTAAAACAAAATGTTGCTGATTCAAGATCCAACAGAAACATGATTTTTTAATTATTAATTTTCAATCCCTGAATTAGATACTTTCCTCTAGCTATGTTATTTTTAAATGTCCAGGAATGCATCATTTTTCCCACCTCAGATGGAAGGATTTCATCTTTGGGAAGTTGTTTCATGGGAGTATAGTGTATATGTTAGCCTGCATTGCAGTCTGAATAGCATGTGATCTGTTGCCAAAGTGTCTCAGTCTGAACAGAATCTTTCTAAACTAATTTAGAGTCAAGCAAACATGAGCAAAGGACAGGAACAGTTTAAGAATATTGTGCAGACATCCATAAAGTTATGACAGTTGGCCTTCTAGCAGTATTAAAAGCTTGAATTAATATGCAATGGAATTATTGGCTATTTGCTACCAAATTTATGAATGCAAATAAAAACTTGACACAAAGATTAGTAATTTTGTGAAAATGTGAGTCACTTAAATGGCAATGGTTGCATATCTTGAATTTTGTAAATAGATATTTATCAGTGGATAGAAATCAATACAAATTTATATTTACATACATATTCCTTTTATTCAGGAACATTCTTGAAAAGATTACAAGTAGCCAAATATATTTTGTAAGGAAAGAATTTTAAAAATTATCTTGATCCTGAGGCAGGCCATAAAGAAAGATACAAAGATTACATAAAAAGCTGCATGTCATAAAAGTGAAGTAGGACATAAAATTGAGGCATGAAGAAAATGCGTGTATTAGTTAGAAGAAGAACAAGGAAATGGAAAATGTCAAACCACACATTCACCCGTGGGTCACATCTAGTAAGCTGACACAGAATGCAGTTACAGCTAACCACATATGTCTCGCTTGTAGCTAACCACATGCATAGCACAGGAAACTTAAACGCTAGCAAGACACCTGTGACCATTGTTAGAAACAAGGTTGCACGATATTTAGCTATAATTTCACACTGCAAAGGGGGGCTAGAGATGGGCTAGAAGGGGGCTTAGAATCCATGTAACCAATCAGAACTCATAAGGTACATTTCCGTGTTTTGCTACTTTTGGAGGCTATATATGTACTTGCTTTTCCATGACAAAGGGTTCAGACATTGCCCTTGCTTTCTGTTCTGAACCTTTTGCGTGCAAAATAAAACAAACTTCTTTTGATTCCGAGGTCTGAGTCTCTTGATTCTGCAACAATCCAATGGATTTTACTGAAAACCTTGTTTTAAAATATGTTCTTTCTAGAATTTATTTGCTGCTCCAATTGAAACTTTGTAAGTAGTCTATATACCCAATTTTTCTAAATAATGTTAACTTATGGTTTAATATTAAATGTAAATTATGAATGGTACTTTATTCCAAAATACATAGATAATACTAGTAATAATTTCATAAAAAACCAAGTCCTAAATTCAAAGTTTATTTATTTAATTTACTAACAGATTTATATACCCATTCATCTCATATGAAGTATTGTTTATGGTGATTTTGCAGTGGCTCTTTAGAATTTCAGAAATACTTATTCAGAAAGTTCAGAACTAAACTAGGGCCCTCTAGAAATAAACTGCTTCTTAAATTGAACCTTCCTATTTTGCAATAAATTGCAGTTTTGAACAGTGACATATAAAAGAAAAACTGAAATTTCAAAAGCTTTATTTTTCCACTTGGTTTAATGTTAATGTGAAAGTTTCAAGGAACAAAGGCTAAAAAAAGGGCACAGCTGATATTGTGAAATATTTTTTGGCAAAAATTAAATAGAGCATGCTAATAACATAAAATAATAGGAAATACTTCTTTATAATACTTTTTAAATTGTCAGAGTAGGTAGCTCAACAATAGTTCTACATAAAAAATTCCATATATCTGAATTCTGATGACATCATAATCCCAACTGAATTACCTCAAACTGCTCTTGAGTATATGGTACATTAAGAGGAGCTGTGAACATAAATTGGTTATCAAGGCATTAAAAAGGGTCACGTGTTAGTCACAACACCCACAAGATTCTGAAGAAAGAGCATCTAATACAAGGTCAGTAGGAAAAGGAATGATTTTTCTTTAATTTTTCCTGGATTATTTGGTACACTTTAATCCCCCCAACACTGAATAAATTATTTTAGCATATCAGTATAAACTATGTAACATCTCCAATGTTTTACTATAGTACTTTACAAGGTTTTTTTTAGAATATTTATTCTTGTCTTTCTGCTTTTGTTATACCCATTAACAAAAAAAAATTAAGTAGATGGTGAAAATATACAACTTTATAGTTCCAATTATTATTGCTTGCATTCTTTAAAATATTTTTATATTCTTTAAAAATTGGAGAAAAAACCAGCAATTGATGACTTTCAGGTGTTAGTTCTGCCAGAATTGTTAAAGAGCATATTGTATATTAATGGACCTTGTCAAACTATGATCATTTCACCTTGTCTTCTCTCCTCCTTTTTATCTTTCTCATTTAAAAATACTCCCAACAACATTAACTTTTCTGATGTACAAGAAGAAATGCAACTAGCAATTCAGTTACAAACGTATAACCTGAAACAGAACTAAACCATGATCCTTTTTGGTCTTCAGTGATATCATAAAAATGTAGTTTGAATAGAAAGGCAGGCTCAAAATTATAAATAATTTTGGAAAGACATGCTAATATTTTTTGTAATATTCAGTCTTTGGAATTGGTTGCTCCCAAATTTACAATTCTATTTTTAAAAATCCTGTTTGAATCAGCTTCCTTTCTATAGAATAGAAGAGTTAGATAGCTTTGGTGCAGATGTATGAATAGGAATTTTCACACCATTTTTTATATGCAGGAAAAAGTGCTTGTTTGTAGAAATATCTTCAGATTTATTCTCAAACCTATTTCTTGATGCTGGGTTAATATTGAACGCTACGTATAGCATACTTCAGGTTTATTTATATATTTATTCCTTATATGTCTGTCTATTCCTGTCTTTCTCTCACACACAAACCCATATATAACCATACCCCCCATACCCAGACACACATAAAACACACACTACAATATTTCTTTTGTGATGAGCAGTGTTAAGCAAAGTACAGAAAGCAAAACAGAATGAGAAAGCAATCTAAATACCAAAACTATTTACTATCCCTTTCTGTTCTTTTCTGTTCTTATAAATCATCCCTGCTTCTACCAAGCACATACATTGCTTCAAAGATTATATTTTGTAATCAGCTGCATCCAATCTCAACTTTCTCAGTTTTTCCTTTATGACTATTTACATTTTTTTATGTTTATTTTGCAGTTCCTAATTCATTCTCCATGCTGCATGCTATGCTGCAGAATAGAGTTTTATTTTATTTATTGAATTTGTTTACTGCCTATCGCACAAGACTACTCTAGCATAAAAAAAAAAAAGCTGGCTGACTTCCGGTGGCGACGCGACGCTGAAAGACAGCCGTTTTCAGGCTGCCCGCTCCGCAGCTGTGTTTTTCCATCGTAAACAGCGCCGATCAGCTGTTTAGATGGATTTGAAGCCCCCTCCTCGGGAGAAGAGGAGGGGTGAGGCCCCAGGTAGGGGTTGAGCTCTCCGGGGCCGCCTGAGCTGAGAGCTTGGGCGGCTGAAGGATGAGCCCCCCCGAAGCCTGGGTTGCTCCGAGCTGCGCAGCGCCTCTGCTCTGGGATTTTTGGAGCAGAGCCAGGCGTTAGCAACCACCCCTGCCAAAAGGAAATACTTTTGATTATCAAGATGCAGGCAGAGCGGTACAGGAGGTCAAGGTGAAGTGGACTCTTTATTTTTACTCTCTAGCTCAATGGATTTTATAGCTTTAAAGTGAAAGTGTGTAATAAGTGAAAGTGGGGGAAGATGGCGGCTAAAACTTCTAAAGCTCTTCGGAATGCGGGGTCTTCCCTGGTGCAAGAGACCTCATTGCAAGCTTTGCTTCCTCCTGCATCTCCCCCGGTATTGACGCTTAAGGATTTACAAGACGCTCTTGGAAAGCATGCACAATTGATGTCTGATATGATGGATGAAAAGTTGAAAAAGCTGGAGGAGAAAATGGAGGAGAAAATGGAGAAATTGGAGAAGAAGATGGAAGAGAAGCTGAGAGCAATGAGGGTGGACATCTTGTCTATGGTTGAATCCGTAGCTGAATGTGTGCTACAGCTGGATATAAAAGTGGAGGATCTCAGTCAAAAGAACTCTATAATAGAAGCAAAGGTATTAGAAAATGAAAATATAAGGGATAAAATGGACGAAGAATTGAGCCTTGTTCAGTATCATCAGATGCAGTATGCTATTAGAATTAGGGGTTTAAAGGAGAATGGTAAAGAAGATTTAAAGCAGCTGATTTCTGAGGCTCTGGAAGGGGTACTGGGCCAGTCAGCATCTGAAATTGAGGGAAATATGGACAAAGTTTTTCGTGTAAATTCATGGATTGCAAGACAGAGGAAGTTACCCAGAGATGTGGTGGTCTATTTTACAAAGAGAGTAATTAGAGATGAAGTCATTCAAGCTGCTTATGATACTAATTTGGTAGTGGCTGAGCAAGAAGTTTTGGTTTTAAAAGAGATCCCTCCGAAGATCCTAAGGAGAAGGAAAGATTTTGCATTTCTAGTACAGGAACTTAAGAAACGTGATATTAAGTTTAGATGGGAGATTCCAGTTGGATTGGTGGCGACGCACGAAGGTAAAAGACATCGTTTGGTTACTGTGGCTCAGGCACGTGATTTTTATAGTAATGTGTTAAAAGCAACCCCCCTATCATTTTTGGAAGCTGCAAAAGGATACGGTGTGGGAAATCTTCAAGATGTTGCAGATAGACAGACAGAGGACAATGGTGTTGGAGGGGATCAAGTCACAGTCTCATCGGTTGCTGCAGGAGGCCAGAAGATGACGCGTGCCGCCCTAAGAAGAGCGAGACGAGAGCAAGAGCAAGACCAGCAGAAAGTTATGGAATCTTCAAAGTGTGCTTACAGTGAAGATGTGGGAGGAGAGCGGTCTAAAGAAGTTTTGGGGGTCATGACAGAGGTGCTCCAAAAGT
This sequence comes from Vipera berus, assembly GCF_964194415.1. Classification (NCBI taxonomy): domain Eukaryota; kingdom Metazoa; phylum Chordata; class Lepidosauria; order Squamata; family Viperidae; genus Vipera; species Vipera berus. Next base: position 23,016,257 of record NC_138209.1, read on the forward strand.
TTTGGGGCGTTAAGATTGCTGATTAAATTTTTAGATTAGAATGTCAATGGAGTAAAATTATTATAGAGGAGAAAGAAAGTTTTTTTTTTAATATTTTACACAATTTAAGATTGATGTTATTTGCTTGCTAGAAAAGTATATTAGGGTTATGGACTTAAAGTATGTGTTGAACTAAGAATGGGTATGTAAGCTCCTAATTAACAACAAGTTGTCTTAGAGATTGCCTAAATCTTTTTTTTATATACTCTTTTTATTTGAACTTTTATTTGAACTTAAGGATGATTTGGAACTGCGAGACATTTGGCGTGATACATGCAAGAACTATTTTTGATCATAGTTTAGTTTGGTCGGAGATTATTAAGATTAACAGAGATAGGCGCTTTTGGCGCGTAACTGAGAATTTGTTTGGAAATTAGAGAAAGGTGGGAGAATGCAAATAGCAGGTGAAAGTTTTTTTTCTTTTCTTTTTTTTTTGAAATTAATATGAATAAGGACTGGGATTAAGAAAATTTATTTTGAGTAAAGCTCTTTTTCTGTTTTCCTCTTTTTCTTTTCTACTTTATTTGTAATATTAATATTGTTTGTACTCATTTTATATGAGCTAGAGAGAGATAGAATTTATAGTTTATTGTTGATAACATAGGGGTGTTTATGTTTGTTTTTCGATTTTATGCCCTGTATTTAGCTCTGGGAAGTCGGGGGGGGGAGGAGGGAGTGGGGGAGAGGGATAGGGAGGGTTGGATAGGGGTGGGGGAGGGGGGGATTAAAGTCAAAATGTATTGTAAAACTTTTTAAATAAAAAAACATGCCTGTTTAGATCAAATATACTGTTTTTTCCTATATTCAGACAGTTTCTAATATAGATTTTACTTATATCATTCAGCAAACAGATTGGTTTGTTGTTGTTAGTTGCGAAGTCGTGTTCGACCCATCGCGACCCTATGGACAATGTTCCTCCAGGCCTTCCTGTCCTCTACCATCTTCTGGAGTCCATCTAGGCTCACGCCTACTGCTTCAGTGACTCCATCCAGCCACCTCGTTCTCTGTCGTCCCTTTCTTCTATTGCCCTCAATCTTTCCCAGCATTAGGCTCTTCTCCAGTGAGTCCTTCCTTCTCATTAGGTGGCCAAAGTATTTGAGTTTTAGCTTCAGGATCTGGCCTTCTAAAGAGCAGTCAGGGTTGATCTCCTCTAGGACTGACCGGTTTGATCGCCTTGCAGTCCAAGGAACTCACAGGAGTCTTCTCCAGCACCATAGTTCAAAGGCTTCAATTCTTTGGCGCTCAGCCTTTCTTATGGTCCAGCTTTCACTGCCATACATTGCAACTGGGAAGACCATAGCCTTGACTATATGCACTTTTGTTGACAGGGTGATGTCTCTGCTTTTTAGTGTGCAGATTGGTTAGTTATATCTAATTTATTAACTTTTTATACATTTAGTTGATAATTGCTAATCCCTAATCTTTTGGCATACAAGCCATTTATTTTATTATGAATACTTTTATGTCACTTCATTCAGGAGAATATAAGTAGCTTACTAGTAGTCCTCAATTAATGACCACTCATTCAGTGAACTTTTGAAATTACGACAGCACATAATAAGAGGGCTTATGACTGCTCCCCAAAGTTATGGCTGTTGCAGCATCCCCATATCACATGATCAAAATTTGAGCACTTGGTAGCTCACCTGATTTACAACCACATAGGTGCTTCAACCCCCACCCATGAGTTGTCGGTGGGACTGTGACTATGTAGTTTTGAGCCCTGCACTCCATGGCTCCTGCTACCTAACTGACCTTTGGTATCTTCTTGGTCCCACTGCTGAACAAGCATATCCAACCTGGCCCTTTACAAGGCAGCTGTTGATCTAGGAAAGTTTCTTCCCAAAGTTGTGCATGGCAGTTTCCACATGAAAACTCAGGAATATGGCCTCATGAATATACTTGTAGTACAGTACTATACTACTTTTTTATTTCCTCTTTTATCACTTTAGGTGTTGAGGGAGATACAAAGTTCCAGTCTTCTGGCAGCCTCAACCTTTATTATTTCATGCTGTTTATAATAAAATATATAATGTACATCAGATTAAATAGCAATGTAATCTATAAAATTATAGTATACATTCCAATTCATAAAGTCAAAATAAATAATAGTCCCATATATTTCTTTGGTATCAAACATATTCCTAGTACCCAAATATCTGCTTAAAGAACCAAGATTCTAATAGCTTTTAAAAATATTAACAATGAAGGTGCAGCTCCTATTCTTAAGAATAGCTGGAGAAGAGAATGCTTGTATTTGGTCACCCCTGCCACATTTAATGAACAATAGTGTCACTTAAGTGCTCTTTTTATCTATACATAAAAATAACGTGATTAATGCAGGTGCTTAGCAATGAATGTTAGCTGTTGTGAAATTTATCGGAATGTGCTATATTTCTATGTGACTTGATAACCTCCCATAGCAATAATAAATATAAATGACACATCCTAAAAATAGTTTCATCACCACTCCTTTAACAAGCATGTGAGTGACAACTATTCCATTCACTGATTGTTGACTCACTTTTCAGGTGAAGTAAATGAAAGTACATATTACTCCGCTCATGTTCCTCCTTTTAATGACTATGATTAATCTAACTCTTCCCATTTTTCAGTTATTGCAACTCTGATCCCTGTAGCCAAGAAATAATGAAGTAGCTTAATGCCATTTCAGACTGAATTATTAAAACTATAAGAAAAAAAATAGTGGATTTTTCTAAAGCAGCAACTCATATATATCATCAGAAATGCTAAATATTAAATATACATTCCAATTCTCAGCATAGTTAAAAATACAAGACAAATATCTGAAAAAATATTTTTAATGCATGCTTTCTTAAAATATTGTTCTATATAATCCGCTTGGGCATGAACAAACACTGCACATTTTTTTTGTTTGAATATGTAATTGTTTATCTTCATAGATCTGATAATGCCACTTAGAAAAACCTCCTTGCTCATTTCTATGTTTACTTTTGCTGAGTTTTTTTCTTTTAAAAAAGATTTCGACTTAGCAGAAACAATATGTAACTAAACATTTTAGAAATTGAACAAACAATAAAATCAACAAAATGTGAAGAATTAAGGTATCTAAATTGAACAAGATTTTTAAAAGCAAAATATAGAGAAGGTAAATGAAGGCAGTTTGCTTGTTAGGTGGCCTCTTAGCTTCAGATTTTTCTTTGCTCTGAAAGTTTTTGAATCTGTCTGACAAGATATACAGACAGATTTGTTAACATATTTACTGTATATTGTCGGTGGATAATAAAGTAAAATACTTTATAAGAAATAAACCTACATAAATACAATATAAAAACAATCTAAACCCTAGTAAATCATTAAAAACATCAAAGAACATTATAATAGGCGAAGGAACAACAATGGCAGTGGGACAAATACAGCATTAAACCACAATAATGAAATAGCAAGAACTGAATTGTTAAAATGCTTATATGATTCTTACAATGATTGAGAAAAGAAAGAATAATTTAACACTGAAAAATCAATAATGTAGGTATCAGGTGAGCTCCTTGGGTATAGCATTAATCAACCACCTCTGAAAAGGCCTTTCTTCTGTATCTTACCCACTTGGCCTCATGAGTTGCCCTCTTCAGTTGAGTGAAGATCTTCAGTAAATATGGAAGGAGGACCTAGCTGCAGGCTCAGATTTAAGCCTTTGTAGGTTAGTATTAGCATTTTGAATAAGGCCTAGAAACAGATTTACACCCTGTACAGATGCTAAGCAGTAGCATAATGTGACTATATCAACCAACCCCAATTGGCAACTCATTTGACTGGTTTTAATCTAAATGAAGTTCCCAAATCACTTTCAGTGTAGGCCAGTTTATAACCAAGTCATTTATAATTACTGCAGGGATGTTTGTCCCAGCTAATTGTGACGTAAAAAGAAGTTTCAGCAATAGAAACTACTGTACTAAATATAAGAATGCCTTAGAAGGAATACAGCATTTTCTAGAACAGGGCTTTTCAACCAGTGGTACGGGTATCACCTGTGGTACATTGGCACCTGGCAGGTGGTACGTGACCATCCTAGAAAAGTCATAGCGAGGAAGGGGAATGAGCTGAACTGGTGGCAGCACCGCACAAGCCTGAGCGAGAGATGGCTGGAGCAGCAGGGCTGGCTGTCAGGGCTCAGTGGAAGCGCCAGGATCAGCACCAGGCTGCAGCTGGAGCTCGGCTCGGCGCTGATCCTGGTGCTTCTGCTGAGCTCAGAAGAAGCGCCGATCAGCTGGAATGTTGCAGCATCTCCAGGGTCTTGTGATTTACATTCAGATGCTTGGCAACCGATTCATATTTACAGTATGACGGTTACAGTGTCCCAGGGTCATGTGAAGTGACCAAAACCTGCTGCAACCACCAAGCAGACGGGGGGAATAAAAACCAAACCCCACCCCACCCCCACTGCCAATTCTCAACAGAAATGCTCACCACAATGAAAACCTCGGACAGGAGGAAGAGTGCCGCCAGGCAGGCAGGCGGGTGTCTTGCTCGGCTGTGGCTTGGGGACACTTTTTTCAGTGCCATTGTAATTTTGAACAGTCACTAAGCGACCTGTTGTAAGTCGAGGACTACCTGTACTTCTTCCTTTTTTCCTTTTTTTTTTGGTCATCAAGTTTTTGACAAAGTGGTACAATGGGTGAAAAGGTTGAAAAGCCCTGTTCTAGAAGATGACAGGCATCACTTTTACAAGAGAAAAGAATCAGAAAAGTAAAACTGTCCTTTAATCTTCCTGCAGTTCATTATCCTGCCCAGACAGTGGTACAAAACTTGAGTTCTTACCTCTATTAAATGAAAAGTAATAAAGCTTGAGTGACTTCTGCATATTTTATTAGTGCATGCCCTTATGTCTTTGAACTTCTCTTTCAATGGTTTTGTGTATGTGCTAAAAGTTTTGAGAAATAACTATCATGGAGCAGAATGTTACCAGCAGCATATTTTGAAATCAACATCCAGGTAAAGACTATGCTTACTCTGATATAAGATACATGCTTTCTGTTTCTACCATCTAGTTGATGGGATGCATGAGACAATATGTAGACTTGAAAGGTAGTCTTTAGGTGGAGATCCTATCTTATGTAGAATACCATGAATGTGATTAAAGTAAAACTGAGCCTTAGTTGTGCTTATGGCACGCTGGATATAAGAAAGGAAAATGACAGAAAAATACTATATTAGGTTTATGGACAGAAAGAAACTGGTAAAAATGTAATCAATATCAACAAGGATCAGTTAAGATTAAAAGAAACAGAGAAAACAGAGTTGAAGTGTGATTTTGAGAAAAAATAGAAACAAATGGAATAGAGGGAAGGAACCTCCAGCAAGAAGGAACCTCCAGCAATGTAAAATTAATTAAAAGAATAAAAGTTATGAAATCATTTCAGATGAAATTTAAGTGAGAAAAAGCTGAAAGGAGTATTTTAGTACTTTTAGGAATAATTGTGGAAGGTGAAAGATAGAATTTGAAACATGCTATGTATATTAGCATCCAAGAACCAATGGATGAAGAAAGTAATATATGTTTTATGAGTGAAAAATAGAAGAGCTCCAGGTACAGATAACATAGCAACCAATGATAAAATATCGATGTGGTTTGTTTAGTGTGCAACCTATACACAGGTAGTCCTCAACTTACAACCACAATTGAATTTCTGTTGCTAAATGAAACATTTGTTAAGTGAATTTTGCCCCATTTTATGACTTTTCTTGTCACAATTGTTAAGTGAATCAGTGCAATTCGTAAAATAATAACATGGTTGTTAAGTGAAACTGGTTTCCCCCATTGACTTTGTTTGTCAGAAGGTCGCAAAAGATGATCACATGACCCCTAAAACTGCAACCGTCATGAATATGAGTCAATTGCCAAGCATCTGAATTTTGATCATGTGATCATGGGGATACTGCGATGGTCATAAGTATGAAAAATGGTCATAAGTCACTTTTTTCAGTGAAGTAACTTGGAATGGTCACTAAAGGAACTGTTATAAGTCAAGGACAACCTGTAATATATCAGAACAAGTAGTTGAGTTTATGTAAATATTTAATATCTTAAATATTAAATAGGAAGAAATAAAGATACTGTAAGATATGTGAATATTGCTAGAAAGATAGTGAATAATACATTGTGAGAAAAGAATATTTGTCAAAAGTGGAAATGTATATAACAGCTTGTTTCTGTACATTTTTCTACATGGAAATGACAGTTAAGTCAACAGAAAGTTGAATGCAATGGAAATTAGACATTTAAAAGCGTGTTGGCAAAACAAGAGGTGGGGTCAGGAATGAGTGGGTATTGAGTGAACTTTGATTGAATACAAAATGGGTATCCAGTACAAAAGAAGTTTGTTGTAGTAGCTGTAGTCATGTACAAAGAGTGAATAAAGATCAAAACAAATATATGAAGATAGAGTGAATGGACTGAGAGTAAAGATTTAAAAAAATGTGCTGTTAGATGAAGTCGTTAGCACCCTCAAAAAGATATGAGAAGTTTTAGAACAAATTGTAACAAAAATTTTATTCATTATTGTATTTTTGCCCTCCCCCTTTTCTATATAACTCAAGGTAGACCAAGAAAGAGCAACTGGTCCAAATTCACCATTTGGCTAGTTCTCATTTATATTGAAATGGTATAATGGAGGCAAGAGTGGTTCGCAAAAATACAAAAATATGAACATATATACTGAATGCATTGATGTAAACTATGTTAGCTATATTTTTAGCTATATTCATGCCACAAATTCCTTTGGATTATTATGTCTTTTTTTTTGTCGTGCCTAGCATTGCTTACATCAGAATGGAATAGCATTTAGTTTAATGACCACTCATTCAGCAACTGTTTCAACTTATGACTGTACTGAATGAGTGATACTTGAAATCAGTCCTTCTAGCTGTGGCTATCGCAGAGGCCCTGTGGTGATCTGGGTGCTTGGTGACTAGCTTGTAATTGTGAGGAATAAAAATTCAACTCCAAGGGTGTTGGAAAACAAAACAAGTTTTATTGAAGCTTTTACAAAAGTGGTGGAACTCTTGGTAACAGCAAATCACAGAGTCCACACTTGAATCAATTTTGCATAGGTTTATATATCCTGTCCCGTACATCACGCCACAATTGGTCACATGCTTTCCAACCGCCTAGCAACCATTACAATTACCAGACCCTCCAATTTTTAGATCAAATGCCCCTTTTGTTCCTGTCTTATCTTCACTCCCTTTTCTGTGACATGATTTGTAACATCCTGCTAACTGGGGGTATAGCTTATCTATAAGATGAATTGCAACTCATACTGAATAATTGCAATTATAAAGGACTTATATCTTCCCTTGTTTTTCTATAAGAATGCCTGCTTTCCATCTGGAAGCTATATGTGTAACAGAGTTCAAGCTTCGGTTAAACATGGCTGCACTTTGGTTCATAGTTATACTTTAAAATATTAAGTCTAAGCAGTTTTAATAAAGAATAACCCTTATATAAATCGAATAATATGTTATTCATAAGCTCTATGCTATTCTACAATAGTGTGCACTATTCTAAAAGTGTGTTTTAAGTCAGTATATATAATTCCTCTTTATTCGTTCAGTTTATATCTCCTTTCCTAAAAGTACCTTAGCTAAGTGCCTCTATATGCCTATTCTTTTAACAAAAATGGAAAATTACAACATGTACATTTCTTGTGTACCTCACATAATTACAACATTGCAGTATCCCAAAATGATGTGATGCCCATTTGCAACCTTCACTGTCCCTTCCAACAAGCGAAGCCAATGGGGAAGTCAGCAGGAGGTTGCAAATGGTGACTATACGAGATTTGCTTAACTTTGTGGGATTTGCTGAACAGCAACCAGAAGTGCCAGGACTGCAATTACTAAGTGGCATTGTCACATGACATTGCACTTTATGACTGCATTGTTTAGTGACAGAAATTCCAGACCCAATTGCCGTTGTTAATCAAGGACTTACCTATAATGGGTTTGTACATATGTATGTCTCAGTTCAGACATGTCAAACTTGACGTCACGTGATGTCGCGCAACATATCGGAGCCTTTTCGCCATTGCCGGCAATGGAGTGGGCACAGCTTCCGAATGACACATCCGGCCCGCAGGCCAGCAGTTTGACACCCCTGGCCTATCCAGAAGCATATAGGTTGAGGGTATCAAAGTATAGCATGAATTATGAGGGCAGCTACACCATTCTAGAAATGCACTCTTTTTTCTAGTCTTTAGAATCTCATCCAGTGTTTCTTCCTGAATGTACACTTCATTTATAATGGTTTACATGAATCATTAGTTGTATCAGTTTACTGTTTTTCTCTTATAAAATGAAACAATGATTTATGGCTAATGTTTATAGATTATAGTACAAAGCAAAGTGCTTGGTTTGAGGTAAGGCTTCTCTCTATCTTGATCTGATTGTATTCTCCAATGTCTTGAAAGCTGTACTTGGAGATCAGTCATTTGTCCTAAAATAGCCTATGGTCAAAGCAAAAGCACAATGCAATTTGTGTTCCATTTTTTAATGCCTGAACATCTTTTAAAAATGCTATCTATGTATATTAAGACAACAAATATAAAAAGGCTTGCAAAAGTCATTTTGTACTGTGCAATATAAGGACATAACAAATTCAATTAATAGTGACAGTAGTCATTTTCATATTTATTTATTTAAACTTATACCCCATCAAAATCTGATGACTTTCAGCATCTTACAGAGTACATAATAACTCCAAGGTCCTTTCCAACTCCATTATTCTGTTATTCTAATATACAGAAATGAAAACATCCATGGGATGATTAAAAATAATAACATAAAAACCTCCCAAGATAAAGAAAAACTACAAAGGTGGCACAGAGTTTTGAGCATGCTTTATGTTTTGAACAATGTTTTGAACAATGTTTAAATTAAGAGAATGCACCCTTTTCTTTTGGAATTCCGGCTGAGAAGGTGTGAGTCTGATCTCCATAAAGAAGGCATTCCAAAATATTGGCACTAACGTGGAAAAACTGCCTCTCAGCCTTGCCTTCAGCTCTCCTTTAAAAAAAAGTTTTATTGTTTTTTTTTTGTCAGGGTTTGTATTTACAAATAATCAATAACAACTTCTATAGTTCCATATTCCACATAGTAGCTTTCCTTGATTTTCTCTTCTTCCAATAATATTCTCTTTTATCAACCTTAAATTAGTACATTTTTTGATAATTAACAATTAAATATCTACAAACATCCTCCACCTCATTATTAAGCTTCTTTTCTAATTAATCATCTAATCACCTTATCATAGATCCTGTTTTTAGAGTTCTCATTTAAATTTAATTTCCCCACAATATTCAAAAGAAAACATTTTTACCTGTCAAAATTTTATTAGAGTTAATTACACTGATATATTGAAGTTTTTCCCCTCATATGAGCCATCCCAACCCTTACATTTTTCATATCTTGAAACAGAAAGAACAAAGGACAGAAATAATATACTGTCTAAAAATATACCTCTTAAACTAGAATACATTTATAATCAATGTTTTATTTTTAAAGCATACTCAAATCTTCAAAATGCATTATATTTAAGTATTTAGTACATTTCCCTCATATAAGTCATCTCCAACATTTTTGTATTTCTCATATCATAGGCAAAAAATACTGTATTGCTTAAGAAGTCTATCCCTCCTAAGCTAAGATTCATTTGTATTCAAAATTTTATTTCTTTTAAGTCTTTAAGTATTCCATTAAATGAGTCCCGTCATCTAATTTCTTAATTCTGGCTTTAGCCCTTTCTCTCTTTTTTTGCAAGGCATTTTTCCTAACCAGTATGTTCCATTGAACCCCAAGATCTTCCCATGGTTTTGTATATGTTGTTGTCAATACAAAAGATAAGTCAATTAGAGTGTTTTTGTGGAAATATTCCTCAGAGATATTTTTCTTTTTTTCTCTCCTAGTTTCTCCCATCAACTTTTTTCTCTCAAGTTCTTGGAATCTTAATGTATAGGTTATCTTTTCCATGTCCAGTATTTCCTGGAAGCTTTTCTCCATCTGGATTACATCACAGTTCCTTCCATTATTAAATTTCATCTCTAAGTTTCTTTCCACTAGTTTATGTTCAGTTATCTATTTCTATTCCCCGTAAATTTAATTCGCTGCTTATGTTTAGAGGAGGGTGGAGCAAAGATCCCCCCCTCTCACTTTCGGAGGATTTTTACTTCTGGTTTTTTCCCCAGGAAAAATCAGGTAGAAGAGAGAGAATCAATATTCTTATCCAGTTCAATTACGCTGTTTACAATCACGCTTAAGTTAGTACTTTTTGGTTTCAGCTGCATGTAGCTTGGGCTAGACTCATGAATGACGCTAGCCTTTCTTCTGCTCGTTTCTGGAAAGCTTTCCCCAGACGTCCAGATCGACCAACATCTCCCCACGATTGGCAGGGCATCTCTCCTTTTTCACCTCCTGGGTGGCTTTTGGCCCATTTAGGGTCCCCAAACAAAGAAATCAGCTGTAGGGTGTGGAGCCCCGCAATCCCTCAGTTGTTACGCTAACTTTTCTTTCAATTTTAAAACTCAAATAGCTCTTGTATATACCGTAGTTTCAGGCGTATAAGACTACTTTTTAACCCATGAAAATCTTCTCAAAAGTCAGGGGTCGTCTTATACGCCGGGTGCTGAAAATTTAGGGACAGGGCTGGCTGGAAACCCTGGAGCGGATCTCCCATTTAGTCTGCGCAGGGAAAGCGGGACCAATTGGAGAAGAAGCTGCAGTCTGTGATTTTTTACAGGCTGGGGTCTGGGTGTCTTTCCTTCTAAAGTTGAAGAGCAGCTGCAGTCTGTCCCAACTTGAAAGGCAGGTGGGGAATGCAGCAGCCAGAGCAGCTGCTTAGCTCTAAGGACACATTTGACTCAGGAACTGGGCGGGCTGGCTGGAAAACCTGGAGCGGATCTCCCATTTGGTCTGCACAGGGAAAGCTTTAGAGTGAATTAGGAAAAGTTTAATCCACTTGCACTGTTATGGTTACATGTTTGATGACAAACAGCCTTATGTTTATAAGTGACAGTTTTCCTACTAAGTACCTGCATGTCATAAGCATTTGAATTAAAATTACCATATTAAAATCAAATCTGATGTTTTTTAATTTTTATTTGGTGTGCGTTGGAAGAGGGGTAGTCTTATACGGCGAGTATAGCCCAAACCCTATAATTTAACAGGAAATGTAGGGGGTCGTCTTATACGCCCAATCGTCTTATACGCCGGAAAATACGGTACTATAGATGCTTCCTCTTAAACCAAGTAAAGTAATTGGTACACCAATGAAGCTAAGACCCTTCTAATCATAGTCTCCACTTGCTATTCAAACAGGAACCATGAGTCCATGAGGACTCTCAAATTGACAGACTCCTATAAAAAGCAACTTTCTCGCACTTGGCTTTAGTTGTAGCTTGTTCTGTGCCACCCAGAACTTTTATTAAATTTTGCTTTTGATAAAGTATTTGTAACGTAGATTTATTATTATTGAAATAACTGCCTTATTTTGGTATTTGTGATATCCTTTTGGCAGATTATTTTATGTACACTGGTATGAAAACAGATATGAATCAAGTTAAGCATTGTAAAGCCATAGTGACTAGAACATTCAAATCATCTTCCTTTTACTGCTTGCTTAATTACTATTGTTTTTTGTGGTAGTTTCCCCCCTCTGTTTGTTCAATCCTAATACAAGAGCTGACTGGTATGTCTAATAAGGATGAAGGTGGGGGGATTGATATTTTTTTGGCCAAAGGATGAGTCCAAGTTCTCTTATAGTGTAACACATATGTCGCCCAGGTTCACATAAAACTATAGAGGCAAAATTTAACCATACAGTACTTTACTGACTATGCCATACTTGGTTGCCTTTGCACAAGTAATAAGCCCTAAATTATGGCTTACAAAAAACTAACATACTAGATCAAAAACAGTCAAGCCACATTTTAGCTTAGCACATCAAATATTATGTGGTTTATCTGTACCTGTAACTCCAATGAGAATTCAATCCAGATTGTCTAAACTTTTATGAACATTGTTAATTGAAACAAGGTGTCCTCCTGAATGCCTGATTCCCTGGACTTTTTTATTATATATATTTTTATGGTGCAAAATTATCTATATGTGGATATATGTATATCTAACAGTTTGTATGTTAAATGTAATTGCAGGTAGCATGTTGATGATTCTTAAAAGAAAAATCTACCGAAGAACCAAAGCTGTAGCTCAAAGTGGGACTTACAGTTTCTGTATGCTTTGTTAAAAGAATAAAAGTGGGTGAAAGTGGATGAGGCAGACTTTAAAAACAGAAGTGGACAATATTTTTGGAAATCAAACAAGAATCCATTAATTCTGTCACACATATTAAACCTGATGGATACCATAGAGACAGCAAAGCTTGAAGAACATATGGAAGTCCAGACCAGTGAAACTACCAATGATTATGCTCGACCTGCTCTGACTGTTAGTGAGGAAGACAAGAATGGCAGCAGCAAACCAAAGAGTTTATCCAATGGTTTGCGAAAAGGTGCTAAAAATTATCCAGAATACATACAGATTTCCATGCCCACTGAATCTAGAAACAAGTTTCCTTTGGAATGGTGGAAAACGGGCATTGCCTTTGTATATGCTGTCTCCAATTTAGTTTTAACAACTGTCATGATCACAGTGGTACATGAGAGGGTACCTCCCAAGGAGCTCAGTCCTCCGTTGCCAGATAAATTTTTTGATTATATTGATCGTGTGGAATGGGCTTTTTCTGTATCAGAAATAAATGGAATTATCCTTGTTGGAATATGGATAATCCAATGGCTGTTTCTTAAATACAAGTAAGTATTTTTTTTCTTTTATTTTTCTTATGGAAATAGACAACTTTAGATGTTTTTAAATGCACTGTATACGATGATCTATAGGTATGTAAATATCAATATATTTGAGATGCTAACAAAGATTTTTGCAATTGCATTAATGCAATCATAGAAATAAAAGAATCTGCATCCTGAATGTCAAAATATAACAAATACTTTCACGTTGGAGAGATGTGGATAATATATGCTAACTGATCAGGTAGTTTGTAGATTATGAATTGTAATTTGCACAGAATAAGATTAACAGATTTGGATAAAACGGGGGTTTACTTGTATTGGTGGAATGTTGGATAGAATATGCTGAAACTGACCACTAGTGTGCTTATCAAAGTAAGTTTGGGGATTTAGCCTACATATGATACATATATGTATGTGTGTATCTGTGTACACACACACACACACACACACACACACACACACACACACTTGTATGAAATTGGTAGAAGCCATGATGAATGGCAGAGATCAATATCTAGTATCCTGTTTATGATTATGGCATATGGCAAGTTGTGACTTGGAATGTAAACAAATGATAATAGGCATGAATTAACATTAAATCAAAGAAAAGAATTAGCAGATAAAATAGGATATATTGTGGGTACGTGAAACAAAGAAAGGGGAAGATTGTGATAGATCTGAAAGAAAATGATCTACAGGTAGTCTTTGACTTAGAACTGTTCTAAATTAGAATAAAAAAAACATCCTTGAAGTTATCATTGCAGCATCACCCCTGTGGTCATGTGATCATTCGTGGGTGCTGGGTAGCCTATTTGCATTTACAACTGGTTGCAGAATCCCATAGTCCAGTGATTGTGTTTTGCATCATTTTATGCTATTTGATGGCAAAATACCCATTGGATAAAAACACTCCTGCTTATAACTATGTGGTATGCTTGACAACTGTAGTGACTAGCTGTGTGACCATTGTAAAAATGGTTATAAAATTGAGTCTGGTCACTTGGTACTTCAGCTTATGGATCACAAAGAGTTAACAATTAAAATTCCAGTCCTGGGATAATGGGATAATGCTAGAGGTATTTGATAGATTAGTATGGAAAAAATAATTATGTTAAAGAATGGGATTGAGGTAATTTATATAAAAGTTTGCTCTAAAATATTTGATGAAAAGTATAATGTAAATGCTGGGAATATGTTGAAAATGACAATGGTAAATATATAGATACAATGATGATGATGATGATGATTTAAATTTGTATGCCACCTGACTTTCAATAACCCTGAGCACATGCTATAACTGGAACAATGTTAAAATGTGGGGTATGCTTAAGGAATGATTGATTGTGTCAGTAAGTTGCTTATCACACATGAAAACTGCATCTATGCTTGATGATGGGAAGAATGCCATTACTCTTCTCCTTGTACAAAGGGAAAGGTAGTAAGAATAAATGCGAAAATATTTTTTTAAAAAGGTAAAGACTTTGGTAACATTTTGACTGAGTAACAAGAGATGGCAATAATATTTGATAAGTGTGGCAGGAGGATATATGCAAGCAACATTTTTCATTCATTCATATGGAATGAATGTTGATTGCTGATTACCATAGTAATAGCACTTAGACTTATATACCGCTTCATAGTGCTTTACAGCCTCTCTAAGCAGTTTACAGAGTCAGTATACTACTCCCAACAATCTGGTTCTTCATTCTACCGACCTCAGAAGGATAGAAGGCTGAGTCAACTTTGAGCTGGTCAGAATCAAAGTCCTGGTAGTGAGCTGAGTTAGCCTACAATAATGCATTCTAACCACTGTGCCCCCACACCATAAGAGCAATATAAGTGGAATGTTTATTGGATGTGTGATGGACTTTTGTTGTTGCCCTTTATGTGTAAATGTATAAAAAGTGTTTGTAGGATAATTTGAGGTTTGTTGGTTGGATGCATGAATGTGCATGTACTTTTGTATGCAGATTATGCTGTATTATTTTAACTGTAAACTCAGATGATTTGCCATGAATGTTAGACTGTATGATGCAACAAGGAGCATAGATCTAAACATTTATGTACTAAAGATAAGTGGAATTATGTTTGACAAGGAAAATTCAATGAACAATTATGAGCTACACATAATTAGCAAAAAATTAGAGCAGAAAGATGAATTTGTGTATCTTAGTAAATAAGATGAAAAAATGAGTGAAGAAATGATAAGATACGGAAATGCTGGCAGAAAGTGAGTAGATAATTTGTGATCTGTTGTGAGAAATGAATATTTGCCAAAAGAACACAGAAATAACATTATAGACCTCATTTTGTTATATTTGTTAAAACTGGATATGTCATAGAAACATGAAGGCAATGAGAACAAGAGATCTAAGTGTATGTGATAAACAAGGAAAGATGGCCATATATAATTGAAACCAGAGACTTTTGATGGATAAATAGCAAGAAAAAATTATGGAGCTTCTTTTTATACATGACAACTGCAGTGAGACTATTATATGTGAAAAGATTTGACTTTAACCACAATGTATATGAAATGGATACTTAATATGATGGAACTTGTTGAAATGGACAAATTGACTGCTTTAATTAGAGCTAGGATATTGTCTAAATTTAATCCTAATCCCTTTTTGACTTTTTGTGGGAAACAAAAAATGATATTATGAATGATATATGATTTTGAGGACTAGCATAAAAGTAATAGATTATGGATAAAATATATACAATGCTGTAACCTTAGAATAGGAGTTTATTTTATATTTATAATCATAACTGCTGTAAAAGATAATTGGAGATCACTTCTTCATATATATTTTTCTTTTCTTTGATTTCTGCACCTCTATTATTGATCAAAGCAAGGTGATTGATTCCCATCTCAATATTTTGGGAAGATAGGGTACCCCATACTATTGAAATACCTCATTCAAGGACTTTCTCCATTACAGCAGAGTAGCAAATCAGAAATGTAGTAGGATTTTTTTTGTTATTTAAAAGCTAAGCCTATGCTAAGTATGCATGCTGCTAACTTTTGACAATCTAAAATTCTACCTTGCTCAGATGTTTTATATTACTATAATGTCTAAGATTGTGATGTGCAAAACAGGTCCAATGTTATGATTTTCATAGCCACCAGCCAAAGGTACTATTTGTAGAATTTTTTTCTCATCCTTCTAAAACTAATATAATCAAAACATAACTTTGGAGCAGGCAGTGTTTCTTCATATTTTTTTCTATATTTTATTCCGCTGTGCTGTAACTGCCATTGTAACAATTTTTTTTCATAGACATGTTATATACTGCTAGCATTATTCCTCAAGAATTCTTTCCTCAACATGTTTGTGTTTATATATATTTCAGATCAATAGTAGGACGAAGGTTCTTTTTTATATTGGGAACTTTGTACCTCTATCGGTGCATTACCATGTATGTCACCACTTTACCTGTACCTGGAATGCATTTTCAATGTGCTCCAAAGGTAAATATATTAGCATGTAGTTGTAATAGTTTCATAGGTATCTTTATGCTATTTCATTTGTATGCTTCCCAGTCTTTCGGGAAAGACACTGACATCTCCATATACATTTTTTTAAAATGGCAAAATCAAAATATTAAAAATTGAGAAAGCAAAAGCCATATGCTCACAAATCCCAGTTCCATTCAAAGTATTCCCTCTGTCTATCCAAGGTGGAACAGATACATTTTGACAGATTTCTTAAAGCTCAGGAGGGACAGTGATGCCTTGAAACCTCCACCTGGAGGGAGATTCAAGGAAGGAGGGAAAGCTTTCAGCCAGCTTTCAAGGCCCTCTCAGATAGCAGTCTCATAAAGATAATAACCAGGAGGGAATTGGCCGTATTAGGTCTGGTCAGATTGACAAATAAATATAGGAGAAGTCAGTCCTAGATAACTAGGGCCAGAGCCATGTAGAGCCATTTTTCAACCAGCACAGTTCTTAAAGCAGCCGAGTCATTCAGGTATATCATGAAAAATCCATCACTGTCTACAATGCCATTTTATGTACCAGATGCAGCTTCTAAATGTTCTTCAGGGACAGTTCATTACAGTATTTCAAACAGCAAGTGACTAGGCCATGAGTGACTGTGAGAAGAGCCTCTTGATCCATCAGTGGCCACAACTGATGCACAAAAGTTTGCTGTACAAAAGCTGTCTTAACCACAGTTGCTATCTGCTTAGTGAGGAGAAACTCTGAATTAAGAGGACGACCAAATTATGAATTACTTCTGAAAAGGGAAACAAAATTCAGTTCAGGGTGAAAAATGGTATTTCTCTGGGATAATCTGGCTGATAAACCCAAAGTTATTCTACTTTGGAAGGATTCAATCTGAGTTTGTTTCTCCCCTGACAAGCACATCAGGGTCAGCATTTCCATACTGCTGATGCATCCCAGAACTGAAATGTCTAACTAGGTATTATCATTCTACTGATGACACCAAGCTTAATCTCTACTGATGGCCTCCCTCAGCAATTTTATGTAACTATTAATGAGAAGGATCCAAGGATCCAAATGGTTTACTTCCTGTACTGATTGATGATGCTCTACTGGCTTTTAATTGTTGTGAACCTCTTTGGTAATTTTCACATAGATAATATAAAATGCTATAGATAAATTATTTTGTGTATTTTTATGCATTTTGTTTAATTTGAAGTTGTGGTGTTTTATCCTGTCAAATGTACCCTCTAAAGATTTCCCCCCTCTTTTTTACTTAATTCTAGCTAAATGGTGATTCTCAAGCTAAAATTCAGCGAATTCTGCAACTAATTTCTGGAGGTGGTCTGTCTATAACAGGCTCACATATCTTATGTGGAGATTTTCTATTCAGTGGACACACTGTAGTGTTAACACTCACTTACCTATTTATCAAGGAATGTAAGTTTCAATATTTGCATTTTTTTCAAAAATAAAAATATTTTCACAGAAATGTTTAATGCCAGCACCAAGGTAGAAACCAGAAGACTGTTGAGTTGTATTGTTCCCTTAAAAGTCTTAAGACTAGTCCTGAGTAACTTTGGACCAGTCATTCTCAGCCCATAATGTCAAACTTGGGCAATAAGATGGTCAATCTTTTATTTATTTTATTTTTATTTTAATCCCATTTATATCCCGCCCTTCTCCGAAGACTCAGGGCGGCTTACAATTTAAGCACAAACCAATGTGCTTAGCAGTAGCCTTCATTCTATGTATATGCCTGCTTATTAGGGCTTCCCCCCCCAAGCGGCATTATTACAAAGTCTGCTTATTGCCCCCAACAATCTGGGTCCTCATTTTACCTACCTCGGAAGGATGGAAGGCTGAGTCAACCTTGAGCCTGGTGGGATGCGAACCTGCACTAATTGCAGGCAGCTGGTGTTACTTAAGGAGGCATTAGCCCACTGCTCCATCAATTCCTCATCCAACCAATGATTTAGTTGATCTGGGGAAAAAGCAGACCATGCTCTTGTAGGAAAACACTAAGAATGAAAAACCATATCTCCACAGTCCTCTGTTCTCTAGGTTGAATATATGTCTAGCTTATAATCATTCCTACATTTTTCATTCCAAGGCCCTCATCATCTTAATTGTTGTTTGGATGTGTTTCAGAGTGTCAATGTCCTCTATAATTTAGTGCCAAGACGTGGATGCAATATTCTAAGTACAGTCTGACCAATACAGAGTACAAAGAACAATGATTTCATGTTAGCTTGATATCATACTTCTACAGCCTAGGATTCCATTCCATTCCATCCACTCCCATACCTTTTTTTTATTTTGCAATTGCATTGTCAAGTTCTGGCTGAGAAGCCCAACAAAGAAAAACTCCAGAGGTATTGTTTCATAGCTTGACATGCATCATATTATTGGTCTACCTAGATCTTTTTCATGCTTACCATTGTTCAATGTAGTTCTTTCCATCCTAGATACCCATACCTATACCTATATCTACACGTACACATACACACACACACGTACCTACATACGTATGTACATACATACACACACACACACACACACACACACACACACTTAGGTCTCCCTTTTCCCAGTGTTGAAGATAGCAACACCATTTGTCCTTCAGTCACCTGGTAAGACGAATATAACTGTAATTTTGAACTGTAGTGCCCATTTTAGAATACAATTACCTATGTTTTATATGATTTTTTTTCTGGACAGATTCACCTCGTCACTTTTGGTGGTATCACTTGATTTGCTGGTGTATGAGTGTTGCTGGAATAATTTGTATCCTGGTAGGACATGAGCATTACACTGTAGATGTTGTTATTGCTTATTTTATCACAACAAGATTGTTTTGGTGGTATCACGCAATGGCTAATGAAAAGGTAAGCAGCAGTTGTGCCAACTTTAAATATTAAAATTAATATTAAATGTTGAGCTTGAGATAAGTAATAGCTGTTTTTCAAAATTCAAGAAAGACCAATATTTAGGCCTTAACAACCACAACTTGGTTATGTTCTATTGTCCTCTTATGAACATTTGTGGAGTGGGGCAAGAGGCTGCAAACATATTATTCTCTTATATTATTATTTATATTATATTATAATTGTGGGCTATGTCTTAGGACATGTATATGTCCAGAAAGGTCTCCCAAGGCAAACAGGCCATGATAGATATCCTAGATTGACAGTGATCACATCTGCCAACCCTCATTGCACCAGCATGGCAGATTATGGTCTATTCCTTCCACATGCCAGCAAACATGTGGAAGAGGCCTTCATCCGGCATAGACAATGGCTAAAATGATATTATTTGTCATTGCAATTTAAAAATATGCTTTTCCATCTTGTTTTATATTACATATTATGTGTTTGTTTTACATATATATGTGTGTATGTATGTGTGTGTGTGTGTGTGTGTGTGTGT
This sequence comes from Vipera berus, assembly GCF_964194415.1. Classification (NCBI taxonomy): domain Eukaryota; kingdom Metazoa; phylum Chordata; class Lepidosauria; order Squamata; family Viperidae; genus Vipera; species Vipera berus. Next base: position 23,036,015 of record NC_138209.1, read on the forward strand.
ATGTATATATATATATATATATATATATATATATATATATATATATATATATATATATATATATATATATATATATATATATATATGCCTCAAGTAATTATAAGGAGCCATATATGTGAAATTAAGAAAGTCACAACAAAGCTGAGATGCTCATATATGCCGAGCATCAAGTATTTGAGCTCTTCACAGGAAAGCAGCAGTATAACTAGGGATAAATATTCCTTTTTCACTAAAGCTAGACCTTAAAGTTTTACACAAAAATGCAATTTCTAATAGTAGGTGAGAAAAGAATACATTTACAGTAGTTTGTTGTGTTAAGCAATCACTAACCAAACAGATGATATAGTGACAGTGCTTTCAGTTTAAGGAAAATAATATTTCTGGTGGCTGTAACTCTGTTTTTAATGCATTCTAAACATGGTTGTAATTTTTTTTTCTTAATACAGAACTTGAAAATATCATTGCAGACTAACTTTCTGTCTCGAGCATGGTGGTATCCAATATTCAATTTCTTTGAGAAGAATGTACAAGGGTCAGTTCCTTGCAGTTTCTCATGGCCAATAACATGGCCGCCTGGTTGTTTCAAGTCTTCCTGCAAAAAATATTCCCGTGTGCAGAAAACGGGAGAGGACAATGAAAAATCCACCTGAAGAAGATGAAGGCAAAAACATACAATTTTTTTCCCTTTTTACCAAAACATTTATGCTATAACCAAAGCTCTCTCAAGATGACTAGATTGTTTATTGAAGAAGTGGAGCAGACTCTGTGCAATTGATCTGAGAAAAGACTTTTGTAGCCATTAGAAAATAATAGCTATCCCTTGGTATTTTTTTATAGTCACATTGTACAGTTTCATCCCACTCTTCAGTATTAGTAGACATTGGCATTCGGTGACACTCTAGTGCCAATCTAATACTTCCTGAGGAAAGGAGCCAGGATGTTGGCTTCTTAATGAGATTAAGAGGTGCCAAAGTACACATCACACCATCTGTTGTTAAATATCATTCACCCACAGAAGCATCGAAACAAAATATCAGCTTCAGATTTCTGCAGTTTGATGAGCAAAAAAAAAGGTAAAAGGTAAAAGACACAATACTGGTCTCTCAAGCCGAGAGTAACAGAAATTGGCAGGCAGAGGTCTTAATCCAACTGGTGCATATATAAGGCCTGTTACATATAACTGGTAAAACCAGAACAGAACATGATCTTTCATATTCTCATATGGGAATGAATTACATTATGACCCCCATAATGCCACCACTGTATCTACATGCTATCCTCTGTTAACTTTTACATTTTTAAAAATGTGGTAATTTTATATATGAAAATAAACCCTATTTTACCCAATGATACTGTAAGCTAGAAATAATGTCTGCTAATGTCATCAATGTCCTAAAAGAGAAGAGATAAACTAATTTATTGTTAAAATACATTATATGTCAAAAAGATTATTTATTTTCTACCGGTCAGTTAGTTTGCATGACTTTGTGGCGCATGTACAGGACACATTTTTTGAACATTAACATTCACAGTTAATGCTCAATAGATGACTTATTTGGAGAGTCTGCAAATATTGACCATCCTTCAGACAATTGACAAGATAGTATATCACTTAATAAAGATAGTGGTCTAATAACAATTTTCAGCACTCAAAAGGCAACGCATAATTTTGAATGGGTTGTAACCAGTCTATATCCATCTGTTGACAAGAGTGCTTTTGAACTTCCTATTACCAGAAAAAGAAGAAAAAATGATTTTAGTGATTCCCTTCTGCAATGTTTTGCCTTTTCCCCAGATTTAACCTAGTTCATTAAGTTCCCCTTCAGAACAGCTTGGGAGTGATACAGAAGCGTTCAGGGAAAAGGGGAAAACAACAATTATCATTCTGCTAATGAAAGCCTCTCCTGAATTAAAATGTCTTGTGCACAGAGTATTCTATTGTGATGGTTACTGAAATATATGTGCATATGATCATACAATACAATGCATTTAAAACTAACGAAGTAAGCATTTAAGATCAAGAAGAACAGCAATTCATACTTACTGGCTTTAGTGTCATCTAAATGGTGTCTTGAAAATGATTTTTTCAGTGTTTTTTTAAAGTTGCATTCACTAAAACATTGAGGTAGATATCTTACTTGCTTTCCTTTGGCATTTGAGTTGTTATGCTAAAGTTTTTCCACTGAATATTTTGTTTCACTATTACCTAACACTATTAATTATTAAATGGTCACATGGCCAATCTGATATCTTCTAGTTTTCAAGGTTTATTTGTTTGAACAAAGACTTATTTTATAATATTAACACAGTATGTAGAAATACCTGAAGTGTTTACTAAGCTCATGAACACAAAAATTTACATGGCCTACTACTTTTGTTCAGTCTGGCTCAAAAACAGTGCTATTAGAATTACAAAACAGCAGTTAGATTGTATTTTTCCAAATTATAGTATGCTTTTATAATGTAATGTGTCAGTAAAGGCAATATTCAGAAAACTACTGTTCACATTTGCTTTAATTAGTATAAATTTAAATATTTTGAAGTTTATAATTACATAACAAGAAAATCAATTTAATAAGCTGACATAAAAAAGTTTATAAGATCCAATTAGAAAAAAACAGATGGAGTTTGGTGGAAATTTTCTAAAAGCTTTTGTTTTTACTAAAATTTCTTAACTAGAAAAGGGGCTACCAAGTTCCTTGTGAATTTTTGTTTTCAAAGACTAACAAAGCTATTGTCATACAAGAATCAATTTTCAAATCACAAATTTTGGTATAGCAAACAATATAATCTAATCTTAGAGGGTAGTAAAGTGTGATATTCAAGTCAGATGCCTTATTATTATTATGAGTTAATTTTCTTCTCTAGAACCAATCCCTTGCTTTCAGGATATCTACAACACATGGAAAACTACACCTTTTAAGTCAGATGTGTCAAACACAAGGCCCGGGGGCCGGATGCGGCCTGCAAAGTGGTTTCATGTGGCCCGTGAAGCCATCCTGGAAACAGTGAGGGAACGGCCCCCACTGCCTTGGCCCAGAGACCCTCCTTCTGCCAGAGACCCTCAGATCTGTCCCACTCCTGCCCAGGCCCCCATAGGCAACCTTGATGCGAACGATGTAGAGCTGGCCATGCCCACCCAGTAGGCCATATGCACTCTAGCCACACCCACCCAGTAGGCCACACCCACTCTGGCCATATCCACCCGGCCCCTTGAGGGCAACTGCAATGCTGATGCGGCCCTCAATGAAATTGAGTTTGACACCCCTGTTTTAAGCAAAACATATATGTCACTAACAAATTGAGAAATTCTAATTCAGAACATAAAATACAAATACATTTGTTTTTAGCTTTATCTTAATAGGGGACAACAGCTGGAGTCCAGAAATATATGAAATTAAGATTGAAGCATGCAGAACTCTTTGCTACACACATTCATAGAGGCAGAATGTAGAATACACACTGGCTGTGAATTCTGTCTTGATTATCACAATCTCTGTATGTATGTATGCATGCATGTATAGGCAATTTTCCAAAGACCACCTCAAGAGGGATTTTACTATATCAAGTGCCTTTCAAACTAGGTTAAAATGTGTATGTTTCAAAAATAAGCATTGTAACAACATAGAAGACAACTTATTTCTACAGGAAAACTACTATAATTAGACTCAAAGTTAGTGATAATAATTCAGGAGAGATCTATAAACAGCTTCCTAAAGTGTTTTTAAAAATAACATAGAACAGTGGTTTTCAATCTTGGTCTGCAAACCCCTGAGGAGCCATGATGTCATCACGGGGTCCATGAAGGCTTTAAGAAATGCTATGATTTAGATCTAAGTCTTGGGGGGGTCCGAGGCCATGGTCCGTGGCCATTAAACTTATTTAAAGGGGATCCATGGTGAATAAAGGGTTGAGAACCACTGATAGAGGTCTGAGGTGGAAACAGACTACTGAGTTTGAGAACATTGTTCATGGCCTAAACTTGGAGTCCCATGTGTAAAAACTAATAATTTCCTTATAGACATCTCCCTCCATGCCCTTCTCCTTCAATGAGAGTCATTTTTAGGACTACAGGTGTTTCCCCACCACAGCTATTGCAGTCATGATATATTGTCAAATTTTGAAATGTTCTTATTGAGGAAACAGATTGGAAATCCTCAATCATGCACATTTTTCTAAATTTTCTAAATAAATAAATTGTCTTGTTATATGGCAGTTAAAGAATGGTCCAGAGAAAGCCCATTCCTGTTTATGTCCAATGAAAAAGATACATTTGAAATTGCTGCTGAAAGCAGTCTAGACTATACATAGGATACAGTATATGGTTTTATGGGCAATGATTTTTGAAGGAAAAAAATAATGTGTCATGTATCAGCTTTCATCCTCACCTTAAGCCCAACATTTTTTTCTTGTTAAGTACCATTCAAGTATTTAAAATACAAATCATACACATCATTAACAAAGAAACCCTATCTTCATTATTTTTAGTGAATTTAAGACAATCCTATCATTTTAGTGCTGTCCTTCAGAAAATGCATAAAGAGAAAAACAAATCCACTTGAATATACCTTAAAAAGTAAGAATAGAAATTTAAATAGGAGAAATGTTGAGCTCTCAGTTTCTATTCCTTTTCTTTAGCACATATAGTTACATTCAGAAATAGCTGCTATGAAGGAATCCCCTGGGATGGGATAAACAACCTGTGGCTCTCCAGTTTTCAGATAACTATAATAAACTGTTTATTAACTGTGCTGGTTTGTAAACCTTGCTAATTAGTACTCTAAAAAACAGAAATATTCTGCCTGAAGGAAAGGATTTTAAACATCTATTGTACAATGGTTAATCATGGGAAAAAATAATTATAAGAAGTGTGTAAAATAATTATAAGAAGTGTGTGTATATACTTATATATAGATATATCTGGGTATGTTTGAGTATGTGCTTCTTCAAATTCTGAATAAGCTTCCTATTTATTACTCAATTATTTATACTGTGATTCCCTAGACAACATTTTTTGCTTTCTTTAATTATTCTACAAAGGAAAACCTAGCTGATGCCTCAGTCAAAAGATCACAGGTTGTGAAGGCCTGATCTCTGCTGTTACTTGCTATGTATTACAATTGGAAAGTTTTGAAAATGACTAATCACAGCTGAAATACAATAGGAGGATAAGACAATTTAATGAGCATCTTAGTATACATCACAAGGAATGTAAATATAAAATATAATTGTTAATATTTTAGTTTGCTCTATACTAAAACATTTAGAAATCAAACCAAAGGCAGATCTTAAATCCAGCTGAAATGGAATTTAGAAATTTAAAAATGTGTGGATTCAGATTGATAATGTAAGATAGTGAGATATATATACATATGCAAAAAGTAAAAAAAGAATTAGACACATTTAATATTCTTATTCTGATACAGTTCATCTTTTTAATAGTTTCTACCTCTTTTGAGATGATTCTTGTCAGGTATCCATATAAGTGCAGTTTTGGTTGAGCATATTTTGCTAAGTGTTTTTAAATATCTGTGATACTAGTGAAGAGCTGCTGACAGCATTTTTGAAATAGTACTATTTTAGGTGCTTATTCATTCAGGTGCTTTCAGGTGTTCATAGCAACCTAATTCAGGAAGAAGAATATGCAACCCAGCTCAATATATTAAGCAAGGTTAAGCCTGATTTGAATGGCCTTAAGTGAGCTTGTGTTAGTACACACAGACATGCTATTAAAAGATTTTAATAGAACCCACAGTTGTTTCTACCATTTTGTGTGTATGTGTGTGTGTGTGTAGTAAATATATTGGATATGATGAATACTAAATCCAGGTGTATACACAAAAGGATCTCTATGGAAAGCATTGGTTTCCATATTGTTCAGTATCTTTCAGCTTGAATTAATATATTCTCTGTTGTAGACCTTAAAGGCTCAAATAAAAAAATGGGATTTTTGCATTTTAAAGAATGTTAGTGGTTGTATTTTTGCCATTGCTACTTATCACTTTATGTCTTTTGAGTTTCTCAGGAAGAGAAATACATAGCCTACATATAAATGGGATTTGCATATCTGCTCTAGATTTGCAGGAATTGGATGGGCAATTGTGGCTTAACATACTATGGAATATACAACTATGATTTAGCGTATTACAAGAACCATCCATCAAGTTAAGTAATAGAATGGCTTATTTGAAACACACAGCACATTATGTGATCACAATTGTATTTGTTAGCATGCTTATCCATAAGCTTGTGCTATATAAACACATTAACACTTCATGAGAAAACAGCAGGGTTTATAACTAGTGATTGGGTGGGATCTGCAGATTCACTATCCATGGTCTGCTTAAACAATTATTTTAAGTGGGTAGAATGCAAACTCAAACATAGCTCGTGAACAAGTATATGATTTGTATGCGCAAACATCTATTATACACAATCAGCTTTATTGGTTGAATGTTAGTTTAATTTGCTACACTCTTTTCCAAAAACGATGATATAGATGTAGTCTAAGGAGGCTTACATTAAAGGAGATTCTGAGGAAATGAATTGCTGCTACCTTTTGTTTTGCTCTGAATAGCCTTCAGAATGCATAGAATGGAGGAATAATAATGTTATGTCTCCCAACTGCCAGTGAAACAATGGAAAATAACTGGATTAAAGAACCAACCGCCCCACTCTTTAAAAACAATGTTTGATCTGTACAATAGCCAGTGTTTAAATCCCTCTCAGCAGCTGCTTTGGTCTTTTGAAAAAAGGGGAAATTTTGGGCACTACATATGCATAGAAAATTTCCAGACCCTAATTTGAGTGGATATACCTGTACAACAACAACAAAAATAAGAAAATGGATTTCTGTAGCTCTAGTAAATTATCTACTAAATTCAATTTGATGACTAGCAGATGATACATACAATTTTAACTGTTCTTGGAAAGTGCTATAACTCTTCATTTTTAGATCAATAGAGATTTTAAAAAATCACTGTTCCTAGCTATAGACTGCAAGGAGCCATTTGAGGTTATTAATTTGTTTTACCTAATAAAAATACAGAATTTTGTATTCATGTTTATAAAAAAATAGGTGCTAATCCTCATGATTAACATTCTGTATTTTTTCCCTGCACCTTTGTGCTTACATAGAGTTGGTGCTCTATCAACTGCCCAGTTATTTCAAAACAAGATAGTAAGAAAGCATAAATTGAGGAGCACAGAATTTGAAAATGACAGGGTTTGCTATAGACTGAAATGAGGGAGAACTGATGTCGAACAAAATTTGAAGGACTATAAGCGTCTTAATTTGTTTAAAGTATCCTAAAGAAAGGACACAGATCTTGCTTGAGAAAAACTGGTACCATCTTTCTGAGAGGGTTGATGGAAACAGTCACAACATATTGCTTAATATTTGTGTTATGGCACTATGTCTATAGTGCACATAAATATTTGGAAATAAACACCGTACATTCTTGAGACTGTTTATAAAATGTTTGAATGAAAAATACACTCTTTAAGAATCTGTAACTACAATGCACAACGGATAACTTACAATCAATTATAGTATCATTAATATTTTTTTAAAAAGCCTTCAAATGAAAACACCCATACTTGTGAATAGGGGCTTAACTGTTGAAACTAATCAGAAAGACTTTGCCAGAATTTTTCAGCAGAATACAAGTATGTAACTTTTAGTTATTATCTATGTATCAAAACATTCTATATTTAATCCAAGAATTCTTGTCTTTCTGTATAACTTATTTATCTTAACACATTCAAGTATTCTAAACCAAGAAATCTTGGCATATCAAATTGTAGCATTTCAAAGAAAATGATCAGTACTAACAGTTTTCACAATCTTTTAGGAAATCTCATTTTTAAACTGGTCTAAATTTGTAATTTAATGTAATTGCTAGTATATTTTAATCTATTTTTAAATTATTTTTAAATGTTAATATCTGTTATTCTATATATGTTTCTTTAATAAAGTATATTTTTAAAAAATGCTTTTACAGAATCTAATATGTAATTATTGTGGGAATATTATCAATATTAGTTGGTCAATGCAACTTAAAAATGGAATGTGCTGCATAATCTACAACAGGTTATTGAAGGAAACAGTGATAGCTTTAAGTGATTTTTATGTATAATAAAGTGCTGTACAGAATAGGACAAAATAACAATTGATATAATGTATTAGAATCAATTATGGAGCTCAAAACAACAAAAATGCAAGACCTATAAATCATCTTAATGTCCTATAGATCAGTGTTTTTCAACCACTGTTCCGCGGCACACTAGTGTGCCGCGAGATGTTGCCTGGTGTGCCGTGGGAAAAATTGAAAAGTAATTATAAAATACTTTCTTTGTGTTTATTTGATTCCTATTCAAGAGAATTACTTTATATATAGTCAATATAGGCACAGAGTTAAATTTTTTAACATTTTCTAATGGTGGAGTGCCTCGTGATTTTTTTCATGAAACAAGTGTGCCTTTGCCCAAAAAAGGTTGAAAAACACTGCTATAGATTCAAAGTAACAGGACACAGTTTATTTCTATGGGTTGCTTTTAAAATAGAAAGGACCAATGGCTACTAGTCATGATGTCCATATATTTAACTGACTACAAGAATGAATTGAATACCAGTTGCTATAAAACACATATGCCAAGATTGTATTATATTCATCATGCCCAAATTATGGACTATAGCAGGGTCCTTAGTCTTGGTAACTTTAAGACTTGTGGACTTCAGCTCCCAGAATTCCTCAGCTTTGCTGGCTGAGGAATTCTGGGAGTTGAAGTCCACAAGTCTTAAAATTGCCAAGGTTGAGAACCCCTGGACTATAGGAACCTAAGGCTGGCCTCGAGGGGCTCTCCTTAGGCTCCCAGTGCTATCATATAATCTTGTGCAATGGGCCAGGCATCTTCCCTAACCTGCTCACTAGCAAAATGGCACAAAATCTTGCCTGTCTCCAAATCTGGCTATTTTTTTTAATTTAATTTTAATTCCATTTATATCCCGCCCTTCTCCGAAGACTCAGGGCGGCTTACAAGCTTAGCAGTAGCCTTCATTCTATGTATATGCCTGCTTATTAGGGCTTTCACACACACACACCCCAAGCGGCATTATTACAAAGTCAGCTTATTGCCCCCAACAATCTGGGTCCTCATTTTACCTACCTCGGAAGGATGGAAGGCTGAGTCAACCTTGAGCCTGGTGGGATGTGAACCTGCACTAATTGCAGGCAGCTGGTGTTACTTAAGGAGGCATTAGCCCACTGCTCCACCAAGGCCACTATTACTCTCTTTGGCTTCAGTAAGATTGCTGTATCACAGATTTGATGTTTTTTAATCAGCCAATGATAATAGCAAGCTGTATATACACAGTATTATATATATTATATATTATCATTAAATTAGCAGTTTATTTTGGAAAACTGTCGGTATCCTTTTGTTGTGGAGATAGTAGACATACTAACACTTGTGGGCGTTGTGTGACCAATGCATGCCTTATCCCTTTTTACTCTCATCCTGTTATGCGTGCATGGCTTACTTACTTATATATTTCTCAGTATCTTTTCTCCAAGATACTCTTCTAATCACAACTACTCACTAAAAGATTTTGCAGCCATGTGAAAATATACACAGTCAGACTCAGTCAAAATGCACAACCACTCCCCCTACTGTAATATTAGGGATAATGTGTGTAATCACAGTAGTACACATAAGAGTAGATGGCACCAGGCAGCTTCTGGGGCCCTGAAATAAGTTGCCCAACAAAAGTGCAAATTTTATTCCAGTTCATAACATAGTGAAATGGAAATGTTTTTAGAAAAAAATCCATAACAACAGCATGTCTTTGCAAAAGTTACAGAAGATTGTGACTTCAAGTAACTTCCCCCAAGTAAACATATTTTTCCTGCTTTATTCAATTGTAGTGTCTTTTTTCAGACTCATGGCTTTTAATATCCTGATTCTGTCATTTACAGATTTTACATTCACTTAACAATATAAGAGCAAATGAAAGTTTTTACAGTCTGCTGTAATTTCAAATGTACTTACAAAAGAAAATGCCTCTGGAAAGATACATGTGGTGTACTATATTTTAAAATAAATTACCTGTATTCTTCATTTCCTCATAGATTAAGTAAACTTGGGCCTGCTGGCTCTATCCGCCTCCTCCCCCCATTTTAGAAATGTATGCTTATGCCAATGATAGTTCCCTTAGGTAGCCAAACTCCATGCCCCTCCTACTGTCAGCAAATAAGCACTGAGATAAATATGTCTGATTTTAATAAAAATAAACGAAGCCAGTATTTCAGAGCAAATTACAGCATAAATTAGTATGCTGTAATCATTTTAGTTAATAATGGATAAGTGCACTGCACACATTTCCCATTTGCTTGGCTTCCAAAAAATTATTCTGTCTGCTTATGGATAACATAATCATCATTGCACTTAACGGTGATTACTGTAGACACATATCCTTCCAAATATCTACTATTTAAAATTTTACTAGCCTAGGATGGCTAACAGGCAGCCAGAGAATAGTGGCCACACCAAAGCCTTTTAATTGGGTAAGCCCAAAATGTGGCATATGTTAAAGCTAATACCGTAGCTGGACCAGAACACTTAAAGATTCTTCTGTAATCTTTACAGTGAATAAGGATCTAATTAGGGTGTGGCTATGCTCATATTTTTACCAGTGTTTATTTACTCAGACTTTTCATAACTCAATTTCCTTGTTTGTCTACCACAATGAGCCAAAAATAGGTTGGTTTGTGTAACATGCTATGGTAACAGCCTTGTTGAAAGAAAAATCTTCCATCAGGGTCCAGTCCAACCTGTGAATAAGCAAAATGGAGACTGCTTTACAAAGAAGATTGTAGTTTATTGAAGAGGAGAGCCACATAAAATGATGGCTCTGGGAAAACTGTCCACATGTAGTAAGGAGTGGTGGGTTTTTATACCTTCTTGAGCTTTTGTTTGGAGTTGTTCCCACGGCATGAACTTTGACCTGAGCCTGAGTGTGCCTTTCTGGTATTCTGATGGTGGTGGGTTAATCCTATTATATCCCAAAGGTCATATCCTTCTTCCCTGAGATTTTTCCTGGATGTTTGGTGTGAGGGATTGTTGATTCTAGGGATCTGTCTTTCTAATCCAAGCTTCCTGGCTCCAATCTTTCTGAACAAGATTATCACATCTGCATTTCTGCAGACCAGGTTTATGTTTGGGGCAGAGACACTTTGGGGGGGATTCTGCCTTTAAGATCCTTTGGAGAAATATATTCTGCCTTTTTAATATTTCCCAAAATATTTCTTTCTCTGGATTTTTCCCACAGCCTTGTTTACGGTTCTGGTCAAACATAACACCAGCTGCCTACAATTAGTGCAGGCTCGAGTCCCACCAGGCTCAAGGTTGACTCAGCCTTCCATCCTTCCGAGGTAGGTAAAATGAGGACCCAGATTGTTGGGGGCAATAAGCAGACTATGTAATAATGCCGCTTGGGGGGGGGCGAAAGCCCTAATAAGCAGGCATATACATAGAATGAAGGCTATTGCTAAGCACATTGATTTGTGCTTTAGATTGTAAGCCACCCTGAGTCTTCGGAGAAGGGCGGGATATAAATGGGATTAAAAAAACAAAACAAAATAATTGATAAATATTACAAGGGCAAATTCAGTTCGATGAATAAGGTTATATATCCAATTGTACTATAATTGTTTTTATGCTAGAAAAAAGGGCAACACCGATTTCGAATTTGTACCTTATCTCGTTAATTCCTTCTTTTTATCCCGGGCTCGTTTTATTTTTTGCTCAATTTTTTTTTTTTTGCTGTTCCATCTCACTCCATGCTCTTTCCTCCCCATCCATCCCCCAATTTCGCAGACACGCTTGATCTCTACAGGCTGCTACGTGCCGTCAGCGCCAACTGCAGTCGCTGCATTGCACGGCCTTTTAAGAACCACGTCTCCGCGCTGCAACCAGGCCGCCGCGGCCCACCCGAGAGGCGCTCCAAACTCCGGAGGCTCAGAGCAGAAAATCCTCTTTTGATTAAACGACGTCACAACTCGGGGGAGTTTCCCACAAGCTCTCATTGCTCCTTTCCTCCCCACCAGGCAGCCAGTCAAAGGAGGGGCCGCTGCAACAGTCCGGGGAAGCGAAGGCGAGTCCAAGGTAGCCCAGAGGATAAGACGCTAACTGTAGCGGACGCCCCTAACAGGTTGGCCGTTGTCGGCGCGCTGGACCTGCTGCTGGGTTCGCCGTTTGGCTCGGACAGGATGGCCGCGGTCGCCAGCGCGGAGGAGCCGCCTGCTTCTCTAGCACCAGATACCGTTAGAGCGGCGATGGTCGGAGCCGCCGGGCTGCTGCTGGCGTTGTGGTGGCTGCTGGGCCGCCAGTCTCTGCAGCGACTTCCACCTGGCCCCAAGCCCTGGCCCCTGGTGGGCAACCTCGCCTTCGCCCTGCTGCCTAAAAAACTGCATGTCGTCGGTGTCTTTGCGCCCCGCAAGAAAGAGGAAAGACCAACGCCGATGCATGTGCTGCTTACCGGGCTGGCCAAGATGTACGGCAGCATCTTCCGAATAGACTTGGGCAGCCACCACGTCATTGTGCTTAGCGACTTTGAGGCTGTCCGGGATGCTCTGGTCACTCAGGCCGAGATCTTCAGCGACCGCCCCAGTGTGCCCTTGGTGGCCATCCTCACCGAGAAGAAGGGTAACGGGGCGGTGGGGCGGGCAGTGGTTCGACGGGGCGGCGGGCTTTGATCGGGGACCCTTCCGCCTCTTGCGGGCGGCTGGCGCGCGCTCAGGAACTGGGTCTGGGGGTGATGGTGGGAAGGATTCCCCTGTCCGGAAGGCCCATCCCCGATCCTTAGTTTGGCAGGTGTGGCGAGTGGAAGAGAAACCTTTATTCCTTCCCTAAAGCTGTTTTTTTTTTAAAAAAAATTGACTCATTTACTAGCACTGATGTTACCTAGTTTGCTAATGAAACATTTGCAAGAAAACAACCAGCTTAGAGAGCACCAAGGACTCCACAGTTAGCATTATGTGTGAACTAAGTCTTAGGCTTCTGTTATAAGCACACTTTTTCAGGAAGTAAAGGATCAATCAGACTTGTAACTAATTGAATTGCATAGTGTGTAAACATTATAGCACTCTGCAGCATACTTACCACAAGGCAGGACACAAAGAAGTGAAGGCTTGCTAAAATGGCTGAAATTAAAAGATTCATTTAAAGAAGGAGTTTGGGGCAGCTTTTTCCAAGTAACAAATTACATTAAAGGATATATGGATTTGTGACCTGCAGTTCACTTAATAAGCTGCATAAAAGGGTTAGATTAATGTAGGATTCGAATTAGGGTGGTGGAAAAGGAGGAGACAGGATGTTCTGCAGATGCAATATACAAGTAAGGCAGATTATAAGTATTGCGTTTACCTTATCAATTAATAATTGAAATGTGTTAAAAGCCTATTTTGTTTGTTGAAGGTTTCTGAGATTGCTGAAACCTTTTTATGTGAGTTCAGAAATCTATAACAAACCCAATTGTTTACTGCCCCATGACATCAATGGTAGGTACTATCTCTGAGCTCAACAAGTACACATGAAAGATTAGAACTGTATTCCCATGCTCTTATTAGCCAGAAGTGCCCTTTGATTCTAGAGAGGACATATGGAGCAAACTTTGTACAAATAATTAATGGACACAAATAAGGACAACGTATTATTAGAGCATTTCAGCATCCCAAAGACACTTTATGGTATATCTCAAAAATGACTGTTGGAAAAATGAAATTTTAAACAGCACCATTGAATAAGAGATTGGCAAATTTACAAAAGTGGCTAGAGGAGCAAATATTCTGACACACTCTTAAAGCAGCTTGCTCTGTTTCTAAAACCTAATAAAATTTCAGTGATTTCAAAGATGCTTCTCTAGGAAATGAAAGATTGGGTGCAAGATTTATGCTCTGTTCATTGCATAAAGTAGGGATGTTCAGTTTTTCCATATCAAAGGATGCACTTGGTTGTGAAGTGGTGTGCACTCCTAAAAATAAACGTGTTTCTCCCAAATATAAGCTGCATTTTATTTAGTGTAACTTGGTGGAGCAGTGGGCTAATGCCTCCTTAAGTAACACCAGCTGCCTGCAATTAGTGCAGGTTCGAGTCCCACCAGGCTCAAGGTTGACTCAGCCTTCCATCCTTCTGAGGTAGGTAAAATGAGGACCCAGATTGTTGGGGGCAATAAGCTGACTTTGTAATAATGCCACCGGGGGGGGGGGCGAAAGCCCTAATAAGCAGGCATATACATAGAATGAAGGCTATTCCTAAGCACATTGATTTGTGCTTTAGATTGTAAGCCGCCCTGAGTCTTCGGAGAAGGGCGGGATATAAATGGGATTTTAAAAAAATATGATTAGCTTCCAGTCTTGTATTTTAAACATTTTATCTTCTGTCACATTTAAAAAATAAAATTTGGAATAATTTTTGGAGATCTATTCTAGAGCCTACATGCAGACCTAGCACCTTAGGCTGTGTACAGTAACTCTTTTATCAAAGACCTTTATCCCCAACGTTATTGTGTCTTTGGAGTGAAAGAAGCTGCAGCCAAGATTTCCAAAGATTCAAAGAAGGCCTATTTCAAATCTTAAATGTTCTTTTCTCCAAACAGGTTTGGTGTTTGCGCCTTATAATCCAGTATGGAAAACACAAAGGAAGTTTTCCCACTCAACTCTCCGTCACTTTGGATTAGGAAAGCACAGTCTAGAGCCTAAAATCATTGAAGAATTCAAGTATGTGAAAGAAGAGATCCTGAAACATGGAGAGGAGCAATTCAATCCTTTCCCTATTATTGGCAATGCAGTGTCCAATGTGATCTGCTCAATGGCCTTGGGTAGGCGCTTTGATTATGACGATGCAGAGTTCATGAACATGCTAAATCTTATCTCATGGGCACTAGAGTGGGCACTGAATAGTCGGACACTGTTGGTTAACGTTTGCCCCTGGCTCTTTTATCTTCCTTTTGGACCTTTCCGAAAATTCAGGCAGACTGTGCAGGATATCACGGCTTTCTTGAAAAACATCATTAAACAGCACAGGGAAAACCTGGATGCCCAGTGTCCCCGAGATTTCATTGATATGTATCTCCTGCATTCGGATGAGGAGAAGAAGATCAATGGGGAAACTAGTTTTAATGAAGATTACCTGTTCTTCATTATTGCAGACCTTTTTATTGCAGGCACAGAAACTACATCCAACACACTACTCTGGAGCCTTCTTTACATGTCACTTCACCCACAAGAGCAAAGTACGTTGCATCTGATTTTATCTACATTTCCTGTGGAACCTACTTTGAAGCCAGTAATTCAAAGCTTTTCGGGTGGGTGGGTGGGTGGGGCTGGGCTTCCCAAGATGTTTAAGAAAATGAACAATGACGGGGGGGGGGGAAAGGGAGCAGCTATTTTTTTTCTTGCTTTGCTCTCTTTTTTGGGGGTTGTGCTTTAAAAAGGAAGAAGGGCAATTCTATGCGAGAAGCGGGAGAGCGGATCAAGAGCCTCTTAGCAAAACGTGCTGAATTTGGAATAGGCAAGATATCTGGGATGAAAGTCCCAGATGAAAGTCCTCTGTATGTTGTAGAATTATGGGTTATGTTCCACAATGCAAAGAGACATACAGTATCTATTTAAAACATTCTATAAAAGATTAGACAAAACTGTTTTTTCTCAGGAGGCAGAAACGAAACAAAGGAATCTTCCAAGACAGCCATATTGGAACTGATGTTTTAAAGTTTTTTCATAAATAATTACTGTATATGCAAACTTAGGTTTTTCTCTCATTGGGCAGTATGAGTCCCTTAATCCCAACTCTGCTCCCCAGAAGGTCTGAAAATGGTAGCCTGATTGCTTCACTGATACCATACCTCATTTATGTTCTCATTGATCTCAAGAAAGTTGCTCACCCTGGTGCTAAATAGTAAAATATTTAAGGAAGATAGAAAGTGTCTTTGTTGTTCAAACAATCAAACATTGGAGATTATTCAGCTAGCCATGCAGTGTTACTGCCTCAAGAGAGGATTGCATTAAAAGTATATTCTAGGTCAAACTGTGTTAATAGGATTTGTCAAACAAATGGGAAAAGTTGGTATACTCAGATCAACTTTGAATTATTTTTTTTAAAAAGCTGAAACAATAACAGGCAGAAAGAGAGAGACTATAAACACTCTCAAGGTGATCTCATGAGTCCTTTGTGAGGCTGTGGGAAGTTGAGGCTGATGAGCTGAAGCCAAGAGGAAATAAGGGTTTAGGAAATGCCATCTTGAAGCTTACTGTGGCTCCACCACTCTGAAAAAGCCTATTTATATCCAACAGTTCTCAACAGCTAATGCCCAGCATGCAACCTATTCTTTGGGGGAAGGTAGTACGTTGTGGATTTAGCTGTAAGGTGCTTTAAAAGAAGTGAATCATCTGAACTCTTTTCATTCAGAGTTCAGATCTGGTCTTGGGGCAAAGATGGCATTACTTTCTGGTCTCGGAGTAATGCGCTCCACTAATATTATCGGATCTCAGCAGCCTCTGATTCTATGAGCCATCATGTCCTTTTGAACTGTCTTATGTGTTATGGACTGAAGGCACTATTTTGCTCTACTTCTGTTCCTTATTCAGTGCCTGAAGTGGTAAAAGAGGAAATCAAGAAGAAGAAGACTTGGAGGATAGTTTCAGTTAGTGGTCACGGGGGAAGGAAAAGTCAGCATGGTGGATTGTAGGATTTGTGTTGTAGGATTTGGTCTCCCTGCTGCTTTTTACCATCTACTTGAAGGTTCTAGGACATGTAATCTGCCAGTTTGAACTGAAATATCCTTAATATGCAAATGATATTAATTATATCACTATTGCACTATAGAAGTCTCATCCCCAATGTATGAAGCTGAATGGACATACAGGCTAAAATTAAATCCAAGCAAGAAGTTGTTGTTTGTTCATCAGTGTATTTTGGCTGTTCAATTAGTATCTCTTGACAGAAAAGTACAACCATTGAGGTAGTCGGATTGCAATGTGGAGATGTTCCTCGAGTCATACCTACTATTCCATGCTTGGGTGGAAATGTGGCTCTTGCCAATCTTCACTAGTGCACCACTTGCATGCTTTCTTGGAGCACAATGACCTGACAATGGTGACTTACATTATTATTGCCACTCAAGGTTAAAAATGCTTGGCTTGTGTTTGTTGCTATGAGCATATAATTACTGCTCTTGTACTGACTCCCAATTTTCCAGGTGCTGGTCTAAACTATGTCTTTAATGCCAGCTCCAACTAGAGTTGGCCCATCCAAAGTATTTTTTTTCTTGGAAAAACTGCTTATGGTATCCCAATCTTGTGAAATGAGAGGGTTTGGTGCTAGAAAAGGCAAAGGGTGTTTTTCACTAATGGCCCCAATATTCTGGAACAGCCTATCCCACGGGTCGGCAACCTGTGGCTCTGGAGCCGCATGTGGCTCTTTCAGCCGCATGCGGCTCCCAGTCCTCCGCCATGTGCAGTCCAGAAAAAAAAAGTGGGACTAAAAAAGTTCAACCAATCAATTCAAACTTCTCACGAAAAAAAAAATTTGTGAAGTTTGAATTGATTGGTTGAAGTTCTTTGGTTTGTGGGACTGTCCACAAACCTCTTTTCTTCTTCAGACTGCACGTGGCGGCAGCGGAGGAAGGGATGGGAGGACTGGTGGAAAGGTGAGTGGGTCGGTCAGATGGGGTGTGCGGGAGTGGTGGTGTGTTTCTGAGCAGCATATGGAGTCTCGGGTGCTGCCAGACCTCCTCCTCCTTTTCCCCCTTCTCTCTCTCTCTCTCTCTCTCTCTCTCTCTCTCTCTCTCTCTCTCTCTCTCTCTCTGTGTGTGTGTGTGTGTGAGAGAGAGAGAGAGAGAGCAAGTCCGGTGGTTTACCAGCGAGCCATTGCCGCCTCCTCGTCTCCTGCCCTTGCTGCCTCTCCTGTGGAGATGTGTTTACGTCTCTCTGTGCCATTCAAACCATCCTGCAGCGGTTTCAATCGGCCGCAATCAGCCCCTTCATTGCCAAGCGCCCCCATGGAAGTCAGTGGAGGTCCACAGCGCCTCGAAAGGCCAGCCGCAGTGCCTCCAAGTCTGTTGGTTTTACCGGTGAGCCACCGCCTCCTGCAGCTCCGCACCGCCTTCTTTCACTCTGAATTGCAGCCCGCGAGGATTCCTCTCCCCACAGCTGCCACGCCGGTTCGTCCCTTACCTTGGTGGCATGAGCTGCAAGCCGCGGGGACACCTTGCCCCGGCGCCGTCACTGGCCCGCCTCCGCTGGCTCCTCTGTGCTCCGGCTGTGCCCATGATGTCAGAACCGCGCCGAGCTTCTCACTGACTGGCGGTATCCCAGAGCTGGCCCGGCCTCGGCCGATGGGCCACTGTCTGCACGGTCCACTCATCGGGCCACCAGGCTTCCTGGCAGCACATCCCGCAAGGGAGGCGGCGGTCCAGCGTTGTTTCCCCCGCTCGCGAGTGTGTGTGTGTCAGACCCACGGGGCTCAACACACAGACGGAAACGCCAGACTGCTTCCACCTCTACCAGCCATTCCCTGCGGGTCCGACACACACACACAAACACAGAGGAGGAGGAGAAACAATGTCAGACTGCCACTGCCTCTACCAGCTGTTCCCCGTGGGTCCAACACACACACATGCATGAGGGGGGGAAACAATGCCGGACCGCCGCCTCCCTAGCATACCTGCCCTGCGGGATGTGCTGCCAGGAAGCCTGGCGGCCTGATGAGCAGACTGTGCGGACTGGGGCTCATCGGCCGAGGCCGGGCCAGCTCCAGGATGCTGCTCAGCATGGTTCTGACATTGTCGGCACAGCCGGAGCACAGAGGAGCCAGTGGAGGTAGGCCAGCGCCGGGGTGAGGCATCCCCGTGGCTCGCAGCTCATGCCACCAAGAGGGCGAGGGACGAATCGGCGTGGCAGCTGTGAGGAGAGGAATCCTCGCGGGCCGCGATTCAGAGTGAAAAAAGTTGGTGTGGAGCTGCAGGAAGCGGTGGCTCGCCATTAAAACTAACAGACTTGAAGGCACCACAGCTGGCCTTTTGAGGCGCCACAGACCTTCATTGACTTCCATGGGGACACTTGGCAATGAAGGGGCCGATTGAAACCGCTGCAGGATGGTTTGAGTGGCACAGAGAGACACAAATGCGTCTCCACAGGAGAGGCAGCAAGGGCAGGAGATGAGGTGGCGGTGGCTCACTGGTAAACCAACGGACTTGGTCTCTCTTTCTCTCACACACACACAAACAAACAGAGAGAGAGAAAAAAAGGGGGAAAAGAAGGAGGGTCTGGATTTAAGTGCAGGATGGCTTTAAGTGGCAGAGAGAGAGGCAGAGAGACAAGAGAGGCAGCAAGGGCAGGAGACGAGGAGTCAGCCTATGTCTGCACATGCACAGACTTAAACGAAGGCTTCCAAACCTGACAAGCATACACATGTGAATATCTGCAACCGGTCATTGCAAAAAATAAGATAAAAAGGGGGGAAAGTGGGCATGACTATTTAAAGACCCCCACTTTTCCTTTCTTTCCTCCTCTTTGGCAGTGTTGACTTCTGCTCCTCCAATCCTGGCTGCTCCTCGCGGTCCCTGCCTGCCCGCTACTGCATTCAACTTTTATTTGCTTGGTAGACTGGGGAGAGAGGCGTTCCCCCGCTTCTTTCCACTCCTGCCGTGGCGATTTCTGAGAGCGGGGAGCAGCTGGCTGCTGGGCAAGCCCCGAAAGCTTTCTTCCTCTCCCCGATTTTGCCTTTCTTGCTCGCCCTCTGATGTAGGCTTCTACTGGGTTTCCTCAACCTCCCCCCCCCCTGTTTTACTTTAATCCCACCACCGCCTCCCTCTTTCACAAAGTCTCGGAAGATTTGCCGCAGCAGCTCCTTCTCCCCATCAGCCTCCTCCTCTGCTCCCTCAGAACCTTCACGCCAAAACGCGGAAAGAAGAAAGTCCCAGAGAGGAAGACCGCAGGGCGGGGGAAGAGCAGTCTTTTCTGAGGGGAGGAAAAGCCAGGAAGGCAGAGCCATCCATACCAGAAGTGGACGGGGGCAGGGCTGGTGCATGTCGTGCCTTAGGCTCTACTCTTCAATTAAGTCTGTTGTTCTGCGCATGCGCGTGCACATTTTACGGCTTCCAGGTGTTTTTTTGTGACGGAACCGGTTCCGAGTGGCTCTTTCACTGTTACAGGTTGCCGACCCCTGGCCTATCCTGAAAGCAAGATTAGCCGCCTCTGTGGTTGTTTTCCCAACAGTTGCTTAAACAAAATTTCAAAAGTCATTTGGAGGAATAATAGGATATCACTATCTTGCTTTGATTGTTTCTCTGTGTCACTTTTAGTATGGATGTTTTGATTTTTTGTGAAATGGGTAAGTCTTGAGCAATTAGTGAACAATTTAATGAATAAAAAGTAAATATTTTTTACTAAAAGCAAAGTTCACATGATGATAGCAAATTGTTGACTGAACATCTTTCAAGTTTCAAGTCTTCAGTAAATGAATATAGGATATTCTATAACAGATTTAGACAGCTTGCTTCTCTGTCTTTGCAGACCCTTGTTGCTGAAAATTGATGGCCCATTCTCCCCATCTTGAAGGCATGAAATGCAGAAAAGTTATAATGCAAACCCCAGGATAGATTTAACATTGTTTTAAAACCAAAACATTATCCCCATATACTTTTCTGCACTATGACTAGATGCTAGCTTATTTCCACTGTGCCATTTTAAGAATCCAGCCATCCAGATAATGAAAAATACCAAATCTTAGACAAAAATATCCGTAACAAAACAGAAATGTTTTTTGTAAAAACACTTCATTCATTTAATGTTTTGGCTTATTTTTTTTCTAACACATTTTAGAATTTCAGTCAGATTTCTGCTTTAGGCAGAAGAGGGTAGTGTTTGACATTTAGTTGGCATTAAAGCTGTGTAAATAGTTTTTTCCCCCCTCCAAATTTATTTTGAAATACTCCAGGGTAAGAATATATGCTGATTCAGGCCTTGGGCACATTTATTCCAGCATTTTATGTCTCACAGTGGTCAGGTAGATATATTCAGGAAGCTTACAATCCTGTGTAAAGGTATTAATCTGATAGCCCTCTTCTCTCATTTTCCAGAAACCAGTATTTAAGACATACTGTCTATACAGTAAATGCAATTTGTAGCCATTAGTCAACTGATTCTCTATGAATCTGTCTAATCCCCTTTGGAAATCATCCATCTTAGCAGTGAACTGTATGTACTGTATGAAATAGAATTCCTTCTATCACGATCATGAATCAATGTGCAATTTCTTTCTTTTTTCCAGTTAATTCCATTTTGCTTTATTTGTCCACCATATTGAATAACAATCCCCATCTTTTCAAGTTCCGCAACAATTAGTCTGCCATCAGATCTCCTTAATCAACACAGTTCATATCTTTTTCTTAACCAAGGAAGAGGCGTACACAACAAGGCACCGCTTTCTAAGCGTTACGCCTCCCAAATGTAGTTTTCATCTGGCTGCAATTTCATGGCCTACGTTAAGAGTTACATAAAAATGAACAATGCACATTTCTAGAAAACCTTTGAAACCGGGAGTTCAAGGGGGTGTTAATCATTGCTATGAATTTCCTGTTATTGGAAAGCAAACCCTCAGCCATATGCAAAACAAATGACTAACCTCAGGTTAACATTGTCAGGAAAGGGCCAAAGCTTTATTTTTTGATGTTATCAGTGCCACTCATGATTTTGTATACCTTTGCCATGTTTGCCGTTAACTTAATTTTTCCAAGTTAAGCAGCCCAATTTCTGATCACTGTTGGCATAGTTCCATTAAGGTATAGGTGAAAATGGGTGTTTTGTGCCAAAATACATAATTTGATATGTTTACATTAAACTGCATTTGAAGATATTTTGCTCACTTTGGACAAATTTTCAGGACAATTCACAACCCTTTTTTTGCTATGTCTACCCTGAACATTTTGATAACGTCAGCAGGCATATCTGCTTCACCATCAAACCTTAAATCCAAATCATTTACTTACAAACAAACAGACAAAAAGCCAAGACCCTGATAATGATACGTTGGGGGCAGTACTTACATATCCGTATCAATGAGAGAATTGCTGTTTTATTCCTATTTCCTATTTCCTATGTGTGCAGACAGAATGAAATCCCAGCTTCAGTGAAACAAATTCACAAAGACATTATTTTTCGAAAGTACTAAAGCACAACTAAAAGTAATCAGTGCACAGATATTCCTGACAGAGGAGACAAATACAAGATTAAAGGGATTCCCATTCAGAAGAGCAGCTTGCGTCACTCTTCTGGACCTGTATCATGCAAGTCTATATCCAATAACCGTCCATCTCCTCTTTCAGTTAGATCACTGATGAACCAGTTATCTGCTCACCCAAAACAATTGCTTTACTATTTATTTATTTTCACAGGAAAGGTTCAAGAAGAAATTGAATTGGTAATTGGGTGCAACAGACCTCCCACCCTGGCTGATAAGGTGCACATGCCCTTAACAGAAGCAACTATTATGGAAGTTCAAAGGATGACAGTGGTTGTCCCTCTTTCTATTCCTCGGATGGCCTCAGAAACTACTGGTCAGTACTGGAGAGTAGATAATGCTGGTCAGCTTGATGATGCTTTTCTTTCCTGATGCATCCTGATGATGCTACAAGTTCATTTGGCTGAAAAACAATACATTCAGTAGAAAGTTGAAAATCTAAAATGAGCAACATGCAGTTCTGTGTGTTGCTACAAATTCCAGGATAGCAAGTAGTTAACCTGTTAAAAGTAGGACAAGGGATGCCCAAGTTCAAGTCCTTCTTCCAGTATAGATGTTTACTGGTAATTCTGGGCCAATCTTTAGTTCAACCCTCTCAGAGTTGTTATGGTTAAAAATAAAGGAGGGAATATTGTGCTTAGTACCTTAAGTTTCTGAATGAAAAGTAGGATATTAATCTAACAATTAAAATAACTTGCTTTTGCTTTCATTTTTACAGGGGGGGGATTCTTTATTTAATTGTTGTAAATACTTAATTTTCTTATTCTATCACCGTAGGAACTATAGTTTAGTGGCAACTTGGGAAGTTTTATAGGAAGGGAAAGCAAACAAGGACTAAAGTTGATTTGGATTGCCTGCTATAGCTGAAAGCATGTTTCTAGGGGCTGTAATGTTTACAAAAAGCCTGGCATTTATGTTTATGATCTTATGGTTTAATTAGTCTCCCTTACATTTACATTTCACTCTTCCATGAACACACATATATGTATCTATATTGTAATAACAACCATTTTAATTAGGCAAAATAAAACAGTATTTTAATGTCTGTTGATTTCAGTAAATGAGAGCTATAAAGGAGGAAAGGAAATTCACCTATAGAGGAGAATTGCTTCAGTTTTGATGTTCTAGTTATGAACTGGTACTTTATTTGGTGGTAGGTATATTCTGATCTGAGCTTTTTTTCTTTCTCCTTTCAGAGCTTCAGGGATACACTATTCCAAAGGGCAGTGTAATCATTCCTAACTTGTGGTCTGTGCACAGAGATCCCAACAAATGGAAAAACCCAGATGATTTTTGCCCAGCAAGGTTTCTGGATGAGAACGGCCAGCTTCTCAAAAAAGAAATGTTTATTCCTTTTGGAATTGGTAATTGAATTGTTTAGAGTAAAGATTATGTCAACATTAATGTGATAGTTCTTTAAATCAACTGCTTACTTATTTGTACTAGAGCAGTGCAGAAGGCCCTTTTGGGGTCAGAAGCAGCCATTTTGTCAGGCATCAAAAGGTTCAGTGGCAACCGAGGGGGATTGGACTTTGTTCAGAATGGCTCTAAACTGATCTCTCTTTTTATCCATACCTCTGACCCTGCCAGCCCACTCACATGTACCTGGCATAAACACTAGGACCTCAATTTCTTGAACCCAAATGCCAACCATAACTCACAAGTTATGGTTTTGCACAGGACCTGAAGGCATCCCTGCAATAGATGACAGCAACAATGCCATGGATAAGAAAAAATGAAATGCTTTTTAACATATAAGTGGTATCAAATATTGGATAAAGCAGAAATGTTGTTAGGACAATAAATGAAGCAGTGACTTTGGCCAAGAATGTACACCTTCATTGGGGCTGGGGGCAGCCCTTGATCCTTGAGTAGTGTGCCAAAGGACCAGATTCCCCAAATGAAAGCAGTGAAATTAATTTAATTTAATGGCAATTTAAAATAAAATAAGTTGGAAGTGATGCAATTTTATCATTATTCTCCATGACTGTATTGAGTTATAATTTAGCAGCAACAGGCCATCTCCCAAGGTTTTTGAAGGCCGCAACTTTTGCATCACTGAATTAGGTGATGTAGGGATTTAAAAAAATATAGATCGGGCCTCAGCCTTGTCTCCCAGATTTGACAGGAGACCAGTTTTTCCCAAGAGCCTTTTAGCTGCAAATATTTACTGCCATTCCTTAGATCATCCTTTTACTATTTTTCAGTAAACAAAAGCTATTTAGAACATTTTAACTATGACCTTGGAGGCTCATTCCATAAGGTGATGGCTTTCCATGGCAGTAATGCTACATCATATTTTAAGTAAAGGGGCTAAAAAATAACAAACAATGCAGAAAATATTTATACACTAAGAATCAGTTCCTTTGTGATGCGGCCTTTTGTCAAAACCATTTTAGAAACTGGGTAAAAAATTACCTAGAATTTCAGTTTAATAAATTGTAGGAGACAGAGAGCTATTTTGCTGTAGTGGTTAAAGGATTAGGCTAGGCATCAGAGACTGTCAGTACTAGTCCTGCCCTAGGCACAAAACCAGCAAGGTGACCTTGGGCTAGTCACTTTCTGTCAGTCCTGAGAAGGAGGCAATGGCAAAGGCCTTCTGCAAAACCTTGCCAAAATAACTGCAGGATTTTGTCCAGGCAGTCGCTGAGAATCAGACATTATTAACCAAAAATAAATAAATAAAATGCACCAGTAGTGTTCAAAATTCTTCATCGGATTTGCTCCAAGACATTAGGGGGGCAATTGCACTGATGTCTTCAAAGGATAAGGACATTCTCCAACAATTTCTCAGGAGCAGACCTTCTCCATGGTAGTACTATAGTAACAAGAATGCCCCTAATCGTAGGAAACTTTCTAATGTTTTCCTTTGGGATTGAATGAAGGAGAGGTCCTCATATCTGCAGATCTGAAGAGAGGAAATTCTCTCACTTTTTCTCACATGTACGTACAGATACAGTAAATACACACAGAGGGCTACAAGATTCCACCCCTCATTTGATCATTTCTTTGAAGCAAATGACCTTTCATCAAATTGAATTATATTGAAATGAAATTTAAAAAATACTGTTTTCTGTTAGGCACTAATTGTGAAAAATCATTTTTGTCTCTCGTAACCCCCTTTTTTGTTTTTGTTTTGTTTTTAAAGGCAAACGAGTGTGCATGGGAGAACAGCTTGCCAAGATGGAACTTTTCTTGATGTTTGTGAGCCTAATGCAAAGTTTCACCTTTATATATCCTGCAGACTTAAAGAAACCATCAATGGAAGGAAAATTCGGCCTAACATTAGCTCCCTTCCCATTTGAACTTATTGCCTTAAAGAGATGAGGAAACTTCCAAGAAAAATGCTGCATGATGTTCATGTTACTATATGAAATTCAGGGCTATAAATGAAATGTTCTTCACCAAAACCTAGTCATTAGCCCGAAGCAGGCTAGAGAATTTTTGCCCCACGGGGTATCCAAAAATTATCAAGTACTTTCTCCTTTGCTTGGGCTGTTCCCTACTTGATATACTGAAATTCTTCAACTATAGAAACAAACTGAAATATGTAAAGCTCAAGAGCTGCAGAGTAACAAGAGAAAGTTGGGCAGCCACACTTAAAGGAATTATTGGTTACTAAATGCCTTTTTATAATAGATAAAAAGGAAAGCAAAATACTGGAAACCTAATTTGCACATGACAATATACAAAAGCCCCCCCCCCCCAAAAAAAAGATTCAGAAAGCACTTATGTAATTAGAACTTTTAAAAAGGCAGTTAAGATGCATAACAAGTTATCTTAAAAACTTGAGTGGCATTGCAAACTGTCTTAAAAACCAGAGTATGTTGGATGTGAGGCGTGGGGTGTCTTCCTGGATAAGTCTAACTTGTCTTCACTTTCAGCAGGAAATAAAACAAAACAAAATAAAAATAGCTGTCCTGCACCTAGAATCCTTGGGCTGGCTCCTTTTACGTGCTTAATGAAGGCTGCTTTAAAAAAAAAAGTAAAGCATCAAAGGTGATAAGAGATGGAGTGAGATTCCTGGGTTCTTGGAGAGGGAGGTTTTTGATTCTAGATGACCATCATTGTGCCCAACTACTGTTCCTCTGTGCTAATCAAGAAAAGCAAAACAGTGAGTGGACTTCCACAATTCAATTTTTAATACATATTTACCGAGATTTATCTCATGGTATCTGTTGTTTGCTAAAAGCAAATGTTTTGTTGGCACAACTTAGGTAATTTCTCAAGTGCTCACATTCTGAGTTTCTGGCAAAACAGTGCTAAGCTCAATCTGATTTAACCAGCAAGCCACTCATAACATCTATGTTGAAAATGTTTAATACATAGTGTAAATGCCATAGGAAGCAGCATTATCATGGTCCAACTGTACTGCTTCAGGAAAACAAAGTAAATACAATGATAAATATCTAAAAATAGGGTTTTATTGGGCAGAAGATGTACTTGCCTCCAGAACCTTAGTGCTCAGCCATTTCTATTGGAGAATAGTCTTGACCAGCTATAATTGTTGTTCTGGCATGAACTATACATAAAATAATTCAATTGACAAATATTTAAGTTAGAATTTTGGGGCATAAAGTTTAATTTTAAAAGGCCTTTAGAAATAAGAGAGATAGGCAGGGATGCAATCCTTACTTGCAAAGTCCCATGCTTTTAAATACTAAAATGTAGAGAGAGGAAGAAAATTGCTAGTTCCTATATTTCCTATATATTTTGTGGTCCATAAATGCAGAATGTTTTGATGAACATTTAGATGCTATTCAGCATAATAAAAAAGATGTACATGTATTTAACCCCATTTTTATGCTCTACAAGAGAGAAAGATTCCCTTTTTCCCGTTTCTGTCTTCATAGAAATACAGAGACATAAATGAGGATGCACTTACTCATGTTTGAAAAGAACTTTATTTTGCAATGCTTTAATTAAATTAACTGCATTTTTAAAAAGAGAGAAATTTTCCTTGGGTGAGGTAAGAAAGGTAACTATTCCTTTTCATGCATGTTATCCTAATTTTAAAAAAAATACTGCCAAAATTTGGGGCTTGTATTTTTTGATGGAAAATCAAAAGTAATTGCAATTGAATGGCGGGTTTTCATTCATTTTCAGTTCACAAAGTAGCTGAATAATGGATCAGCAGGTTTGATGAACAGACTGAATCATTTTTTGCTTACCTGTGGTTTATTGCATGAACAATATTTAACTGGTTCATACAATATAATGTTCAAATTAAAGAAAGGACATTATGATATAGTGTAATATGAATTAACTTACAGAATGAATTATTCTTTAAGAAGGAAAGTTGGCCATTTTTGACAATCCTTGTACTTCAATTGCACTGCTAACATTTAGATGAGTACTGCTATGGCAGATAATTTTATTGGGCAAAATACAACTGATCCTTTGTATGGCATGTGTGTTCTCTTGTAATGAAGCAATCTTTTACTGAAGCACTTTATAATTTTGTCAGATTCCAAAGGTCTGTGTTTTTGCATTTTAGAAGGCACTAAAAGCCTGTGTAAGAGCTGGGCGAATTAGTTGCCTATATACCTTGCTAATCTTTATATTGTCTAATGGTTTTCAAAATGAATGTCTCGTTTAGAATTTTAGGATGAAAATGTAAAATCCACGATCTGAAATCATGAATTGCTTTTTTTAAAAGGTGCCTATTTAGACACAGTGCGAAATATGTTTGTCTAAATAAATTTTTAGATAAATAAAATAATAAATAAAATATTATTAAAAACTATTGAGAAGACAATTTTGATTTAAAACACATACTGTGGGTATTAATCATATAAGAAATTATTTTACTACCCTTTCTCAATTGCTATTCAAATGCTTGGGAGTACAAAATATCTGGAAAACCAAATTGATGAGAATTATATATTGCAGGTATCTTTTTTATGTACCTAAATGCTTTCTTCCAGTGTTCCTTCTATTTGTGGCTGAATTGACACTATTCTAATAATCTTTCTCTAAGTATTTTTATAAACAGTAGAAATGCGACTACACAATTCCATGTAATTCTTAGTTCAAATGATTTCTTTAAATTGAACCATATATATACCGGTATGTAAAACAGTTGTAACATGGGTATATTTCTCCTATATTGCCCAAACTAATAATTTCAAACAATGTATGCTATGCCTCAGTGGGTTATGCAAGTGCAGCCAACTAAGTTAACAAATCAGTGGCACAGTGCAGAGTGAGCTAAAATCACCAGCCTTTAGAAAGTGAAGCAGGCAAGAAGTTAAATCTGCACACATATTTATACTTAGCATATATGAATTTATACTTAGTATATTTGAAAAACCCCGAAATAGGGAACAGTTATTATTTTAACAGATACATTCTGAAGCATTTTCTTGGAAAGTGAGAATTACCAAATACTCAATTGCTATTTACCAAATTGCTTATATCTATAAAGTTTATTTGAACAAAATACTCTCCTATAATCTGAGTCTTTGTGCTCTTTAGTGTCAGTGATTAATTTTTCTTTTGAAGGGAAATACAATGAAATCATTTGGTGCTTTTATTGTAATAAAAACCTACATCATTAAATATAGAAGTCATTTTAAAAAAAACAAGTGACAAGTGATGAGGAAGTTGAAATCCAAGAACCTTGACATTTTCACTTTAATAAGCAAGAGAAAGTTGCTTAAGTTGACATAATAGCTTTGGCTATTTCAAAAGCAGCTCATCAAAGTAAGTGTTGTGTAGCCGGTTCTTTGCAGGCATTGAGCAAGACGGGAGATTCAAACAGCAACAGGCTTTATTGAAGGTCAGAACATAACAGAAGCAACAAGGGAGCTGCTGCGCAGCTATTTATACGGTTGGCTGGTAAGTGGCGACCAATAAGTTTAAAGCAGAGGTTTCCCGCCCAAAGACCTACTTAGCCGGCTGGAGACAAGCAGTCTGGGCTGGCTAGCAACCGTTACAAGCATACACGTGAACTAGCGCTTAGCAATTGAACTCAAGCAATTAGCAAGCAGTGCAACATAAGCAAACACAACATATAGAAAAAGGCCAATACATTACACCCCTTCCCCCTGGATGGTACACACATTCAATTGGTTACAAAATCTTGAAGATATTTGAGGGGGTCTTCGGGCTCATTCAGAGCATCGGGGGGTTGCTGGAATCTCCCAGTCTACTGATTTGTCTGCCGTGCTGGGTTGACCTGGGTTCTGTAGTTTGGTGGAGTCAAAACAACTCGAGTCCCTTTGTCTGGCCTGTCCCGGTTGGCCCAGCCCAAAGTCTAATGGTGCTGCTAAGTCGGCATGGCTGCCGCTGGGTGTCAAGTGACTGCCTGGCCCCTGTGGTCCGGTCGGGGGAGGCGCTTTTACAGCCCCATCCCCGTTCTTTTTCGCGCAAAATGTCTCAGCATGTCTGAACTGCTTTGCTGAAGTGTGAGGTTGTAGACTCCAGGTCTGCTCCACCTGGAAGTCCTAAGCCAACGACTGCTTCGTTAGTCGCCGGCGCAACTGATCTACATGTCGGCAAATGACTTGCCCATCTTCCAGGACCACCTCGTAGGAGAGTTGTCCTGACACTTTAACCACTTCTGCTGCCACCCACAATTGCCCTTGCCCGTAGTTCCGAGTCCAAACTCGGCCCCCCACCTGTAAATGCCTAGGTGCCTTCGGGCGTGCCATGTTGGAGGCCACTCTATCAGGGTGCAGTCTGTCCAATTTTGTTATTAGCCTCTTGCACCAACACAGCTCTGCAGGGCTTTTGCCTGTAGCTGTACAAGGCATTGTATGCTGGCATAACAAGAAGTCAGCCAGCCTGTGGTGCCAGTTCCTGTAGTAATGCATTTAAGGGACTCTTTGGTTGTGTGAACCATCCATTCTGTTTGCCCATTTGACAACAGGTGAAAAGGAGCCGATGTGGCGTGCCTAATGAGATTGGCTCTGAGGAAGGCCTGGAATTCTGCCGCAGTGAACTGGACTCCATTGTAAGAGACTAAGATGTCCGGAAGCCCATGCGTTGCAAACAGTGACCACAACACCTGGATGGTCCTTGCAGTAGTCATATTGGGAATTGGAACCACCTCCAACCGTTTAGAGTGTCTATCGACCACTATTAAAAACAACTGTCCCTGAAAAGGCCTGGCAAAATCTACGTGGATTCTTGACCATGGTGTGTGCGTTTCCTCCCATCAGTGGACAGGGGCCTGTGGCATCTCTGGTCTGGACTGTTGACACGTGTAACACCCGTGCACTTGGGCCTCAATAGCTTTATCTAGCCCTGGCCACCAGAGGTTGCTTGCCAGTGCCTTCATCCGGACGATGCCCGGATGGCCTTCGTGTGGAGACTGGAGAACTCTGGGCCTGAGTGAACTGGGGACTACGACCTTGCTACCCCAAAGGATGCACCCCTTGTGAGCTGAAAGCTTGTTTTTCTGACTGAAAAAACTCTGGAACTTGGGGCCCCTGTTAGAGATTAAACTTGATTTGGGTGACAATATTATATAATGGAGTAAAAGCACCTTTAAGGAGTTAAACGGCCTAAGGGTGTGGCTTTAATTATTCCACATAAAAGAGAGTTAGATGTTACACGTAGTTGCTCTTGTATATGTGTTTGATGTTAGTGTTTGGATACTTCTTGTTCTCTTGTTTGCTAACTTGATATTTATTCTCTCAAGAATCAACTGCTTGCTACAGTGTATATTGTTTTTGATATTGGTAAGCAGCTTTTGTATTTTGATACTATGTTTTTATGGACTGACTTTTATGTGCATGATACTGGATTGATACTTGGACTATTTCTTACTGTGTTTCTTTTTGTTGTCTGAGTAAAAATAAGTTATAAAACTCGTGTTAATGCATTACTGTTTGCCTAAAAGTCCCAGTACAACTTCCACTGTGTATTAATAATACTCTGTTAAACAAACCATTTTTTCAACAACATATTCTAACAATGGTTATGGGCCCAGATCCAGTGTGGTGCTGAGGACAGGAACAGTATTGTATTTATATTTCCTAACTGAGTTTTCAAATTCAGACAATGGCACAAGGACTATTCAATCCATTCTGCATTACCCGGCTTAATGGGTCAAACTACGTATCCTGGTCTACACAATGTAGTTTGCTATTACAAAATCAAGGTCTTTGGAAAATAGTCCATAATCCTCCTGATGTAACTGCCTGGGATCCAACTAATGAAGAAGATAACAAGAAGATTGTAGACTTCAATAAAGACAATGATAAGGCTTTATCTATCATTGGGCTAACATTAGGAGACCAACAGCTAGTCCATGTGCGTGGAGAAGAATCTGCTGCTAAATGTTGGGCTAAGTTGAAAAAGATTTTTGTTCGGGACAGTGTTGGTGCTCATATAAATCTTACCAGAAAGCTATTTAGAGCTAGACTGGAAAAGAATGGCGATATGTTAGCTCACCTTAACTTTATAAAAGCAACTTTGTTGGAACTGCAAGAAAAAGAACTTATTTTCTCAGAGCTTCACCAGGTTTACATCATTTTATCATCATTGGATGAGAGCTACGATGCCTTTGTATCGTCCTTGGAGGTTTTGTCCAAAGAAGACCTAACTGTTTCTTCAATAACTGGAAGGTTGTTGGAAGAATCAAGATGTCGTATGGAGAGAAAACAGTTGAGAGAGCCATTGCAACAAGAAATAAAGAAGACTGAATCTGCTTATATTTTAAGGAAATGCTTTAATTGTGGGTTAAAGGGACATATTGCTAAGTTTTGTCAGGATAGTAATTGTCAGAGAAAGGAAAGCCATAGAAAGAATAAAAAGCTGATTAATGTAGCTGTAGCTAATAGAACTACTAATAACCACAATTGGTGGGTGGTAGATAGTGGAGCTACACACTGTATTTCAAAAATAAAAAGGGATTTTGAGAATATAAGGTCTAGTAAAAAATATATTTCTATGGCTAATGGCTGGAGAGTCAAGGTCTCTGGAGAGGGTAAGGTTTACTGTTCATTTTTAAAACAAAATTTGGAAATGCTATATGTTCCCAGATGTGATTATAATCTATTATCAGTTAAGGCATTATTGGAAGCAGGTTTTAAAGTTACTTTCCAAGGGGAGGAATGTCTTATTCAAAAGAATGAAGTGAACTTAATAGCTAAT
This sequence comes from Vipera berus, assembly GCF_964194415.1. NCBI lineage: Eukaryota > Metazoa > Chordata > Lepidosauria > Squamata > Viperidae > Vipera > Vipera berus. Next base: position 23,068,418 of record NC_138209.1, read on the forward strand.
ATGAAAGACGGTTTGTTTGTAATTAGCAATAATTCTATTATAATGGCTACTACTTGTACAAATCAAAAACCACATGATGAATGTATTCATTTATTACATAGAAGATTGGGTCATGTGAATTTTAATACACTAAAAAGAACTGTAGCTTTGTCTAATGGGTTTAAGTTAAAGGCTTGTAAGAAATATCTGCAGTGTAACGTATGTGGTAGAGAAAAGAGCAGGGCAGCACCAGCTAATAGGTTAGATGGATTTAAAACCACAACTACATTAGAACTGGTATTTATGGATTTGATAGGTCCTATGAAACCCAGTTTAGGGGGTGCTTGCTACATATTAAATATTCTAGACCATTATAGCAGATATGGGTTCTGTTATCTCCTTACGTCAAAAACTGAAACTATACAAACAATATCTAATTGGCTCAAGTTTGTACAAAGGAAAACTCAGTTAAATGTAAAAACCATAATAACAGACAATGGAACTGAGTTTGTTAATAAACAGTTCAATGAGCTGTTAGTTTCAGAGGGAATAGAGCATAGACGTACAGCTCCTTATAGACCTCAGCATAACGCATTTGTTGAACGGAGGGGCCAAACATTGCAAGCTATGATTAGATCTATGATTGAAGATTCTGGTTTACCTGATAGCTTATGGGGAGAAGCAGCAAAATGTGCTAATCATATTTTAAACAATGTGGTTAGTTCAGCTACAGGTAAAATTCCTTATACCTTATGGTATAAGAGAAAACCAAATCTTAGTTATATTCACACATTTGGGACACCTGCTTGGGTACATATTCCAAGTTCAATAAGAAATAAAGGAGAACATAGAGCTAAACAATTATTTTTTGTTGGCTATGAGTTAAACCATAAGTCTTATCGGTTCTGGGAGAAAGGTACTAAAAACATTTATTGTAGTTCTAGCGCTGTTTTTCAAGAACAGTCAGGCTGGGAAAGGGTAGAAGATATTGTATATATTCCTCAACAAGATTTAACTAACTCCTCAAATGAAAGTGATAAAGAAGAGGAGGAACCTGCTAGAGAGATCAAACAAGAACCACTGATAGTGGAGACAGGAGAGGAAGAAGATAATAATGTAAATGTACCTTTAAGTCCAATAATTCTCAGAAGGTCTAACAGGGAAAGACGACAGCCTGATCGTTTCGAGGCAGGTTTAATTTGTCAAATAGACATTGAACCTTCTAATGTTGAAGAAATAAAAATGTATCCTGAGAATGAAAGAAAGAATTGGAAAGTAGCTATGGATAAAGAAATAAAGTCTTTGCAAGATCTTAATGTTTATCAAGAGGTTAAAATACCTAAAACAGAAAAGTTAATTGGATGTAAATGGGTTTTTAAACTGAAAGAAAGTGTTACAGGAGAGGTAATACATAAAGCAAGATTAGTTGCTCAAGGATTTGCACAGAATAATAGTGATTATGATGAAGTTTTTTCCCCAACGTTAAGAGCTTCCACTCTTAGGGCTGCTTTAGTTTGGGCAGCAAATAAGAATTATAGTATAAAACATGTAGATATTGAAACTGCTTATTTGCATGCAACATTAAACCATGATATATATATGAAAGGTCCATCAGGAATAGAAAGTAAGGTAGGGTACTGTTGGAAACTGAATAAGAGTTTGTATGGTTTAAAACAGTCAGGTTATGAGTGGAATAGATGTTTAGTAAAAGAGTTAAATAGTTTGGGATTTAAAGCTAGTATTGCAGATCATTGTTTATTTATAAAACAGCAAAATAGTGAATTATCATTGGTATTATTATTCACTGATGATATTGCTATTATAGCAAAAGATGAAACAGAAACTGAAAGAATTATTTCAGGGTTAAAAAGAAAATTTAGAGTAAAAGATCTAGGAGCTATTAGTCATTATCTAGGGCTGGATATTATCAGGACTAGTAAAGGATTTAAACTGTCTCAAGCTAAGAAAATTAATGGTTTGCTGAAATGTTATAATATGGAAAACTGTAAACCAGTAAAAACACCTATGGTTCAAGGTTTTGAGAGTTCAGCAGATAACAGCAATGTCTTTGATAAAAAGATATATCAATCATTAATAGGCAGCTTGATGTATTTATGTAACTGGTCAAGACCTGACATAGCATTTACAGTTAATCATTTAGCTAGATATTGTGAGAATCCTACAACCAGATGTTGGCAAGGTGCGAAAAGAGTTTTAAGATATTTGAAGCACACCATACATTATTCTCTATATCTAGAGCCAACAAAGGAATTGGAACTAAAAGCATTTGCAGATGCTAGTTTTGCATCTGATACTGTAACCAGGAAATCCACTTCAGGATTGGTTGTATTATTGGGAAACGCTTTAGTAGGATGGAGGTCTAACAGACAGAAGCATATAAGCTTATCAACAACTGAATCCGAATTTTCTTGTTTATCTTTATTATGTACTGAGCTATTGGTATGGAAACAATTATTGTTTGATATGGGTTTAAATTGTAATGAACCAATAAAAGTGTATGAAGACAATCAAGCAGCTATAAAATTAGCAACTAATGCTGCAGTGAAAACTAGATCAAAACATACGGATCTACGGTATCTAAATGTCAGACAATGTGTTAAAGATAATTTGATTAAACTGGAATATTGTGCAACTGAAGATAATATTGCTGACCAGTTTACTAAAGCTCAGGGTGCTATAAAGCATAAATCTGTTTGTGATATGTGTAATTTGAGATTGTAAAAATATATGTATAATATGCCACCCAAAAGGGGAGATTGTTAGAGATTAAACTTGATTTGGGTGACAATATTATATAATGGAGTAAAAGCACCTTTAAGGAGTTAAACGGCCTAAGGGTGTGGCTTTAATTATTCCACATAAAAGAGAGTTAGATGTTACACGTAGTTGCTCTTGTATATGTGTTTGATGTTAGTGTTTGGATACTTCTTGTTCTCTTGTTTGCTAACTTGATATTTATTCTCTCAAGAATCAACTGCTTGCTACAGTGTATATTGTTTTTGATATTGGTAAGCAGCTTTTGTATTTTGATACTATGTTTTTATGGACTGACTTTTATGTGCATGATACTGGATTGATACTTGGACTATTTCTTACTGTGTTTCTTTTTGTTGTCTGAGTAAAAATAAGTTATAAAACTCGTGTTAATGCATTACTGTTTGCCTAAAAGTCCCAGTACAACTTCCACTGTGTATTAATAATACTCTGTTAAACAAACCATTTTGTCAACAACATATTCTACCCCAAAGGATGCACCCCTTGTGAGCTGAAAGCTTGTTTTTCTGACTGAAAAAACTCTGGAACTTGGGGCCCCCGCTATTTTCCAGCCATCCTGTGTGAATCCAAGTCAACACGCGACTTAGGATTTTGTCGGCTGCCGTTTCTGCAGCACCATTTCCCGCATGTAGGGGAAACTCTGGCAAGTCTTGAATTGCTAAAATGCGGGTAGCTGGAGCTGGATCGGGCTCCACATGCGGCAAGGGCAATCTACTAAGGCTGTCTGCGTGGCCCATTTCTTTGCCGGGTTTGTGAACCAGCCTGTAGTCATAGGCTGAAAGGAAGATAGACCACCTCAACATTCGTGGCGACAGAATTTGAGGGGTCTGTTTGTCTGTTGTGAACAAGCCTAACAAGGGCTTGTGGTCAGTAAAGACCATGAACTGCCTCCCATATAAATAGTCATGGAACTTCTTAACCCTGGCCACGATGGCCAAGGTCTCTTTGTCAATTTGCGCATAATTGGGCTCTGTTGAGGACAAGGTCCTCGAGTAATAGGCGATGGGTGACTTTCTCCCATCTGCCGACAAGTGACTCAGCACAGCTCCAACCCCGTATGGGGACGCATCACAAACGATGCAAACTGGCAGCTTTTTGTTAAAGTGCGTGAGCACCGAGTTCAAGGACAATAATGCCTTGACTGCCTGAAAACTCCTTTTGTTGAGCTTGGTCCACTACCATGGGAAATTTTTGTCTAAGAGCCGGTGTAGCGGCTCTGCCACTGCGGCCTTGTTGGGGAGGAATGAATGATAAAAATTCAGGAGGTCCAAGAAGGCTTGAAGTTCTCCCTTGGACCTAGGGCTTGGTGCCAGCTGAATTGCTTTCAGCTCTAGCTCTGCAGGATGGATGCCCTTGGCATCAATTCGAAACCCAAGGAATTCTGTGGATGGAACCCCAATCTTACATTTGTCTCTCCTTAATCTAAGTCCTGCAGTGCGGAACCGCTGAAAGACGGCTCTAAGCCACTCAGCCAGAACTTCTGTGGACACCCCAGCGATGAGTACATCATCAAAGTAGGGGCAGACCCCTGGAATGCCCTTGAGCCTGCGCTCCATGATCCCCTGAAAAATCCCTGGGGCTACACTTACCCCGAATTGAAGGTGCTTTACCTTGCAACGATGCCAGAATATGGCTGACAACTGGGATGGGGTACGCGTGGTGTAGTGCCCAGTTAATGGTATACTTGTAGTCAACACATATTCATACCTCTCTGTTGGCCTTGAGTGGCATTACAATGGGGGTCTCCCACTCCCCACTGTCTACGGGCTGCAAAACCCTGACTAACAAGCTTGTCCAGCTCTGCATCAATTTTATGCTTTAACACAAATGGCACACAGTGAAGCTTGACCCGAATTGGCGCGACCTGGGGATTAAGTTTAAAAGCTATTGGACGGCCCTTGTACTCTCCCAAACTTGGGCCGAAAACATCTGCGAATTCTTTGCAGACAGAAGACAAATCTGTTGTTTGAGTCCAGTGAATGCCGGTGACCTGGATGCCCAATGCATTAAACCAATCAAGCCCTATGACGCTTATACGTTGGCCATCTACCACAATAACATCTAGCGGGCCTGAAAACCCCTTGAACTTCACCGCAAGTGTGGCCTCGCCCTTGATCACCACTCTGGAATTCTGGAAGTCAGTCAGTAGGATATTAGATGGTCATAGCTTGACCCATCTGTTACCACAGCTGCAAATGTGCCGAAAAGTTCCAATGGAGATGATGGACACAGCGGAGCCTGTGTCCAGTTCCATTTTACATGGAATTCCTTGAAGTTCGACCTGCAGTCACAACTTCTGTTTAAAAGGTTGGTGGGCACCAGTGCAAAAAATGCTCCGGCAGCTGTAGCAGAACCCTACTCGGTGTTGCCCCAGGGCCCTGGTACCTCTCCTGAAAGTCTCGTCTGGTTGGCGGTCCCTCTGGCAACCTCGACAGATGGCGATGTGGCCTCTTTTTCCACACGCCCGGCAGGTGGCTGTCCTGAAACGGCAATCCGTGCATTGATGGCGGCCTCCGTAGCCCAAGCACCTCAGGAACAGAAATGCCTTGTCAGCCAGCCTCGTTCCTCTTTCGTGATGCTGCTGAATTTTGTCAACTTCGTGATCAGAGTTGGTGTCTTCCACTCGTTCGGCGTCTTCATGGTGGATAGTTTCTGTAGATGGCGTGCTTTTGGAGGGCCGCAATGCCTTCACGGCCCCTCCAGCGGCTTCCTTTAAGGCCTCTTGAAGTGAGAGAGTCTCCTTCACAAAAAGTTTTTGTTGGAGCTCCCTGTTCCTGAGTCCACAGACTAAGTGGTCTCTTAGTCACTCCTCTAGGTCATAGAAATTGCAGAGTCGCAAAGCTTGATGAAGCGCTGCAATGAATTCTGTCACCAACTCACCGGGTTGTTCGCATTGTTCAAAGGCATGCCTCCATGCTATCCCTTATAGCTTAGACTCAAAATGGTCGCGCAGTTTCTTCTTGAGGTCAGCATACGTGACGGTTTCTAGAAGCGCTGGGGCAACCAAATTCTCAGCGATATCGAAAGTGGCTGGGTCGCACATGCAGAGGGTTGTGGTCTTCAGCCCATCTTCGCTGACTTGATTCGCACAGAGGTAGTTCTCCACGCAGGTAATGTGGGACGATTATCTCTCTGGGTGCATCACGTCTAACTCCTTGAGCTTTCCAACCTTCGCCATGGTGCATAGTCTTCGCAGCTCGTGTCTCATGTTGCCTCGTGTTGCTGGCTTCTGTGTAGGCCCTGGGACTGAGCCTCAGGGCGGGGTGGTCTCCAGCGTGGCTTGCTAGGCAGACTGAGGTGTGTGTGGGGGAAATGCTGATCCCTACCAGCCTCTGTGCTGGTCTCACCCTCTAGTGACTTCAGGCTCTTACAATGAAGCAACGCATCCCTTCCTTGTCACCAGTGTTGTGTAGCCGGTTCTTTGCAGGCATTGAGCGAGATGGGAGGTTCAAACAGCAACAGGCTTTATTGAAGGTCAGAACATAACAGAAGCAACAAGGGAGCTGCTGCGCAGCTACAGTATTTATACGGTTGGCCAGCAACCAATAAGTTTAAAGCAGAGGTTTCCGACCTAACTTAGCCAGCTGGAGACAACCAGTCTGGGCCAGCTAGCAACCACTGAACTAACATTTAGCAACTGAACTCAAGCAATTAGCAAGCAGTGCAACATAAGCAAACACTTACAACATATAGAAAAAAGGCCAATACATTACAGTAAGTATTAAACATTCAGAAAAAATATGTGTTGAAAATAGAGCACACGTAGTTTAAACCATGCCTGAACCATATTATAATCCGATTTGTTGGATTGTATTGCAGATATGGAAACTCGTACATGGTCTTAAGTAAAAGCATCCTTTTACCAGACATGTTTCCACTACAACGTTCAATAATTTCCCCCACACCTTGAAAAATAAATGGTGAAATTTTAGCCCATAGCAAATCCTGATGAAACTCGGAGGGTATACCTCATTGTTTCTCAACTTTGGCGACTTGAAGAGGTGTGGACTTCAACTCCCAGAATGCTGGCTGGGGAATTCTGAGAGTTGAAGTCCAAGTCGGCACGGTTGAGAAACAATGAGGCGAGAGACCCTTGGTGCTCTCTCAGCTTGCTTGTTTTGCTGCAGACGTTTCATTATCCTACATAAGTAACCTCATTTCAACCCTGAGCTACAAATATTCGCCTTCATTGGAAACAATGAGGAATACGAAGGAGAACGCCCTGCAGTTCAAAAGCAAGACGTTTCCTTGCTGGCAAATGGGGGTCTGCCAATCAACAGTCTTGCAAAAGAAGCCGACCTCGAAGAACCACCGAAAAGCGGGCCGAGGACGCCAGCAGCTAACCTGGCCAAAACTCCCTCTTCCTGGCTGAAGGCAAATGGGAGGAGCGGGCAGGAAGCTCGGCCCTCTGGGGTGGGCAACGTCGCCCTGGATTTGTCGGCGCTGGCCCGCCCATGCTCGGCTGCCTCTTGGGGACGGCTACGCCCCCGCCGCTGCTGTTGCCGCCGCCTCCTCCTCCTCCTGGCACAAGAACGTGCTTCGCCATGGCTTTCGCGACCCGTCCCTTCGTGCGCCTGGCTTCCACCACAGCCGCCAAGAAGCTGGTGATCAAGCATGTGACAGTGGTCGGAGCCGGCCTGATGGGCTCCGGGATTGCCCAGGTGAGCTGTCATACGAAGCCGTCCGCCCTCCGACGGGGGGAAATAAGGGGCGTCGGCTGGAGCAGCCCAACTTAGAGCCTCCCTTGGCCCTCCGCCGCCCTTGGTAGTGCACGGAAAATCTGCTTTTCTCCGCGATTGGATCCCCGAGCGCTAGGCTAAGAGCCGGAGCTAAGCTGTGCTAAGAAGTGCCTTTGATCAATACTGAAGCTGAGGGTGATCTTAGTTTTGTTGCGTTGGGGGAGGGAATCACAACTGCTAGCAAAAGAAGAGTCCAGCAGGAGGAGGATACCAGCCTTCCTTCATTGCAGCCCTCCAGGAATGCTGGACTACAACTCCGGGAATTCTCACTTAGTATGGCCGAGAATTCTATTTCTCATATAACATGTTGGGAATTGTAATCTACTGTACTATAAGTTATCTAGAATAGTTGGGAAATTCTGGGAGTTGGATGTCCACCTGTCTTAAAGTTGCTGAGGTTGAGAAACTCAGGTTGCAGGTGGAGCAAAGTTGATCTGTGTAGTTAAGATCCCACGAAGCTGAACTGAAATATAACTACGGTAGTAAGAGAACTGTACATGCCTCCAATGTGGTTTGGGTGTATGGTGCTCAAAGTATGGTGAGAGAAGACCTTTAGTGGCAAGGGATATGCTTTCTTTTGGATACTATAACTTCCTTAATTATAACTCAGAACTGAGCCCCAATAAATTTTCAGTTCTAAGTCTCATCCAAAGTTTTGTTTTGCCAATAATGCCATTCCAGAACATTTTTTTTATTGAAGAAGCATCAAACAGAAGAGTCTCTTACCCCAAAAAACCCCAGTAGGATGGGGTTTTTTTAAAAAAAAAATACAGTATTTAAATCAAGAGAGCTGTGGTAGTTTCCAATAAGAAAAAAACATTTGAAACAATAGCGACACTTTAAAAAATCCCACAAAACATAGTAATCAAGGACTTTGCATAACAGGGCTTAGTCCTTATGCCTCTTCTCCAAGGCTTGGTAGAAAATAATGGTTTCAACTGGTTTCCCAAATATCAGAAAGGGATAGGATATCCTAAGGTAAGGTAGATTCATTAATTTAACAGAAAATTCATTCATATTCAGAGCAGTTGAGTGATGGAGCCATCCACTCAAAGATGTGGTCAACTTCCTTTTGTTCAAATGCTCACATGGATAAGCAAATAGCTGGTGAAAGTGCAGGGCTTGTTGGCTTTAAATCAGGGGGTCCCTAAACTCTTCAGCTCATCAACCACTTCATGAAGTTTCAGATTGTTCATCAATTATTTACTATATGAAAAAAATGAATGCTGTTTAACTAAGTAGTTAGCAGACCTCATTTGTGTATGTTTCACTAACCCACAGAAGCACCCACAGAATAGTAGCCCTACGGTGGGATAGGCGGGAAATAAATTTAGCAAATAAAACTTTTGTCAGAGTAACAAAAACAGTATTGTGCCATCACAATGCATGGTCCATCTTTCATGTGTTCATATGATGTTGCAACACATGCACAGCACTGTTTTCATCAAGTTAACAATAACCTCCAGACAGCTCTGCTGTCAGTATGGAGGTCTCCAAATTGCACAACTCCTTGTTAGTATGTCTCATTCAAGTATCTAATCATTTTCTTTGCTAAGGAATTGGTGCAATAAAGATAACTATGTCTTTGCACTCTGAACCTTTTTGTCCCGAGTTAGTTGGGGTAAGAGAAAGCCAAGTGAACACAGCTTTAATTTGTTTAAATGCCCTTTGGTAATAGGGAGAAAAGCCCCAAGAATTAACCAGAATGAAACAAGTCTTCAGAATGTATATAGACAGAATTGAAATTTTTCAGATTTATGTGAGCTTTTAGAAACAGTGAGTTAAAGTTTGGTTTGCATGGAATATTTACTAGGACCAAGAGCCATGTCATATTTGGCAATAGCTTTTCATATCTTGGTAACCCTATGATCCTGAAACATGCCTTTGGCATTGCAGTCATTAATGGTCACTGGTAATATTTTCATAAGAACATGTCCTTCCAGAATCACCGTTATTTTCAAGAGTGCCCTTGGATTCCCTGCATGTGTTTTGTAGAATATAAAAATGGCAAGTGGTTGAAGTTCAGTGATTTGTATATACCAGTTGCCCAGGGGGGGAAAAATACAGTCCTCAACTTACAACAATTCGTTTAATGATCATTCAAAGGTTCAAGGGCATTGAAAAAAATTGCTTCCCATCAGGATACTTAGAACAGTTGTAGCATCCCCATGGTCATGTGATCAAAATTCAGATACTTGGCAACTGATTCATAATTAATGATGGTTGCCGTGTCCCAAGGTCGTGTGATCATCTTTTGAAACCTTCTCACAGGCAAAGTCAGTGAGGTCAGTGCTTATTGGGGAAATTTAACCTTACATTACAATATCATGCTATCATGTAATAATAGCTCATCTCTTGTTTGCTATATTTAAATTGGTTGTGTTTCAGTTTTTCAGGTCTGTTAGTCTCTATTCTGACTGTTGTTTGCTTCTTGTTCTTTATTCCCTTTCCTTTTTCTTAATTCCATCTATGTTTGGCGCTTTTAGGCTGCAATCCAATAATTTGGTTAAGAGTATGTGTCAGACGCGGTGGCTCAGTGGGTTAGGACGCTGAGCTTGTCGATCAGAAGGTCGGCAGTTTGGCGGTTCGAATCCCGAGTGCCGCGTAACAGTGAGCGCCTGTTACTCGTCCCAGCTTCTGCCAACCTAGCAGTTCGAAAGCACGTAAAAATGCAAGTAGAAAAATAGGGACCACTACGGTGGGAAGGTAACAGCGTTCCGTGCGCCTTTGGCGTCTAGTCATGCTGGCCACATGACCACGGACAAGCGCTGGCTCTTCGGCTTTGAAACGGAGATGAGCACCGGCCCCTAGAGTCGGAAACAACTAGCATGCATGTGCGGGGGAACCTTTACCTTTATGTGTCAGGTTGTAAGTATCAGGCTACATTATTAATGCATTTCATCCACTTGTAAATTAAGTTGTTGTTTTTGAATTATCTTGCAAAAAATAATTCTATGACTTTCTAGCTTTTCATTGCTTTTTACAGATTTATTTATTATTTATTAATTAAATTAAATTTGACTACTCCTTGGGGATTTAAGTACTTGAGAGCACGATTAATGTCATTTTTTAAAATAAACCTGCCTAGTGTTAGATGTTTGTATAAATACTTCTACAGAAAAGACTACCACAGAAATATTTTTGGTAACTTACCTTCCCAGCGCAGACTGTGTTTTGTCACTACAGCATACTAGCAACCTGAGACAACTGCATGCTTTCTGTGCTTTATTCTTCAAGGGCACCTTTCGTTTGCTGCAAGGGATTAGGTCAGGGGTGTCCAAACTTTTTTCAAAGAGGGCCAGATTGGATGAAGTGAACATGCTGGAGGGCCAAACATTTTTCCGAACATTCTTTGAACAATTACAATTAAATGCAAATGAATTATTTTATGCCAAGTTAATTGCAAATGGCATACTTTTCATTTTATAACATTAAGATCAACTGACAGCTGAGTTTTCACAATGTATTTTATGTGCAAAACAAGAGGCTTGACAGAACAGTGGAGCCTAAGGGGAGACATACAGGCGCCCTGCCCCCTCCGCTCTCATTCACTCACCTTTGCTTGGAAAAGTTTCTCTCTCGGTATCATTCACTCATGTTTTGTTTGCAAAAGCTTCTCTCTCGCTCTCTCATTCCCTTACTCTTCCTCCAAAAAGCCTCTTTCATGCTCTCATTCACTCACACTGCTCAAAAAACGTTTCTCTCTCGCTCTCATTCATTCACCAACTCAAAAGGCCAGCCGCGGCGCCTCCATTGACTTCCATGGGGACGCTTGGCAATTAAAACCATTCCCGCTACTGCTGCTAACTTTTTCACTTGCTGCTTGGTTCCGATTTAACCTGCAGAAACAAATCCCCGAGCCGGCCCCCATGGCAGCAGCGAGCCCCAAGGAGCGGGGCGGCCCAGTGTGCTCGCCGAGACGCTGGAGCGAGATTGCCCCCAACAATCTGAACACGAGATCGGCATTTCTCAGCCCGCGCTGATCTCGTGCTCCTTACAATCTCCCTCTCTTTGTTTCAGTTTGCTTTCTACATTTGGGATGAAGACTCGAGATTTGGCGTTTCTCAGCCTGTGCTGATCTCGCCCTCCTTACAGTCTCCCTCTCTTTGTTTCAGCTTGCTTTCTGCATTTGGGACAAAGACTGGAGACTCGAGAGAGGGAGACTGTAAGGAGCGCAAGATCAGCACTTTCTGCATTTGGGACAAAGACTCGAGATTAGGCGTTTCTCAGCCCGCGCTGAATGGGCATTTCTCCGCACGCGCTGATCAGCGGGTGCGGAGAAATGCCGAACCTTGAGTCTTCTGTTGTGACTCAGGGTCAGCCTGTGGGTCCGACAGCCGGCTCCGATGTATCGGAGGACTCAGATGTGGGGGAGGAGGGAAACGAACCGGCTGATGATGATTTGGAGACTTTGCAGAGTCCTCAGCCGGGAACCTCTGCTCAGCTGTGTGAGCCCGAGAGTGCGGAGGATGATGACCCACAGCTGGCCCTGTTCAAGGACGCCCGACGCAGGAGGCAGTCGAGCAGGGACAAACAAAGGAAGGCTATGGGACTCCTCGGGAGGAGGCACAGGGAGACCACGCCCTGAGCTCTCTATAAAAGGAGTGTTTGGGGAGGGGCTGGTTGCTGAAAGCAACTCTTTTGCTTGAAGATAAGCTCTTGTGTGTTTACTATTAAATCTTGGCAGAAGCCTTTTAGCCTTGGACGCTTTCCAGTCTCTTCTTTTGATTAGGGGTACGAGAAGAGGGCTGGTTCAGAACATCTTCATCCCAAATGTAGAAAGCAAACTGAAACAAAGAGAGGGAGATTGTAAGGAGCGCGAGATCAGCGCGGGCTGAGAAATGCCGATCTCGTGTTCAGATTGGTTTTCTTTTTTATTTCCATTTATATCCCGCCCTTCTCCAAAGATTCAGGGCAGCTTAGAAGCTTAGCAGTAGCCTTCATTCTATGTATATGCCTGCTTATTAGGGTTTTCACCCCCCCAAGCGGCATTATTACAAAGTCAGCTTAATTGCCCCCAACAATCTGGGTCCTCATTTTACCTACCTTGGAAGGATGGAAGGCTGAGTCAACCTTGAGCCTGGTGGGATGCGAACCTGCACTAATTGCAGGCAGCTGGTGTTACTTAAGGAGGCATTAGCCCACTGCTCCACCAAGCCCACTGCTCCACCAAGATTGTTGAGGGCAATCTCGCTCCAGTGTCTCGGTGAGCACACTGGGCCGCCCCGCTCCTTGGGGCTCGCTGCTGCCATGGGGGCCGGCTCGGGGATTTGTTTCTGCAGGTTAAATCGGAACCAAGCAGCAAGTGAAAAAGTTAGCAGCAGTAGCGGGAGTGGTTTTAATTGCCAAGCGTCCCCATGGAAGTCAATAGAGGCGCCGCGGCTGGCCTTTTGAGTTGGTGAGTGAATGAGAGCGAGAGAGAAACGTTTTTTGAGCAGTGTGAGTGAAGACAAAGACTGGAGACTCGAGAGAGGGAGACTGTAAGGAGCGCGAGATCAGCACTTTCTGCATTTGGGACAAAGACTCGAGATTAGGCGTTTCTCAGCCCGCGCTGATCTCGCGCTCCTTACAGTCTCCCTCTCTCGAGTCTTCATCCCAAATGCAGAAAGCAAGCTGAAACAAAGAGAGGGAGACTGTAAGGAGGGCGAGATCAGCGCGGGCAGAGAAACGCCGAATCTCGTGTCTTTGTTCCAAATGATTGCCTTCCGCAATGCAAGCAACTGGGATGGCTCAGCAGAGGGAATGGGCATTTCTCCGCACGCAGGAGAGGTTTGTTAGGGAGGTGGTGGTCCGGCATTGTTTACCTCCTTCTTGTGTGTGTGTGTCAGACCTGTGGGGAACAGCTGGTAGAGGTGGCCGTCCGGCGTTCCCCCCTCCTGTATGTGTGTGTCGGGCCCACAGAGTGATGCAAACACCAGACTGCCACCACCTCTACCAGCCGTTCCCCGCAGGTCCGAGACACACACACACACACACACACAAACGAGAGGGGGAAAAATGCCGGACTGCTGCCTCCCTACCAGCTGTTCCCCGCGGGTCCAACACACACACACAGAAATGAGAGGGGGGGAAATGCCAGACTGCCGCCTCCCTACCAGCCTCCCTACCAGCCGTTCCCTGCAGGTCCGACACACACATACACAAATGAGAGGGGGGAAAATGCCGGACTGCCGCCTCCCTACCAGCTGTTCCCCACGGGTCCAACACACACAGACACAGAGAGAGAGAGAGAGAGAGAGAGAAGGGGGAAAAGAAGGAGGGGACACACACACACACACACACACACACACACACAAACACAAACACAAACGAGAGGGGGAAAAATGCCGGACTGCTGCCTCCCTACCAGCTGTTCCCCGTGGGTCCAACACACACACACACACAAATGAGAGGGGGGAAAATGCCGGACTGCCGCCTCCCTACCAGCTGTTCCCCGCGGGTCCAACACACACAGACACAGAGAGAGAGAGAGAGAAGGGGGAAAAGAAGGAGGGGATCTGGCAGCACCCGAGACTCCATATGCTGCTCAGAAACACCCTCTCACCGCCCTCCCTCCTGTGGCAGACAGTCTTCTGCTTGCCACCCTCAATCAGAAGGGAGGGCCGTGGGAGGGCCGCATTTACACAGAGCAGGGAGGGCCACATTAAACCGCCCCCCGGGCCGCAAATGGCCCGCGGGCCGGACTTTGGACATGCCTGGATTAGGTGAAGGGTAAGCAAATAGAAGTTACTTTTATACCAGTTTTGTAAAGTTATGATTAGACATGGTTTCATTCTAGAAACAAAAGCTTTGCATAACCAGAAAAAAGTGTACATTCTTACCTCAGCAAAGATGTGATCTACCATCTAGTGAGGCATTTGATACAAGCCACACACGGCAAGCAAACAGTGCGGGTCAATCAAAACAGAGACACCATCATTCCCAGCATCTTCCTAATTCCAGTAGACTTTAATCAATCCACACACACCCCCCCAAGTTAAAATATTACACATACCAGAAAGCAACCCCCATTTCTAACCAATGTGCTGAGGAAGTCTTGCTGAGACATGAGCTAAAATGTCTGTAAAAAAGCAGATTAGAACCTTGGCACTGATTTCCCAAGGCCTGGAGAACCCAACATAGAGATCTGTTTCTTCCTTGAGCAGAGTCAGCTTGTTACTTGATTTAAGGATATAGAGTAGGTCTGTGTAAGACTGGAGGGTCATTCTACCAATGGAACAAAGTATTCAGCACATGGTTTGGTGTAGCCCAAGAGAGAAGATGAGGAAGAAAGGTGAATAGGAGAAGCACAACAACAACACTATAACCCAGCTACTTTTCAATAAATAAAGAGCTTCATTAACCTAGCCATTAATATAAATTCACACAATTATATTTAGGGATGTAAAATACTCAGGACTGAAATATACAAAATGGTTTCACAATAGCTGTGTGGCATAGGTCGTCCATCCTCATCCTGGGCACACCTCAGGTATGTGAACATAACACCCATCATTTCCAGCCAGCATGAACGTTGTTGAGAATTTAGGAAATTGAAATTGAAATTCACATATCTCTGGAGGGTAACCAAGTTAAGAAATACTCAGATAGGTTTATTAAAAATCATTTTATAACTGGCATTTGTAGAGACTGTAATCTCAGACCCGTATTGTATGGATCCAGTATGACATCCCTACTAAATGCTGATGGAAGAGAAAGAACTGGCAACGGAAGGAGAAAACATTAGCTTCAATTCTAATTTTGTTTTCCCATTATTTTTTTTATAGATAAATGATTTGTTTCTCCTATAATGACACATCAGGCACTCTAATTGAGAAGCCTATCTGCTAAGTGCATTGCACTCATTAAGAGACTTGCAGTATACTTGCCTTCATATTCAGATTTCATAATGATGGGAACTTGGCTACTGTCATTTAACATGCACTACCCAGATAGATGATACAAACCCTGGATAATTATATAACTTAAAAAAAGTTTTAAAATATTATCATGCAAATTTCCAAGCACGACATTTTAAGGGAAGAATCTAAGAGAATCTAAAGGACACTTTCCTTTAGAAGGAGGACTTAAGGGTTTAAAGATTAAATCTTCCCTACTGGCTTTGGCAAATGCATGTTAAAATGTAACTTTCCTTTTTTTAAAAAAGAGGGAAGTTAACTGCTTTTATTTAGGGCTTTTAGAGAAAAAGCAAAGTTTCTTTTTTTTTTTGCTGACTGCCTTCTAGTAGTCTGGTCATTCCAGGAACAAGCTGAGTAAAGCATTTTATTTTCTGTTTGCAATTGTACCCTCTTTCTGAACCAAGAATATTCCAAGGAAGGCTTGAAGTTCTCCTCATTTCTCAGTTGTGTTTTGTTTGTACCAGAGACACAGAAAGTAAGATACAGTACTGGAATTGCCGTCTTCTGAATAGCTGACTTTAATTCTTTTCCTCAATTAAGTTTAACAATACTATGGAACTATGAAGATTTATTTATTTATTTATTTATTTATTTTAATCCCATTTATATCCCGCCCTTCTCCGAAGACTCAGGGTGGCTTACAATTTAAGCACAAACCAATGTGCTTAGCAATAGATGATGATGTTGTTGTTGTTGTTAGCTGCGAAGTCGTGTCTGACCCATCGCGACCCTATGGACAACGTTCCTCCAGGCCTTCCTGTCCTCTACCATCTTCTGGAGTCCTTTTTAATCTCACGCCTACTGCTTCAGTGACTCCATCCAGACACCTCATTCTCTGTCGTCCCCTTCTTCTCTTGCCCTCAATCTTTCCCAGCATTAGGCTCTTCTCCGGTGAGTCCTTCCTTCTCATTAGGTGGCCAAAGTATTTGAGTTTTAGCTTCAGGATTTGGCCTTCTAAAGAGCAGTCAGGGTTGATCTTCTCTAGGACTGACTGGTTTGATCGCCTTGCAGTCCAAGGGACTCATAGGAGTCTTCTCCAGCACCATAGTTCAAAGGTCTCAATTCTTTGGCGCTCAGCCTTTTTTATGGTCCAGCTTTCACTACCATACATTGCAACTGGGAAGACCATAGCCTTGACTATACGCACTTTTGTTGACAGGGTGATGTCTCTGCTTTTTAGTGTGCTGTCTAGATTTGCCATGGCTTTCCTCCCGAGGAGCAAGCGTCTTTTAATTTCTTGGCTACAGTCCCCATCTGCAGTGATCTTGGAGCCCAAGAAAATAAAATTTGTCACTACCTCCATTTCTTCCCCATCTATTTGCCAGGAATTGAGAGGGCCGGATGCCATGATCTTGGTTTTCTTAATGTTAAGTTTCAACCCAAGTTTTGCACTCTCCTTCTTCACACGCAACAAGAGGTTCTTTAGTTCTTCTTCACTTTCTGCCATTAGAGTGGTATCATCTGCATATCTTAGGTTGTTGATATTTCTTCCGGCAATCTTAATTCCAACTTTTGATTCATCTAGCCCTGCCTTTCTCATGATGTGCTCTGCATATAAGTTAAATAGGCAGGGTGACAGTATACAGCCTTGCCGGACTCCTTTTCCAATTTTGAACCAATCAGTGGTTCCGTGTCCAGTTCTCACTGTTGCTTCTTGGCCCACATATAGGTTTCTCAACAGACAGATAAGATGGTCTGGTATGCCCATCTCTTTAAGAACTTGCCACAGTTTGTTATGATCCACACAATCAAAGGCTTTAGCATAGTCAATGAAGCAGAAGTAGATGTTCTTCTGGAACTCTCTAGCTTTCTCCATTATCCAGCATATGTTGGCAATTTGATCTCTAGTTCCTCTGCCTCTTCGAAATCCTGCCTGTACTTCTGGTAGTTCTCGGTCCACATACTGCTGGAGTCTAGCTTGTAGGATTTTAAGCATAACTTTACTAGTATGAGAAATGAGTGCAATGGTGCGATAGTTTGAACATTCCTTGGCACTGCCTTTCTTTGGAATTGGAATGTAAACTGATCTTTTCCAATCCTGTGGCCACTGTTGAGTTTTCCAAATTTGCTGGCAAATTGAGTGTAGCACTTTTACTGCATCATCTTTTAAGATTTTGAATAGCTCAGCTGGAATACTGTCACCTCCACTAGCTTTGTTAGATGATGGTGCTCATCTGATTTCTTAAAAACAAACCATAATGAGGTAATAAGCTAACTAGGAAAAGTAGAGATTGATGTCACAGGTCCTGTTTCTATATAGAATATCATAGAGTGGGGCCAAAAAAGCAGCCATTTTCAGTTGCAGGGCCTACCCTACGACATACCAGATTTGATCAGACAACCATTTGTCTGAAATGGTATAGGGTTTCCTGCTTGAACAGGGGATTGGACTAGAAGACTTCCAAGGTCTCTTCCAATGCTATTATTCTATTCTCTTTGCTGGCATTTTGGAAGGCCTTATTGCCACTATTTTGTCTAACTTCAATAGGCCTTATAAACATATTGCTTTGATCTGGAATTTATCTTCAGTTTTGCTTTATTTTTCCCCATGGTTAACATGGTAGTTTCTGCTTTTACTTAAGTCTTCGTATTTGGGAAGAGTAGACAGAAGTTTGGTTTATTTGAATTTGATTTATTTGAATTAGGTTTGACTTAGTTCTCCAGGATGGTTTCACACTTTACTCCCTACAAACTGTTAGGAAGAGGCTAAGGACTATGTTCAAGGGTGTTTCCGAAACAGAAGGCCAATCAAAAAGTATTGAGTCTCTTTTTATGGACCAGGTCCTTTGTTCAGGAATTTTGCTGGGCTGATATTTGAGACATACAGTATAATGAAATTAAGTTTGTGCAGGACCATGCTTAAATTTCCACTTACTCCCAATATCCAACGGATGACTTCAATCAATCAGAACAGAGCTAGAAGGGACCTTGGAGGTCTTCTAGTCCAGCCCCTTGCTCAAGTAGGACACCCTATATCATTTCAGACAAGTAGCTGTCCAGTCTCTCCTTAAAAACCTTGAGTGATGAAGCACCCACAATGTCTGTTCCACTGGTTAATTGTCCTCACTGATGGGAAGTTTCTCCTTAATTCCAGGTTGCCTCTCTCCTTGATTAGTTTCCATCCGTTGTTTCTTGTCTTGCCTTCAGCTTCTTTGGAAAATAAATTGACCCCTCCTCCTTGTGGCAGCCTCTCAAATACTGCAATACTACTATCATATCCCCCCTAGTCCTTCGTTTCTCTAGAATGGCCATTTCCAAATCCTGCCACCGTTCTTCATATGTTTCAGTCTCCAGGCCTTTAATCATCTTAGTTGCTCTTCTTTGCACTTTTTACAAAGTTTCAACATCTTTTTTCTAATGAGCAAAACTGGATGCAGTATTTCAATGTGGCCTTACTAAGGCTTTATAAAGCGGTACTAATACTTCGTGTGATTTTGATTCTATGCCTCTATTTATACAACCAAGGATTGTATTAGTTTTTTTGGCTGCTGTTGCACACTGCTGACTCAAGTTTAAGTGATTGTCCACTAGGACTCCAAGGTTCCTCTCACAGTTACTGTTTTGAGCCAGGTTTCACCTATTCTGTACTTGTACCTTTGTTTTTTCCTGCTCAGGTGTAAAACCTTGCTTTTCTCCACATTAAATATTTTGTTGGATAGGGCCCATTTGTTCAAGTCTGTCAAGATCTTTTTGGATTCTGAGCTTGTCTTCTGGGGTGTTGGCTACTCCTGCCAGCTTAGTGTCATCTGCAAATTTGATGAGTTTCCCTTCTATTCCCTCATCTAAGTCATTTATGAAGATATTGAAGAGTACTAGGGTTAAGACGGAACTTTGGGGTACCCCACTGCTTACTTCCCTCCATGTAGATGTACTACCATTAAGGACTACTTGGAGTAGGAAATTGATTAACTTCTCTTTTTCCTCCCCCTTTCATATCTTATTTACAGGTTGCTGCAGCAACTGGCCACACAGTGGTATTAGTGGACCAGTCAGACGAAATATTAAATAAGTCCAAGAAACAAATTGAAGATAGTCTGAAGAAACTATCAAAGAAAAAGTTTGCAGACAAACCCGAGGTGACATTTTATAAATATTGAGAAGGGTAGTGTTCTTTTTCATGTTTAGTATAAGGAGCCAACTTTCCCCAACATACAGTAAAGGACTGTATTGGGAAGCCATTAGATTAAGGAAGCCTGCTTTGCAGAAACAAAATTTGGGGGACATGAGGAAAGCTAAACTAAAATCAAATGGGTATTGATTTGTTTTTTAAAAAAAATCAAAATCCAACATAAATAACCATTCTAAAAAGTTTTCAAAAAGTAGTGCCTTCTGCAGGTTACATTGAATATGCATTTGTAGCCTCTGAAGACACACTTGTCAGAGGTTCACTGAGTGCTTCAGATTGAAGTTGATCTGGTTGAATCTCCCCTCTGAAGTCAATCCAAAGGGTTTTTACCTACTGAAGAACAACCACCACATTGCTTCTTTTTGGACCTTTCAGTGATTTTCTGCTCCAGCACACAGAATACTTGCTTTTAAAGTGGATGAGGCTGCTCTTGGTGCTTTGAGCATTTCATCAGCAGCAAGCCCAGCCTTTGCTTCAAGCATGTTGCCTTCAAAGCATGTTTTCTTCAGTTGTCAGAAGCCATAGGTTAAGGCAAGTGTCACCTGTTTATGCAGTAATATTTTTTTGAAAGAGATGTTCCCGGTTGTATAGAGTGAAAAGCTCAGGTTCAGGTGTGCTAGTGATAGTATCTTTGAAGTTCTGCCAGCGTGATGGATATCAGTGCTGACAGTTGGAACATCTGCTGCCAAACGGGGAGGGAATCAGAAGTGTTGCAATTGAAAATTGTGTGAAGCCCCAGAAGTGGATTTTCCTCATTTAATTGGGCAGGGCAGCTGGGAAGACATAAAGCTGCCAGTGGTTTCCTTCTCTCTAATGCATTTTGCTACTTGAGGGACAAGCAGTAATGTGTTAGTTACCTGTATCAGTTCAATGTGCACAAACAAATTCCTAATATTTTATAATATCACATTCTATTACATGTTTTGATTTTTTTAAAAGATTTCTTAATTATTGGCTTTATTGTTAACATTTGTGAGATGAGTGGCTATGTAAATTTGGCAAATAAATAAAGTACAAATGAACCATGTTACAGCTGAAACAAGCTTCTGTTTATGCAGACAAGTGTAACACTCGGTAAAAATATTTTATTGCTTCTCTAACATTGCAGGCTGGTGTAGAATTTGTTGAGAAGGCCTTAAAGAATATAACCGTGAACACGGATCCTGTCTCTGTGGTCCACAGCACTGACCTTGTAGTGGAGGCCATTTTGGAACAGTTAGCCCCCAAAATTGAGCTCTTCAAGACACTGGATAAGTTTGCATCAGAGTATGTTCTTAAACTATTACAAATCAAATACAAAAGTCATTAGCAATTAGATGAAAATATTAATTTGCAGTACTATACCTTCTTCTGATTATTTTGATGATTAAGAACAGAAGTTTAAATATAGGCTTGATTGTTCAGATTTACTCTCCTGTTCACAACCCAAATAAATATTTGACTAGATGCATAATCAGTTGAAAATGTTAACTGTTTTAAGAGAAATTGGGAGAATGAATGTTTTATTTATTTCAAAGGAAAAGCAGCTTTGCTAGGTGTCTGACAGGCTTTCATTAAAAAAAAAGAATACAACTAATTTTATTTCTGCTTGGAAAGTGCTTCTGGATCTGTTCTTGAAATGAAAAAATGAAATTTTGATTTTGCTGACTAGATAGATTTATTGTTATAGAAATTGCTAGTACATATTATTATGTAAAAGTAAAAAAACTAGATGTGTTATTACCTTATTCTACTGTGTTAAAGACAGTCAGAAGTGAATGCTTTTCTTTCTTTCTTTTCCCTTTTCCCCTACACTTTTCCCTCTTCCTTCTCTTCTCCCTTTCTTTCCCATTATTTTCATTTGTCTTTATATTTTATATTTCAATTAATAACATATATATGTTAAATGCTTGTTAACTATTTAGATTACCTTGCTAGGCCCCAAACATGGGACAAATCTTTATTTCCTGTTTCGGCCTAACCGAAGGCCATCCACAGGCAGTAGTCACAACAGTGACAGCTCATATTTGTGTAAATTTTTTTTGGATTGCTAAAAAACAATTAAAGGGAGACTGATATGCATTTCAAACTTATTTGTTCTCATCAGTCAGCCATACTGACTTTATATATATAAAGGGAACACAAAATAAGACATCCTACTATTAAATACAGTGTATATATATATATATATATATATATATATATATATATATATATATATATATATATATATATATATATATATATATATATATATATATATATATATATATATATATATATATATATATATTGTGTAAATCTAAATAGTTAACATTTGACTCATATATATATATACATATATACATATATACATATATACATATATATATATATACATATATACATATACATATACATACACATACATACACATACACATACATATACATATACATATACATATACATACACATACACATACACACACACACACACACACACACACACACACACACACACACATATATATATGTAGATCTTTGGTCATTCGGGTTTTTCCCCACGTAGAATTGAAGGTGTAAGAGCAACGTTTCGACGAAATCTCATCCGTCATCCTCAGGCTGGTGGCTTCAGCTTCGTTCTTCTGGGAGAAGTGAGAGAGAAAGAGAGAGAGAGAGAGAGTGAGTGAGTGAGTTAGGGTTGGTTTTGAATAGTTTGGCAAAGCAGTGTTCTCCAGTGGGCCATAAGAGCAACACCTATTTAATTGATTTTAATACATTTAAATCTTTTAAATGTAAGTAGCATCCTTCTTCTGTAAGTCTGACAGTGACATGGGTGGTATCAGAATTTGATAAAATAAATAAAAATAATGTTAAACATTACAAAAGAACAGTTTTTGCAAATTAGGGCCAAAGGAAAAGTGCACATCCTTTTCCAAGCTTGCAAAAAGGTTTAATTAATGTCCTGGGGTTGGGGCCAAAAAAGTGGATCCAACTAGGATGAACACTTAATTTTGAATTCATCTAAATTCAGTTAAGCTAAACATATATACATAATTCTTATTTAAAGTCCACTTGTTCTGCAACTATTCCGTTACAGTGGTACTGAATGAGGGGGACTTAATGAAAGATCCCGGTAATTATAGCTATTGCAGTGTCCCTACAGTCTTGTCATTGTGATTTGGGCACCTGGCAACCGGCTCGCAATTATGACATCACAGAGTAACATGATCACCATTTGTGACCTTCCCTGTCAACTTCTGACCAGGAAAGTCAGTGGGGAAATTGGTGGGAGGTTGCAAATTGCAGTCACATGAACTTGCATCATATAAGATTCGCTTAAAGCAGCAATTGGTAGGGTCAGCTGCCGTTATAAGTTGGTGCAATCATGTGACACTGCGCTTTGTCACCAAATTGCTTAGCAATGGAGCTTCTGGTCCCAGTTACTGCCATTAAGCAAGTACCTCTATTCATTAAGTGTAGCTAATATGATTTCATCCCATGTATTTAATAATTTCCCCTTGCTGTTGCATCAGAAGTTACAATGCAGAGCATCTGAGAGATTCGGGGTGACCCACTATGAATCTTTGAATTTAAGTCACTTATTTCTAAATTAAAATATGGTTAAGTGTAGTTCCAAAGTTGTATGGAGGCTTAGTGTAGCTTAATTATTCTGACTTTTAATTTTCTAGTATAATCTTCTATATTACGTTTATTTTAACTTTCTGGCTTAATGCAATAAAAAAAGAATACCACTCTTCACCCTTCTTTGCTATGTCATGCTAAATAAAGCATTCCAAATAATGTTTTGTTCACCAGAACTCATCTTACTTTCATACTGATGGTTCTTATCTGTAAGAGAGGTCTGAGTGAAATTATTAACTTCAGAAAGAAAAGAAGTGGTGTAATTCTCCACTTGTGATCAAAGATTAAAAAGATATTCCTACACCAAAGAACCATTCGAGTAAATTATGTAGGCAAAGTCCCAACTCTCCTTCTTCCAAAGAAATGTAATCATCGCTGTTTCAGAGGAATTACTGTTCAAAATTGAGCAATTTTATCAAAATATCATTGATAAAATAATCAGCTAAATAGAATTTAGGGGTTGATGGTGGAATGAATAGAATATGAGCTTGTTTGATGGTTGTATTTTTCATAGATCATTGTATCCATATCACTCCTTTTAATAGCAGGCTGAAACAAGTGCTGATGGCAGAGTAGCCTGAATTTTGACAAAGCCACATTCTGCAAAGTGTAGGAAAAATGTAAGATGTGTTAAAAAAAATAATAAGGCAAGTGATCAAAGAAGGATAAGAATCTAAAATAACTGACTTAGAATTGAAGCAGAAAATCTGGAGGGGCACAGAAAAAGACAAAAATTAGGATAGAGATGGAATGGTGTATCTTGAAAGAAAATCTATCAATCAGGAATCCTAAACAAGTGGACCATATCAACAATTTTTGCATTTTTAAATGTAAATAGCATATTGCAAAACCCATACTGCAGTTTACTTCCCAGTTCCTGGTATCTGATTTTAAGCCCACCTTTAAGCAACATGAATGGCTATATTGTTGTCGAACCTTCTGAAAACCCAGAATATTATTAGCCTTGTATACTTCATTGGGGAAGTGCAATATTTAAGGTTTGGGATACACCTAGTCATTCAATGGAATCTTGGAAACTGCAGGTAGAAAAGTCAGGAGAAAGAGGGTGGACAAGAATTGTAAGACTGAAATTCAGTTAAAATAAAATTGCTGTGATTACTTTCCATGTATTTAATAATTAACCCACCCTGACATATTAAATTCAAACTTCAGAAACTTTTGTAAGGAGGTGCAACATTTGGGGGCTGTTCATTGTACCTCCTTATTCTGAATTCCTATTACATGCGTCAGATGATGAAATAGCGCATACTAGTAATTACTTTTCTAGTAATCATGAAATCTAAAGGTTGATTTTATGCTTTTTTCCCTTTCTTCTAGCCTTGAGTCGGTATCATGTTAATGTTTTAATGATTACTCTCTGAATTTATGGTAAACTTAACCTACAAGAGAGATTACATTCTTCCTGAATTTGAAATTAATAGTGAAGGGAAATAAGCATATGTTTTTCCTTTTGATTGTTTTTCTTTCTGAGTACAGTACTAGTAATAGGCTTTATTATCTTGGAGAATACTTTGATTTTAAGGGATATCTAGCCATGGACGTATGCTAAAATATCTGGTTTCTAAAAGAGAATGCCATGTAGATTGCTTATCTGGAAAAGAAAGCTTGAAATCTGTCTGTTTAAAGGAGGCACGATGGCTCAGCAGTTAAAGATGCTGAGCTTATGGCCCAGGTTCAAGACCTGAACGTCTGGTTACTTGCCCCAGCAGTTCAAAAGCATGCGAATGCGAGTAGATAAATAGGTACCACTTTGGTGGGAAAGCCACAGGGTTCCATGCACTCAGCATATAGTCATGCTGGCCACATGACCACGAAACTGTCTTCAGACAACACTGGCTCCCTTGCTAAGAAACAGAGAGGAGCACTGCCCCCTAGAGCAGGGGTAGGCAACCTTGGCTCTTTTATGACTCGTGGACTTCAAGTTGAAGTCCACAAGTCATAAAAGAGCCAAGGTTGCCTACCCCTGCCCTAGAGTCAGACATGACTGGACAGGGGAATACTTTGCCTTTATCTGTTTGTTTTATATCCTATTTTTATTTTTTTATTACTCAAAATGCTCCCTCCCACCTTTTCTTCCATAAACAAACTTGTGAGGTGGGTTGAGTTAGAGGGAGTGACCGACTCAAATTCACCCTAGTGCAGGGGTAGGCAACCTTGGCTCTTTTATGACTCATGGATTTCAACTCCCAGAATTCTTGAGCCAGTCATAAAAGAGCCAAGGTTGCCTACCCCTGGCCCTAGTGGCTTCTGTGCCTAAGAGGAGATTAAAACTCAGTACGTCACTGAGATTTTGTTAAGATATCATTAAACCACCTCTTCGCAGTCTATGGAATAAGTTTGTAGTTTTGTAGCTTTTACAAGATTATTATTACTAGGCTTTGGGGAATATATTCATCATTTTGTCCATTGTGTACACTGGTGTACTTCCAAGAAAAAAATGCCAAATATGTTTGTGACTCATGTAAAATGTGTGCTGCAAATTTTTTTTTTTGCTTCAGCTTCCCTACTGTAACCGTTGTCTCCCTTTTCTAAAATGCAGAAGAGTATTTAAATTTGGAATCTGTGTTCATGCAGGGTTTTTTTAAGTTTAGAGGCTACTTTTCTGCCTTCTTCGCATACGTTGCTCTCATACTTTGGACTGAGATGAGCCTGAATGACCTATAGAAAAGCAGCAAAGAATTTTCTAGCACCTTAACAAGCAACCGGTATCCACTGGAAGTGGAGCACAAACACAATATTTCATCAGAGGCATGGAAGAGTATTCTGACAATACCGGCATATGTTCATGTGTGCCCATTCTTAGAAGGAGGGGACCAAAACAGTAAAAGGAAAGATGAGAGGGAAATGAAATGAAAGTTAGAGGACATTTAACGAATATAGAAAGAGCAGAAAAAGGTGCAATCAGTGAAAATTGCCTGTAGCTAAACGTTCTTATGGTTACAAGGATATGGGTTTCTCAATAATTATTTTGCTACTGAGCATTCTCTCTCTCCCTCCCTCCCTCGACTCTGTCTCTTGCTGTCTCTGTCTCTCCCTCCCTATCTCTCAATTAACTAACTATAGAAAAGGGAAAAAAATACATAAAATTATATAAGAAGGAACAGAAGCTAAAGAAAATATAACTGTACAAAGGGAATGTTTACAGAGATACTTTTATCAATAAACTGAGACCATGTTTCACTCCAGTCATCTATGATTGGTCTATATTATTGTAATCATTTTGAATTAAAATTGTTATTAGACGTTTGTAGAAAGAAGAGCTGCAACTAACATAAGGTGAATATTATTTTCTCCCCAGGCACACGATATTTGCTAGCAACACTTCCTCTTTGCCAATCACGGACTTAGCTAATGCTACCACCCGGCAAGATCAGTTTGGTGGTTTACATTTTTTTAACCCGGTACCTCTGATGAAGCTTGTAGAGGTAAGGAGTCTTAATCATATTCTAAAATGAATCTTGCGCCATGTTCAGTGCATGCTGCTATTTAGGCATTAATGAATTATTTATAAAAATAATAAGGATGGGATGCAAATTAACAAGTTAAATAAATATATTAATTAGATTATTGAGACTAAAACTTATTAAATTTCTCCTCATTGGAGCAGATAAAATAGCCATTTGGTTTGAGATTCTGCCCCAACAGTGTCCAAGCAGATACCAAAGAGAAACCCAGCAACAGATCACGAGCAAAAAACGTATCTCCCCACTTGATTGAGGCATTGATTGCATTGAAACTTTGGAGTAATATATATTCAAGACTGCAGGTAGTCCTCGACTTACAAAAACAATTCGGCCCAACTGCAATTCCAACTGCAAGCAAGGCAGTTAAGTGAGTTTTGCTCCATTTTACGACCTTTTTTTCTTTTTACCACAGTTGTTTAGCAAATCACTGCGGTTGATAAGTAAATCATGTGGTCATTAAACAAATCTGACTTCCCCTACTGATTTTGCTTGTCGGAAGCCAGCTGGAAAGGTTACAAATAGCGATTTCATGACTGTGGGACAGTGCAACTGTCATAAGTACATGTGAAAAAGGTCATAAGTCACTTTTTTCAGTGCTGTTGTAACTTTGAAGGGTAACTACACGAATGGTTGTAAGTAAAGGACTACCTGGAGTAGCCCTTGGTAGTCTGATTCCCCTTGCACGTATTTCAAAGAGAAGCAATCCATTTCTATATTAACAGATGCTTTAGAAGAAATGTGAAGTGGGGAATAATATTGCCTACTTCTATTCATAGCTCTCTCTATGATAGTTTACTTATTTGTTTTTTTAAATACATACTGCTTATCATTGAAATCATTTTCATGTGACATACAGTATAAACAGAATAAGTTTTTGCCTAAAACGTTCTTATGATTTGTAATATATCTTTATTGGTTTTTTACTATACTTTATACTATATTTTTTTTAAAAAAATGGACTCACACAAAAATAGTAGCAATAGCACTTCAATTTATATACCGCTTCACAGTATTTTACAGCTCTTTCTAAGCAATTAGAATGAAGGCTACTGCTAAGCTTGTAAGCCGCCCTGAGTCTTCGGAGAAGGGCGGGATATAAAATGGAATTAAAAAAAAAAATAAAAAAATTTACAGAGTCCACAGTCAGCATATGGCCCCCGACAATCTGGGTCCTCATTTTACCAACCATGGAAGGAGGAGTAAAACCTTGAGCCAGTCAGAATTGAACTCCTGGCAGTGAACAGATTTAGCTTGCAATACTACATTCTAACCACTGTGCCACCATGGGTTTGTTGGCTGAAACCAACAAAGATATTTAGTAGAATAGTAGATAATAGCAGCACAGTAGGCATCAATATGGGTTATTGAATGCCAAGATAATTTTAA
The DNA here is from genome assembly GCF_964194415.1 of Vipera berus. Classification (NCBI taxonomy): domain Eukaryota; kingdom Metazoa; phylum Chordata; class Lepidosauria; order Squamata; family Viperidae; genus Vipera; species Vipera berus. The sequence continues at coordinate 23,096,432 of NC_138209.1, forward strand.
AAATCAGCGTATTTTTCAACTGAAGCAAAATCCATTTTAGCATACTTCATTTCTGATAGAAATTGGTTCAGAGAATGGACAGCAGAATTGAAATAGTTTGGAGAAGTGGTGAAAAAGAAGTTCCTTGTCATTAAACTATTTGAGATTTAAAGAAATAAAGTCTGATTTGGTTAATCTCTCTCCTGCAACATGGTATTATATGAAATTGTTTTTTAGATTGCTGAAAGTCCCTACGCTTTGATAATGTTTTTGCCGCTAGGTTATCAAGACGCCGATGACGAGCCAGAAGACTTTTGAGTCCCTCATGGATTTCAGCAGAGCAGTCGGGAAAAATCCAATATCTTGCAAGGCACGTTTATCTCAAAATTAAGAATAATGATGCAGTAGGGTCACACCTGGCCACCCTGAGGATTTTTTTTTACCTCTGTCTCATTTTGGAAGCACATTTTTTGCTAAACCACCAACAGCACAAGACTGAGGGATATAACATAGTTATAGAATATTTTAAGAAGACACTGGTTTCAGTCCAACATGAACTTGGCCTTGTTTCCTCTTTTTCCCCCATATACAGTAATGGCAGGTTGATAGTCAGCGATATATGTAACAAAAAGAGTAAGTAACAACATTTATTTATATAGGCAGTCCTACATAAACGGGGACAGGAATGTCCATCTTTAAGCAAAGTGGTTATTAGGCAGAACATCATATGACTATATCAGTTAGCAATGGTAGTTTTGGTAGTCCCAATTGTGGTTGTTAGACAAAGACCACACTATTGTTAAGTGAGGATATAAGGACCCACCTCAGCTAACCACCCAAGAAAGCAGAACTCTTGAAACGGACATTGTCTCAAAAGGAAATTTTTATTAAGGGTTACTGACAGTAAGGAAGTCAAGGTAAGATCTGGGGAAAATCCCGCTTGAACTGTGTAATTAAACCAGCAATATTCCCCCTCCCACCAAAGTCATAGTGTCCGTTTGAAATACAGCCAATCCACAGGTGGCACAATGAGTGGTTAACTGGTACAGTTGGTGTGCATCTGAAGGTCTTCTCCAGCTTTCGATTCTCTGTAACCGTCTCCCTGATAAGGGAGACACATTCCTTTCTCAAGCGGATAGAGGTGGAAGAAGGAAAGCAGAAAGCGAAAGTTATCCCAAGTGAAAGCAAATATCCCCCCTCCCCACAGCTAAATGGCAGGCCCCAAAGCAAAGCACAAGAATATATACTGTAGATGGAAAGGTGACAATAAGGATTTGAGGACCTGACAAAGGACCTCCTGCTTCTCCTGACCTACCACACACTTCTGCCCATTTGCTGCTGTTTCAGTTTGGACCACATCCATCTCCCCCCTGCACTCCAATCCCACTGCCTATCATTATTACCCCTTGTTCTCCACAGCTGACTTTCTTAGTTTTCTTCCTTCTAGTGATTTGGAGGTGTGCCCAGCCTTTTCAAGAGGCCAGAGATGGGGTGGGGAGGGGACCTTGGGGTGGGAGATGGCAGGGGTAGGCAGCAGAGTGTAGGACTGCCAAAAGGACAGACATGGGAGAGAGAGAGGTGGATGGGGAGAGCTAAAGTACATACTATATCTGTAAATGAGGTTGGACTTTCAAGCACCCAAATTTTGATCAGCAGAGGGTGGGGCAACAACTATAACCCAGAACTGTCCTTAACTACCTTGTTTCCCTGAAAGTAAACCCGCCCCTAAAAGTAAGCCCAAGCTGATTTTGGGGGGTGGGCCTAATATAAGCCCTCCCCTGAAAGTAAGCCCTACTTAAGGGCCTGCACGGATGGCCTGCCTGTGATGAGGTGAAGCCGATGGGGGAGGGGAAATCCGGTATACTGGTTCCTTACTGCTGCCCGGCTTGTTCTGCCATGGCCTGATGGCAGTGGCATTGAGCAGGAGGCGGCAAATGGCTGTTTTCGGCACGATGCAGCCATTTACCGCCTCGCGCGTTGCACGCAATGCCGCTGCTGTGAGGCCTGGTGGATCCTCTCCCCTTCTGAGCCACATGCCATTATACCGGTTCCCTACCGCCGCCCGGCTTGTTCTGCAGCCTCATTGGCTGTGCCATTGGCGAGAGCAACGTGGTTCAGCCAAAAGCAACCGCAGAACCAGGGGGAAGGGTTCCCCCTTTACCTGCCCATTCTCTTCTCTGTCAGAGAAGAGAAGTTCACAGCTCTGCCTACAGAGCCACCAAAGCAGCAGGTGAAGCGCCAGATGCTTGGGGAGGGATGGCGGGCAGGGCATTGGCAACAGCAATGCGGCTCGGCTGAAAGCGGCCGCAGAACAAGTGGGGCAGGTAAGGAAAGAAATCCTCGCTGCCCCCAGGAATTGCCTTTCTTTGCTTACCTGACTCCCAGTCCTGTGTTGTTTCTCCTTCGTGATCTGCTGCCACCACAGGGGCACCAAAGGCTGCAGGGGCTGGCCTGGCACAGGAAGGGCATGCGCCACACCCTCCTGCCACCGCGCAAGGTAAGGTTGCCACGCCCGCCCCCATCTAGATGCCCTCATCTCCCCCAAGCAGTTTTTTTTTTACTAACCTGTGTTTCAGCTGCATTCCGTTTCTCCGTTCGCTTCTCCGCCTTCACCGGTTTTTTGTGGGACTACCGGTAAAAAAAAAAGTTCAATAAACTTTCTAAGTTCTTGAGATCTCGTGAGAAGTTAGAAAGTCTGACTGAACTTTTTTTTTGTCCCACAAACATGCGGTGAAGGCTGAGAAGCGAACAAATGGAATGCAGCTGAGAGGCAAGTTAGTAAAAAATGCTTGGGGGAGGCAAGGGTATCTGGGTGGGGGTGGGCTTGGCAACCTTACCCTGCGTGGCTTCGGCAGGTATCTGCACAGGCCGCGCCCCACCCCCAAGTGCTCGTGGCCTACTTGTGCCGGTACCAGCAAAAAATAAGCCCTCCCCCAAAGTAAAACACACTGCTTACTTCAAAAGAAAGTAAGACAGTGTCTTACTTTTGGGGAAACACGGTACCATTCATTCAGCAAGAGCTTGGCAAAATATAACACAACTTTGAATGGGGACTGTAGGTAATACTTATATTGTAATAATGATCTGTTTTACCATTAACCCTGTTGTATTTTGTTTTTTTTACATAGGACACTCCTGGCTTTGTTGTGAATCGACTTCTTGTACCTTACCTGATGGAAGCAGTTCGGCTTTTTGAAAGGGGTAACGTAGAAAATTGTCAACCTGTATGTACATCTCCACCAGTTTTTGGGACTACAGCCCCCAGTTTGCCTGTTTGCTTGTTCTTTAATCTGATAAAGAGGCACTGGGAAGGTTCTGAATAGGGGAGGCAGCCTGTTGGAGTTGTTGCCACGTTTGAACCAAAGACATTGACACAAATCTGGAACAATCAAAATGTTCCTGGTTTTGTTTCTGCCGAGCAGCAACACACACAGAATTGCTTGGCAAAATACATTTTTCCATTTCATGCACATCCCTAAGAGACCTCTTTCAAATTTCTGTTTAAATGACAATGAGTGCAAAAAATTTATTTCATATCCTTCCAGCCAATTTTGTTATATAGGATAATGTGTGTTCTGTATCTGCTGGGTTTTTTTAAAAAAAAATAAAAAATAAAGGCCTTCTCCATCTCTATTTCCAAAAGTATCTTGTGACATTAGGGAAATAAATTACATTCTGGCGCTTATCGCTGGAATTGGAAGTGTAATTAGCATTTTAATGTCACTAGAAAAATCCATGTTGAAATTATAGATGCAATACTGAATGTTTTTTTTTCAAAGCTAGTTTTTTTTAAAAGTATATAAAATTAGAAGTGAAAAGAACCTGGATCAGCCATGTCTGAACAGCTCAAAACAGTTATTGGCCTATCACTATTTTTTTTTAATTTTAATCCCATTTATATCCCGCCCTTCTCTGAAGACTCAGGGCGGCTTACAATCTAAAGCAGAATGTGCTTAGCAATGTGCTTTACTATGCTAGTAAAGCTACCTCTGTAATAGTAAAAAAAGAAATCCTGATTTTTAAAATCTAAATTTTGGGGACACTAAGGTCAGCAGTTTGGCGGGTCGAATCCCGAGGGCCGCGTAACAGAGTGAGCGCCTTTTACTCATCCCAGCTTCTGCCAACCTAGCAGTTCGAAAGCACGTAAAAATGCAAGTAGCAAAATAGGGACCACTACGGTGGGAAGGTAACAGCGTTCTGTGCGCCTTTGGCATCTACTCATGCCGGCCACATGACCACGGAGACGTCCTCCGACAAGCGCTGGCTCTTCGGCTTTGAAATGGAGATGAGCACCGGCCCCTAGAGTTGGAAACGACTAGCACGCGTGTGCGGGGAACCTTTATCTTTACCTTTACCTTAAGTGTCCCTAAATTGCACTTAAGTTCCTTTTACTTGTTTGGTCCCTTCAGAATTTTTGAAGTGTTTGCCAAATAATGTGGACTAGAAACTACTATATAAAAATCAACACTGCAACTGATTATTAACAAAGTTAATATTAAGATTAATAACAACCCTTAGTTAAAAACAATTAACAGAAATAATGGAATAATTAATTAAAGCTAATGACAATAAGGTTAATATTCTAGAAGCATTACATGTGTTTAATGCCCAGTACAGGTAGTCCTCGACATGCAACAGTTCATGTAGTAACCGTTCCAAATTACGACCGTAGTGAAAATCGTGACTTTTTTCACACAACACTTGCAGCATCACCATAGTCACATGATCAGAATTTTAACACTTGGCAACTGACTCATATTTTTGAGGTAATGTGATTTATGGGGTCATGTGATTTATGGGGTCATGTGATCAGTCAATGGGGAAACCAGATTAATTTAACAATGATGTTACTAATTTAACAACTGCAGAGATTCACTTAACAACCGTGACAAGAAAGGTTGTAAAATGGGGCAAAATTCACTTAACAAATGTTTCACTTAGCAAATGAAATGGGCTCAATTGTGATCGTAAGTCAAGAACTTACCTGTATTCCAGGTTGTGATATTTCTTAGCAGGGCTATGAAATACCCAGGGCTTTTGCTAATTAGTGGGTGCAACACCATTTTGTGAAGGGCCATAGATCTTCCCCCTTCTTTAAAAATAAAATCTTGTAAAACCATCAAATCTTGTGAGATTTCATCTTGCAAGAGATTGACCTGAACGTGCTGAACCCAGTGAGATTCTGATCATACAAACAAAAGGATGACTGGAGTTTCTAACCCCTGGAATAAGTTAACTGATAACAAATAAACTAAAATAGAACAAAGGTCTTAGTTATTTTAAGGTGGCTCGCCATGACTTGATTCCAAAATTACTACAAAATTACCTTGAGGAATGCCTTTTGGGAAAAATGGGAAGATTCCAAGCTATAGATGAATTTTTACTCAACTTCCTGCAATTTTAGTGCCCTCCAGATGTTTGGCCATCAATGACCAGCAGGGCAATGAGTGGGTTATGTGGAATTACATGAGCTGAAGTCCACACACCTGGAGAGCAGCCAGGATGAGGGAGATGTGCGCTATTTGTTGCCATGTTGATGGAAATACGAGATAATAAGGATAATTATTGTCCTTTTCTTTCAAACCTTAGAGCCAGTCAACTCTTAAAGTAAGCCGTGTGTTCTTCAAAGCAAGGACGGCTGCTATATAAAGAGCTAAAGAGAACTTTCCTCTCTGTAACTATTCAGGATTAAGCTCCCTTTTATGACTGTCTGCTATTAAGAATATTATTTCAAACATTTTGTTTGGAAGGCAGCCTTTCCTCTCTTTACAGATGAAAGACTTCCATTATCAAGATCCTGTAAATATATTTTAGATATTAAATGCTTCCTTTGTAGATCTTATAAGTGTTTTCAGCTTGTGAAGCAAGATTATCTATATTTCTTGCTTATCCGTCAATAAATATTGCTAATTACTCCTCAAAGGCAGTATAAGAAATTAGTAATTTTTTTAAAGCAAAGGATAATATTGTATAAAAACCGTTTTCTCTAAAATATTGCCATATAAAATACTTCAACAAAATGATGCATTCCAAATTTAATCAACCAACTGGTGGGTTTATTTTCTGATTTGAAACTTTTTAATTTATTGAGCTTCATTTAATGGTATTCCTTGAATCCGGCTATTATTTGGACTTTAAATACTTTGTAAGAGGGAATTGAAACACGTATATTCAAATGATTGCTATAAGAAACTGGATAGCATCTAATTAAAATAAAGTTTTAATTGTCAGACTACACTGGCAATGTTTTATGGTTTAATGTGGTGTTCTTCTGCTCCCTCCAAATGTGGAATGGATAAAAGCTCACAGGCTGTTTTCCAAAATTTTACTTTGCTGAGAACATTTTCTTCACCGAGTTAGAAAACTTGTGGGCCACATGCTGCTAGCGTTTGGTAAAATATGAGAAGGTTAACATTAAAAAAAGAACAAAAATGCTTATGATAAAGTAAATACGGTTAATACATCTCCATTGTTCAGAGGACAAAGCCTCAAGCTGTCAGACCTGGAAAAAATGTGTATATTTGGTTTTGTTGATCAGCCATTTAGTTGCCATTGGATGATTTAGTGTATGTAGTGGGTTTCTGTGTAATTCTCACTTTTTTGGTGACTGTTATTCTTGTCATTGGAATGCATAAGACATTCCTTAGAGACACTGCTAGGTAACTAGGTAAATATACTCAAAAAGAAGCCATTTTGAAGTATGGGTATTAAAAAGCTTCTCCATTGGGTGCTTCTCTGGACCACAGTTTTGGGAGCTTAATGATATAATTGTGCAATGCCTTAGTCAACACTGACTTCTGGAAAAACTGCTGATTTACTAGAATTTTGACAATGTACAATAAGGAGCACCAGGTTTATAGGTTGTATGATGATGATAACTTTATTGTCACTTTGAATATACACCAATCGGCATACATCAAAATGAAATTTCGTATTGTGTTATGTAATGCTATAAACTTGATTCTTGTTCACCAACCAGAGTCACTTTTAGTGAGATGGGCAGCTATATAAATTTGATTATTAATAAAATAAATTAATGAAAGAAGAGAGATAGAACTCTGCCAATTCAAATGTCAATCTTTTGTCTAGGAGATGCATCAAAGGAAGATATTGATGTTGCCATGAAACTTGGGGCAGCTTATCCTATGGGCCCATTTGAACTCTTAGACTATGTTGGCTTAGATACCACTAAATTCATTATGGATGGTATGTATATCATAAGTTCTGTTTGAAAATCTAAAAACAGTCATGGGGGAAAAATGTTTTGATGGCGATGTTTCACACAGTGCCCTAATGCAGGGCTTTTCAACTGGTGGTACACGTGCCACCGGTGGTACATTGGCACCTGTCAGGTGGTATGCGGCCCCACCCAGCCCAGCCAAGTGTAGCGCGGGAGGGAATGAGCCAAAGCAGCACAGTGCAGAACTTGTGATGAGAGAGTCCTCAGGAGCTGCAGGGTTGCTGGGGTGAGACAAAGGCCCCAGGATCAGCACTTCTGGCGTACCCGGAAGAGAAAGGAAGAGGAGGGTGGTGGAGACAGGAGAGGCTATAAAAGGAGGCAGTTTGGACAGGAGAGGGAGAGAAGAAAAGACTCCAGAGAAAGAGGCAGAAGAGAAAAGGCTTTTGTCAGAGAAGCTGTAAGAGAGAGAGAGAGAGAGAGAGTGGAAAGGATTTTGGAGAAACGTGTGTGTGAGAATGGGGAGGATATTGAAGGGACGAGTGTGTGAGAATGGGAAATGCCAGGTGAGCCGTGCTTTGCAGGACGAAGCAGGCAGATCTATGCCGGCAGGCCCGTTGGGACCAGGATGGCTCCGAAGGAGGCAGCTGCAGGAGGGGGGGGAGGAGCAGGAGGCTTTCCAGCAGGTGCTGCCAGGCCTGCAAATGTGGCGCTGCCCCTCCGCTTTCCAACCCCCAAATTCCGCAGTGAAGTTGGGTAGCCTCTAAGTGCCCCTGACAAGCTGCAAATCTGCTGTAGTCTCGGTTGCCGCCCCCTTCTTTGGCTGGGCGAGGCTAGAGCGTGCGGCCTTCAGTCGGGAGCACCGGGGGAGCGCCGCTTTGCAGGACAAAGCGGACGGAGGTACTTGCAAGTCCCACCCCAGCTATGGCGAGGAGCAGCAATGGCATCTGTGCCCTGGGGCCGAGGAGAAGGAACTGGAGGGGTGCAATGGCTGGGCTGCCTTCTGGCTCGCTGGATTCGAGGTTTTCCTTTGGGGGCGTATGGCCTGACTCTCGCTGAAATGCAAATCCCTCTCTAAGCAAGGATTAGGAGGCTGAAGGCCTCTACTTTTGTGGCCATGCAGTTCTTAAAATCGATTGGCTGTTGCTGGGGAGGAGAATCAAAATAGGGCAAAACAAGCATAGTCCACCATGGTTTATTGATTGCAAAGTTTTCGTCCGGTTTTCCTATCCCTTCCTGGGCTATTAAAATCACATTGGCAAGGTCTGTATTGAACACCTGGCTGCAACCTACTCAACCGGATTTTAGCCTAGCCCCTTGTGCAATCCCCGGCCAGATTCTGGAGGTAGGAGGATGTAGTAACAGGAGAGAGCTGCAAAATTGATTCATTAATTATTCTTCTCTTTAGCAGCAATAACTATGTTCTTTGACAACTTTGCTAGCAACCTGCATGCTGTGAACTTTCCTTTCCCCCTTGGGGAAAGAATTCAGAAGTGCTAGACTTATTTTTCCTGCTAATTACAGTATACCTTGTTGGTTTTTAAAGGAGCTTATGAGAAAAAGATGTGTCTGAAAATTAAAGGATGTATGGATTGAGTTGTGAGACAGGGAAGGGAAGTACATGGACTTACGCGCTTCCAGTTGCTGACAGGTGTGCCACTAATATTCTGACTTGACACCTGCATGCTCTCAGGGCCCAAAGATTATCTTCATTCTTCATAGGGCGGTATTGTGGATTAACTAAATTTTTCTGGGTTCTGATTTTAAGGTGAGTATCCTGAGCTACGGTGGCCTTTGATCTTCTTAAATACATAATAATAAAATAATGAGAACTAAAGGCTCAAAGGGAAGGCAGATTAGAAAGAACAAGACCTTTGGGGGATCTTCAATTCCCTTCCTAGTAAGAGTTCCTTAATACGTAAGGTTTGCTCTTCCTAACATCAATAAAGGTTTTTTTTTTCCAGAAAATATCTGAAGAGCTGTAATTAGTGATTTAACTATGTTTTCTTTTTGGCTATGTTTTAATTTACATATAATGTATGTTTAATCGAGGAGGGCTTGGAGAGGTAGAAGTGGCCAGTATGGAGGCTGCACCTTGCCCTCCAGATCTCTGTCTCCCCTGTAGATCTCTGGAGAGGAGGAAGGGGTGGCAGGGCAGCTGTGTGAGGGAAGTCTGCATCAAGCCCAGCATTCTTACCATGCATGATTGGAAATGGGAATTCCCTTTCGAGAAGGACCAGCCTCTTTTGTGCAGGACCCGGGAGCGCTGCTCCCCTGCCACCTCCTCTTGCTCTCCAGAGATCTGTCAAGACAGAAGTTGGACTCGGAGGAAATTGCTTCCTGCAAACGTCCTCCACCCCCTGCTTTGCCGGGAGGGGGCACCGGACAGGGAAACATCAACGATGTCTGGGATTGGGAAAAGAACAACTCTTTAGAATGCTACACACACACACACACACACACACACACACGCCTTTCAGGCTTGGAGACTTGTATCCAAAACTGAGCTAGCAAATTGCCTGGGCTTGGGGAGAAGGCCCTCTCCTTCCTCTGTGGATAAAAGTCCCCAAACCTGGAATATGATGTGTGTGCATGTGTGTGTGTGCACGTGCATGTGCTTGGCTGCTAGCAGTTTGGGGAGGCGCGTTTGTGGGGCACCGAGTTGTTCCCACATCGAGTTAACCGGTGCAACTTGTTCCATTCCGACCCAGCTATCTTGAGTCAGCTGTGTCCAGTGAGTGGCATCGAGCAGGCCACGCCCACCTGCTAGGCAACTGGTGGTACTCGAATATTGCCATATCCTAAAAGTGGTACAATCTCTGAAAAGGTTGAAAAGCCCTGCCCTAATGCAACAAGTATGATCAGTTTGTCTATGCTTAATATTCTGACATTGTTTCTATAGCTGTGGAACCAACAGCAAGGGGCAGGCAGGATTGACTGGTCAAAACAACAGAACCTAAAACATGAAAACCCCTATGAGTTTTTTCCACTTCTTGTATTTTTAAAAGAGTATTATGAACAATCTCAGATTTGTTATGTGTAACATTCCCAGAAAAAAAATTAATGATCCAATTCCTAGCCTAAAAATCGCCTAAAAATAAAAATTTTGACTTCCCAATTTGTCTCTATTGGATTAAGTTTTATCCTCGCCAACAACTTGAAAATAGTCTTCTTTAAAAGGGTTGCAAGATTTGAACTGAAATTCTCTTATTGCTCCGAATACAAATATGGGAGCCAGTTTTATTGCTACATTAAAAATATAGTTAGTTGTGAATGAAGAAAACTATAAATATATGTGATACATTAACAGATTAAGGTATTAACTTAATGCCTGAATTTTTTGCCTCTCTCCAATTAGGGTGGCATTCGTTGGAACCGGGCAATCCTCTCTTTGCTCCAAGCGAACTTCTAAATCAGTTGGTAGAGGAGAAGAAACTTGGAAAGAAGACCGGCGAAGGATTTTACAAATACAAATGAACTTTCCAACGTGCTGTGTTTTTCTGACACGTGTTAGGAAAGCTGCTGAGCATTTCCATACAGTATTTGTAATACTGCTTAATCAGGGCCACAAGAACTAGTCAGTGCTGTATCTTGATTATAAAGGCTGAACAATTTATTTCCACAATGTGGTCTTATGATATTTTCAGTCACTGGGATTTATTGGGAGCTTTACACATTGAAGTGCCTTTTTTGAAACTACCACGGATCTAAATACACCTCAGGTGTGTAATCATCCAAATAGTAGAAATTTTAATATGAATAAAGTACTTCAAATATATAGTTGCTTTGATTTTTTCCCCCAGTAGGTGGCAGTATGAAAGCAGAGTATGAACAACATTTTCCATTTCAGCCAATAGTACTCATCTACAGCTAGATTCAGCATATATACCAGACATGTCAAAATCTTGACGTCATGTGACGTCGAGCGATGTATCGGAGCTTTTTTCCCACTGCCGGCAATGGGGTGGGCGCTGGGGTGGGCGCGGTTTTGTTGTGACGCGTCTGGCCCGTGGGCCGGCAGTTTGACACCCCTGATATATACCATATGTTCGTCCCCCCCTTTTTTTATGCCTTTGTATATCAATCAATTTGCATGTCTGTGTCTGCATCATATAACACAAGTTTGCTATAGAATTTGAACAGCAAGAAGGCAAGAAGGTCTATTTTTTTAAAAGGAGAAAAGGATGACTTTGCATGTTAAACAAATATAAACAGACTACCTTAAAATGTAATACTAAATGGTAGCTTGTAGGAACTGTTTTGACATTGAAAATCAATATGATGCAGTGGTTAAGTCATTGAGCTAGCAACAGGAAATACCACGTTGAATCTTTCCGCAGCCATGGAAAATCACTCACAAGGTTTTGGGGTGGGGTGGAAAGGAAAGGTGGAAAGCTATTTTTGCCACTTGAACTTGTGGAGAAAAATTCAGATTATAAATCTAATTAATAATGTTCTGTAATAGGACAGAACAATAGCATTGCCCTTTATGGTTGAGGACCTGCCTTCAGTTGCTCCTTCTGATGTGCTCACCAAAATCCTTGGAGTATCTTAATGAGGATTTAAATTTGGAAAATCTTGACTTAAATAAAAAATAAGACATGATGCTAAATACTAAGTACTGAATTTGTATGAATCTCGTAGTGTTGCTGGGCTTTTGTTAAATAGCAAATCATATTTATTGAAGCAAAACTGGTATTAGCTACTTAGAGCTTAGAGTGGAATATACTCAAAATAGTACTGGTTGGAACTTAGAACATTGTCTCCTTTATTTCTCTTGGTTCTCTTTTTTGCATAAAATGGCAGGCAGACAGGAAAACAGTGTGGTCATTCAGGACACTGCAAAGAATAAATTGCCATGAGGAGGAACTGTTTACAGCAGTGGTCCCCAATCTTTATGGCTCCGTGGACTGGCAGCAGTGGTAGGGGCAGCAGCAGCAAGGGGGAAGGGTAGTTTGTACACCCAACCTAGCTCTCATGCATGCGCAAATGAAATTTTGCCCATGTGCCTGCCCTTTACACAGTTCTCAATCCCTGCAGCCCAGGGATTGGGGACCCCTGGTTTAGAGGATGGGGCTCTATTAATGGGTATTGTTGAAGACTGATTTCATATATATACTACGCAATGTTCTCTTCTAAGGTACTGCTCAACTACCTGGAAGTTGCTCATATTACAAAGAAATGATAAATCAAGATTAAGTCTATTGGTGGAGTTGTCAGGTTGAGTCACAACCTGCAGTCCTCAGTACTGTGCCCTAAGAACAAAAAGAGAAATTGAATAAGGGAAACTTTTAATATGTACAAATATTTAAAAACATTATTTTCTTTCTGCAAAGGTAATTTGAAAGCTGCAAGGCATTTATTTGCCACACTGCAGCATAACTTAAAATGCCAGAACAGACAGAGAGACCATGCGTATTTGAACTTCAGTAAAGAGCCCCAGAGACATGCAGCTGTAGACTGAGAAGCTTATTGAGCATCTATAGTTCATAGGCCTTCAGTTGAAAATCAGTTGTGCCACTGTGCAAGATAATAGCATGTAGGAGCAATGAAAATGCTCACCAGGAGTTCCCAGCATAACTCCAGAAATTCCAGTGAAATATAATTCCAGAAAAGAGAAATAATTAAGTAACCTAGGAAGGAACCATATTCATCAAATTAATTTAAATTCAAATTTTAAAAAATTACTTGATCGATCGTTGTCCTTTTTAAAGAATAACCTTTTGCTTGAAAAAGAATAAATCAAAAATTAAAAGTTCAGTGGGAGGGCTTAATGCATACTCCACTTGTGTTGGGAGATGCACTATTATCTCTAAGGACCTGTATTCTACAAAGTAATGGGTAAGTGCAATACAAACAATTTAAGAGTACATAAAAATGAATATAGTAAACGCTACATTGAAAATTACAACTGAATACTTTGGGGGTTTCTGGGGCCAACAATGAAGACCATAAGTAGCCCTTTATCTCACGTTATGCACCTTTAAAGTAAATGAAATAAACATGCATGTCTCTATGCTTGAAATCTTACAAAGTCAGTCAGAAGTTTCAAAACATGGAACTTTTGCAACAACTGGATTTAACTATTTATCATTCCCTATGTTAACAGCTTGTTTACCCAATGTTTATTATGAAGGTCTCCAAGTGTGAGCCATTTAAATCCTTCACTAATAAGACATAACTCATTATTCAGCCCATAAATACTCAGTAACACCTATTCTAGATAAAGCATCCTACAAAATAATAGCCCTTTTCTCTATAATAGCACATCTCAATTATAAGATATGTTGACTTTAACTCAAGTATTGAGGGTATTGAAGTCCACACACATTAAAGTTGTTAAGAATAAGAAATCCTAAAGGTGCCTTTCTAAAAGGCAACCTGCCTTTCTTGGTTTCTTCTTTGAAAATGTTTTGATACTTATCCAAGAAGCTTCTTCGGAACTGAAAAGCTTCTTGGATAAGCAGCACAATGTTTTCAAACAAGAAAGCCCAGTTGAATGAGAAGAGAAATATTTTCAAAGAAGATGCCTTTTGGAAAAGCATCTTTGGGACAACCATGACCTGGACGATTTGAGAATCTCCGTAGACATAAGGATAAGAAACATTGCTTTATAATCTCCCAGAAGGCTTTTGAAAAAAATATAGCTAATATGTAAGATAAACCTAGAAGCCTGGTTAACTTATTATTTAAAAGTGGAAGTTACCTAATGGCACAGAACTGGCCATTATATAATAGAGTAGAATCCAGAAGTTACAAGTTGGATCAATTTTAAACAACAAAGACATAAAGGCAAGCCATGTCTGGCAGAAGGTTCATGTCTTTCCATGACTGTGCAGAAGAATGTAGTCTTCAATTACTCAGTTAACATGGGCCTTTTAAGAATTATTAGTGTCAGAGTTATTTTTCTCTAAATCTTCCATTGCTGTTTCTCTTCCTTTTTCTTTTTACTTAGATGTGTCTATTTTTCATATAAGCAGGCAGGGGAAGGGGGGCTCCTTCCAGTTCAGGATAATTTTCATCAATAAAACATTGGATTGCATTTTTTCCCCCTGCTATGTGGACATAACATATTTTCACAGAGATGCCACCAAATTAACTTCATCTGGTTCCACTGAAACTGCAACATGAAACAAAGTGAACCAAACAATTTAACCAAGCCCAAAAAATAAGTATTTTATAGTTTTATTACAAAGCTTTTATTTAAAAAAAACATGAAAACAACAACAAAAATGATCAGCACATTAACTCAAATTGGAATGACAAAATATATACTGGTTGTCCATTTTTTTGTGGCAAAGGCTTTGCCTTAAACTAAAAAAAATTGGGTACATCAATGTTCATTTCAACAACTGGCATAAAATCCCACTAAACAGGCTAACAGAAACAGATACAAGTACAGAACATTCGAAGTAATAATAATCCAAGTGCTGGGCTTTAAAAAAAACCAAGGAAATTCAGATATGTGAGTAGGAGAGTTTACGGAAAACAGATCCAATAAGGTATGTTGCTTTTACACATATAGAGAGATGAAGCGAATCACGTGTTTAGTGTACATATACAATGATTTTATCTGTTACAAATAGTTAATTCAGAAATAAAAGGGCTTTATCCTCCAAATGCTTTGTTCTTCTCCAACAGGAAAAAAGAAATCTAGCATTATTTAAAAACCTTATAAAACATTGGGGAGGGGATTTCAATGCTTCTTTAAAACCTCAAAGTCAATAAAAATGTACACCAAGGCAATAACTAAAATATAGAAGCATTCAAGTTTATCTTTTTAGAATCTGAAAACCAAGATTCATCCTCTTGCACCATTAAATAAACCGGGTAATATCTTCCTCAAAAAATTACTTTTTGTTCCTTCAGTGTGAACGGACAAGATGGAAACTGCTGCTGCTGCTGGCTTATATCATTCTTTTGATTAAAGCAAAATGAATACAGCTGAGCTACTTTGTTGCTGACTCGGCAATGACAACATAGAAGATACAAATGGAGGAGTGTAAGGTGGAGTGGAGATAAAAAGAGGGAAGATCTGAAATGCTACTCTTGGCTCTCCTTTTTGAGTTGGGCTCGGAATTCTGTGATGGTGAAGGGACATGGCAGTGATTGTCTTTATGGTTCAATGTCTTTAGCAGTGACATCAGGGTAAAATTTGATACCCTTAGACATACTCCTTATATGCCTGGTTAGCTGAAGAACATCCAGGGAGATTTTAACAAGCTTCCATTCCAAGAAGAGGCCCTGATGTCGCTGCCTTTGTCTTGTAGGTTGAGAATGTGTGTCGCTTCCCACCTGCAGAGAACAATACAGTAAATTTTTTTAGAATTATATATCAAGGTACTTTACTATGCATTTATTCATTAGGTTAATTATATTCTTACTGTGCAGGCAATACCTTAGACTGGGATCCCCAACTCCTGGTCCATGGCCCAGTATCAGCCCATTGGGAACCAGGCCACACAAGCGGCAGATGAGCACACGAAAGTCCATTTGCATAAGTGGTGGGCATGCATGCAAAACCATTCCCTCCCTCCCTGCTACCTCCACCGCTGCTGCCAATCCGTGGAGCAGGAAAGGTTGGGGACCACTGCCTGAAACAACCTTCACAATCTAAGCATTATCGTGCTTGGAATCCATGCATCTGAAGGGGGTCCAACATGGGGAAGGCTGGGATAGAGCAAAGGCAGGCAACCTGATACCTTTCATACATTTTGGACTGCAACTCCCACCTTGCCTGACCATTGATTACATGGGCCAGATAAGATCTGGAGGACACCTGCATATTTGTTCGTATGATTTTGATAAACCTTATGGAGGCAGTTACTCTGCTTTATGCAAAAGAAGAGAAATTTGCATCCAGATACTGTCCAATGACAACTTCCAATATATGGAACAAATTAGAATTCAATCTAACATACAAAGATCTAAACAAAAGTGTTTGGAACCCTAGATCCAAAAACAAATACATATTGTGTGTAATGCTTACGTTAACAATATACAGATGCTGAGCAAGGTATTCAATAGAAGACAATGTTGATTCAGAAGTAAACCTCTGTAAACTTTATGAACTAATATCACTCCACTGAATTCTAAATGAATGTAATCTTTAAAATGAAAACTCATAACAAACATAGTCCTTCCTAAGCAATAGTGATGATGGTAAATTCTAGTTCATGATCCAAATGCAGATCACCAGATCCCTGAATCTGGACACATTGGTTAGGGGAAAAAAAACATTTCAAATCACAGATCAGTTTAGAAGGCATAATTTTGGCTATCAAATCTATCCAATACAGGAATCCAAATTAAACATTTATGATGGATGATATACCAATAACAGGCTCCAATAATATATCAAGGATCTATTATGCTTTCGTCTGAATGGATAGCCACATGTTTTTACATAAATATCATTGTAAGTAATTTAGTTACATAAAGTTAAGACCACTTAGCCAAGTAATTTAGATACTCTCACTTAGCTGATCTTTCAAATTCATGTGCAAATCCAAGAGAAAACACTTTAGTTTTAGGATATCATATATTACAGAGTTAACATGAATGTGTTTACTGCACCTATTCACATTATACTTTTACTCTAGGTTACTAACAACTGCCAGATGAGGAAGTGGAAAAGTGTATTACTATAAATATATCAGGAAAATAACTGTTCAAGAATACAAAACCTAACCTAATCACACTTTTAAGGTTGCAGGATACATTTACCTTATGCCACATTCGCCACCGTGAAGGAATATAAACATATGACCAATGCAAAGAGGTTATTTTTCAGAGGTTTTATTTTGTTTCTTCGCATTAAGTCTTCCTAACCTTTGAAAAAGCAGACTCCAGTATCCTCTGGGGAAGAAAACCACCCATTCAACTGCAGTGCTGTTCATCTGACTCACCTAATTCTAATTTCATCATAAAGATTGTCTTATAATAACTATTTTAAAAAGCCTCATCAGATTCTGTCTTTAAAAATATGCCCAGGAAGAGAAGGAGATCAAAAGGAACTATGAAGGATTTTCTTTTTTAAGGAGGACAGGGAAGAAGCCAAGCAAAAAAAGCAAAGAAACCACTGGAAAAACAGCACCCTGCAGTTTTATATTTATTTTAGGCCTTTTCATCGCAGATTTTCAAAGGTTTGGTCCAGGTTGCTCTTCCTGGGAAGGTTTTCCTTTCAGTCTTACATTAAAACATTCTGTTTCCTGTTGAGGAATAGCCTTCAGGCACCAAGCCAGCAGTTCACGGCACAAGCAGAGCAATTCAGAGCAATTCTCTGTTAGAGCCGGGAAAGTATTCCTTGCTGTAGGAAATGAAATGCTCTTCTGTTGAGATGGTTCCCGTCCCCCCCCCAGCCCACCCCACCCACACACCCTTTCTCTTTCCAGGAGCCTTTCTTTGAAGCGGGGAGATTAAAATAATGTCCAGTCTTTCTCTAGCCCACCCTTTTCAGAAATGGGATTGATGTTGACAGTAGCTGTAATTTCTTTCCAAGCATCACCGTTATTCTTAATGGACCCCTTTTTCATACATATGAAAATGCGAGTGCTAATTTTTATAAGAGGGTACCAATTTTAAATGTACGTCTCTGCTTAAGTCCGAGAATGGAAGTCCTTCACCCAATAAAAATTATAGCAGCATCTACACTGCCTCCTTTAATTTCAAGCTTAAAAAAAAAACCACGCGATCCTTCCATTTCCTACCGATAAACTGATTGGAGCCTTAAAGGAACATAATGGAGTTCCCTAGTAGATATGAAACAGGTCACGCCAGGATTCCTTTCAAGAAACCACAGGTATGTGCTACAGAGACAGAAGACTTCCCACATCTAAGGCTTCACTGGAGGGCTACAGCTGAAGTTTGGCCAACCCAGGCAAGCCCAAGCAAAGCCTAACCCGCAAGTGAAGTCGGTGCAATCAAAGACAGCAATTACAGCTCCCTGGCTGTGGTTAGGCTTCAAAGCAAAGCGCTCCGAGTCACATTTTAGCATATGTGAAGCCTTGAGCCTCAGCCACAAAACTAGATCTGCTGCCTCTGCCATTTGCGCTGGAGTGCAGTTGTGTGACTGGAACAGAGAAGTAAGGAACTGCTCCTCAGTTGTTGAGTTTTGCTTTGTTTTTGTTTTTTTTAAAAGTACTCCACAGTTGAAAGATAACAGTGAAATTTTGGCAGCAAGAAGAGTGCATAATTGAACACTTGTGGCATGCAGAGATCAGAGGCTGAATTTTAATCTGTCCCCTACCTCCCAAGAAACTCCCAATAAGGTTTTGTCCTTTTCTAGACTGTACAATTTGAAAAGGGCTAGAGCAATCAAAAATATATTTAACACAAAAGAATATTTTTTTAAAAAAAATGTTTGGGTTGGATTTATTCATGAATAAATAGGATAACTTTAATGGATGATCTCAAGCTAAAAGGGACAGGAAAGAGAATCAAAACCAGTCTGCCTCATGCCAGACTCTCATGATTTAAACCACCTGAGAAAATGATTGTTCATTTGACTATTGGGTTCTAACATTTCTTCCGGCAATTTGTTCTACACCACTCTTTATCATGAAATAATTACAATGTACTTAGTACAATGTATTTTTAATTTAAAATTCTACTTCAAATCTGCTTGTGTTCTAAATTTATCTTATTGGTAATTCCACACAGAGTCTATTTTGCAAAATAATTTGCAAAAACGTTTTTGTTTTGTTTTGTTTTTTAAATCTAAGGTATGTTAGATTGCCACTTTCCAATAGTTTTTTCTTTTGTCATACATTTTTAAGCTACAATACTTTTTATTCCTTTCCTTTGAGAACTTTACAGTGAACTATAAAACTGAACTCAAAATCTAAGGTCAGCATAATAATTTAGCAACTTATAACGTTATGTATCTAATAAATTCCTTTTATATTGGTCTTAAATTTCTGCCAAGCTCTAGCCTGTTTTCATATAGATTTTTTGTTTTGCCATTCAAAAAACGTCATGAAAGTTTTAAACTTTTGCTTCTATAATAAATTTCAAGTGGCAAAGAAGAGGAGAGGGGAGGGGAGGGGACTGGAGGAGAGGAGAGGAGGGGAGAGGAGGGGAGGGGAGAGAAAGGGAGAGGAGAAGGAGGGGAGGGGGAGGAAGGGGGAGAGGGGAGAGGAAAAGATTGGAGAGGAGGAGAAGAGAGAGGAGAGGAGAGGAGAAAAAATGTGGAAAAATACAGGAAGGTAATAAAAACTATACCTAGGTAGGCCCTAGGTAGAATTCTGTGACTGTAGTGTTGCCTGCACAATAAAAGCCCTGTTACCTGTGGGGTAACCTAAAAATAAATCAATTTAATGTTAATCTTGCAGGGGCAATTGTAATTAGATGGAACAGCAATTTAATGATAAATCTTGGGCTATTATAATTAACAATGTGCTGTCATATATTACCCTTTTTTCTTGTGATAGCAAGTAATCCGTATTTACTGAAATACTCTCTCTGGAAAAAAAAACCAAGTTAACATGCAATGTAGCAAATTCATTAAGTAGCAAATAATTAAAGTAAAATATTTTGACCTGTTGGCAATTTTAACATTTACTTTATTCAGAGGGCTAGCCTGTTCCATCTTGCTTGCTTGTGTGTATATGTATTTAGATATTTCATTTTGGCTGTCCTAGAGAGGTCCTTAGCCTTCCCTATATTTGTCTATTGTATCAATATTCATAGATGAGAAGAGTAGGCAGAGCTGGAGGGCAGAGTTAAGTGAGTCATCAGCCTATAGTTGTTATGCTTCCACAAATGCTTCAAGTCCAGCCTCTCTTGAATTCTGTTGACCCTTATCTAATGCAAATTTAGTATCGTACGCTAGTTGACTAGCTTTTTGTGTATAGGCTTGAGCAATAAACCTTCTGAACTTATGCATGATCCTGATCCTTTGAGCCTGACAATTCTCTTGTAATATGTAATATGGATTGGGCCACAATCAAAAGTTGTACTGATACCAACATATTTTTTCATGGTAATTTTGAAAGAGACAAGAACTTTCATTTCCTTTTATGTTAATAATGGACCTAAATTATATAGTGCATTAGTCTGATAGACATTTTGTTTTTTTTTTAAAATTAATGAAGTTCAAAAGTTTTATAGAAGTTGCTTTTTGAAGCAGCAGCCAAGGACCAATAAAGAAAATAGGGTGTTTCACATACTTTATTCTGCACCAATGGGAAACTTATCTCAAATTAGTAAGAATCCTGAATGTAATATTCCTGACAATTTAAGAGCCCATGTCTCTCCAGTTAATTGCTAAATTTCATCTCCATATCGCCCTGGCCACTTTGGCTGATGTGAGCAATGCTGGGTATTGTATAACATCTACAAGGCCACAGCAGTCAATGTTGGAAAATAAATATATAAGTTACCCAAGACATGATAGTCTTTCAAAGTTCTGGAATCTGTCACAGCTATGGAAGGCAAATGATCCAGGTATCTACCAACTATGTCTACAACACTTTACTCCAAGTGTAGTTTCTAATTTTTTTTCAGAAGCATAGAATCATTAACAATCCATTTTTTCACAAATGAAGGCAAATATACCTGTGCAGGATCTGAGTCCATCACCAGAACCAGAGATTTAGTCTTCCCAGTTTTTGGACTCGTGCTTGAGCCCATTCTCAGGAAATTTCTCTCTCTATGTGTCCCAGTGACCAACTCAGATTGGATCCATTTTTGGTGCAACTTCAGTATGGACAACATGTGCCCCAACCTACAAGGTCAATAAGACTGAGTAATATATCCACAATATGGAATCTCAAAACTTTCCTCCAACATATTTGGAAAGTACCAGATTAGGAAAGAATTGGCAGGATTAGTAAAGCTTTTATAATAGTAAGAGAATGTTATGTTTGTTTTGGTGGCAAAACTTGAACCAGAAAAAAAATGGATTCTAAATAATAATCATTTTCCCAATTCCTCCAGCAGATGTCACTCTACTATAGACAAACAAGAAAAACCAGGCTCTCTGCAGGGTTACAATTTAGTTTATAATTTAATATATTAAATACTATGTAATAGCACAATCTTCTTGAGATGTTACTTTCTTTACCAAATAAACATGAACAAACATACTGAAACAGACTAGTTTAAACCTAGTGCTGACTCATAACAGCAGGGTATTCATTTAGTTTTTCAGTTAAGAAAATTCAGCAGACCTGAATTTTAGTATAAATTACTGGAAACAACTTATTTATTTATTTGATTTATGTGCTGCCCATCTCATCTAGAGGCTACTTCTTTTATGCTTACTGACATTTTCACAACTTGTTCTAAAGAAACAAAACCAATTTTATGTTGAATGCATCATTTTATGCTTGGGGTTCTAAATATCTAGATTAAATTTAAATAAATTATTTCTATTACATAATGCTTTATTAAAAAAACAATTACAAAAGTACAAAGTGGGTAAGATCTCAACTTGTACAAATAAAAATAGAATAATTGAATAAAAGTGCAGCAGGCTTGTGTAGCTCAATGGCTATTTAAAGAGTCAATTAATTTTCCTGCTACCATCCCCAAATGACACAATGCTTACTACTTCCAGTATCTCTTGGCCTCACCATATATTCCTTTGTAGCCTGGGAGAATTTTGATTTATCACTGGATTTATCTTTTCCCCTATATACAGTGCTTTTTTCTTTAAAAAAAAAAAGGTGCCAGAACTCTCATCTTGGTGGGTGCAGGAGGCGGGGTGGGGGGGGCGGCACTGCTGCAGTCACGGGTGCGAGGGGTGTTGGCGGCGGGCTCTCCCTCCCGGGGCCGGAGCCTGCACGGCTGGTGCTGTGGGAGCAGTAGGGCTCACTCTATATGGCGGGGCTGCGCGGGGCAGGCAGCGGAGGCGGTGTGGGCCAGGCAATGCAGGGCGGCCACTTAGGCGTCCAGGGCAAGGCGATGGTGGCGCAGGTGCAGCACCAGGTAGGCCACCAGCCTGGCTGACACGGGTGAGCACAAGGAAGGAGTGCACATGGACTCTGCAGAACCCACCTCCCACTCCTTGTCCTCTCTTACTTACCTAGTTGAGATGGTGTAGTTTGGCAGCAGGGAGGGATGCAAAGTTCCTGCCTACTCGCTTTCGCTGCAGACAACTAGCCAGTGCAATGTTTGCCAGCCAGGTCTTTTGGCATGCTCAGCAGCAATTCCTATTGGCTTTCGAAAGCCAATAGGCTTTTGAAAGCCAATAGAGGGAGTAGCATAGATTGTGCAAAAGCTTTGTGTGTGTGTGTGTGTGTGTGTGTGTGTGTGTGTGTGTGTGTGTGTGTGTGCAAAAAAAGGTGCTGGAACACCATTCTGAGCGTTCTATGAGAAAAAAAGCCCTGCTTTTATGTTTTAATCTTATGATTTTAAAAATATATTTTTCCTATTGTAAATTGCCCCAAACCTCGCCATGTGGATTGCATACAAATATTATATAATGGGTAAATAAAGGTAGAACATATGTTAAATATACATCAAATGATAATATGCTTCCCTACAAAGTCATTTCTTGCTCAATGACAGACCAAGGAGCTAACTCAGAAAGGCAAGAGGAAAATCTAGAAGAGATCTGTGCAACTTGTAGAAGGGAAAGGCCCACACTGATAAATTAAAAATCTTTGTGGTCTGCAAAGGAATGCTGGTGGGCTAATCAATGATTTGGTGACTAGAGGAGCATCTACAGTGTTGGAGCTTGTGGTCATGGTAAGCCATGGAGGCACTAGGCAACATGACTTTCAGGGCAGTGGTGGTGATTTTATTACTTTTTTTTAAAGTCTGTGCTCTGTCCAAGGGTGCTTGGTAGGCTGCATGTACAGGCCTGGTCTAGAATTTATTTTGGAACATTCAACTACCCGCACCGACACCAAACAGTTGGAACAAAACAAAAATAATAGGCCATGCTACCACCCGCCACGCTCGTGAGTTCATCGAAGCCTGGCACTCCACAAGCAATTCCGTCAACAGACACATCGGCCTACAACCAACCTACAAACCTCTCAGAATCCAAATCAACCGCAGAGACAACCAGAGACAACACCGATCCTTAACCAACCCACGCCCTTGGGGTATCTAAGCTGTCATTATTAAAAAGGTCCTGAGAGCTTATAGAGAGATTTGGGTATCATTTTTCTTAATGTCTACGCCTTTTGTGTTATGCTTTTTAAATCTGTTTGCTTGAATTAATAACAGAGTTTAAAGTTTCTTTAATCACTGGTGTGCTCATAGTCTCTGGATCCAAAAGAAGCAATTGCTACTCTGACATGTGGCAAAACAACTTTTTTTATTTTTATTTATTTATATCCTGCCTTTATTGTTTTTACAAATAACTCAAGGCAGCAAACATATCCAACACACCTTTCTCCTCTTATTTTCCAGACAACTCACCTCACCTGTGAGGTGAGTTGGGCTGTGTGTGTGTGACTGGTTCAAGGTCACCCAGTTGGTTTTCATGGCCGAGGCAGAACTTGAATTCACAGTCTCCCGCTTTCTAGTCTGCTGCCTTAATCATTAGACCAAACTTGGTGCACTGTAATAGTCACTCGACACTATGAGAGGATCATAGCTTACAAATTAAATACTGTATTTCTACTTTTCAGTATAATGTATTTCACTCTCTTTCATTTTTTCAATTTAATCAGAAATTTCAAAGCAGGGAAAAAAATTGTAACTCACACTGTGTACCTTCAGCTTAACCCACGTATAGTTCAATAATATTTGAAAATTTGGGGTTAACAGCACTACCATTTCCATCCTTAAATAGAAAAGAGCAGTTGGAAGTTAAATTAAATTTAAATGTTTCGCAGTGCAGCATCTTGCTTGCCACAGTAGTAAACTGGATACATTCAAGAAATGACAGGCAGATCTGGAAATAACTGGTGGGATTTTCATACAAAGTAATGCCTGCTTAGAAGGAGATTTTCTCTTAAATGCAACAGAAAATGTTTCCCAACTTGGACTAAATCCTGTTAATCAAGTAATTTTAATTTAACTCCTGAAGTAAAATGTCCAAAGAGGCTTTTACCACTACGTATAAAGTGAAATCTCATTTTACTTCACTTCAGTTACTCTATTTTTTTATTCAGAAATGTCCATTGAACTGAAGAGGACAGCATAGCGAGGATTTACATTACTTATCTGATTACATCATCAGGCAATTTATGCATGCTATAAATCATAAAGAAAATTTGGAATACCACCAGGAAAATTGGGGAAATTGAGATTTCACTGTAGTTTGGTCTAAACTACCAGTTATCTTTTCTTGTTGCAGCTTATTCATGCATTGTTTGATGCATCGTTTTACTTATCCTGATTCTCCTGCCATTTGCATGCTAATGTTATGGAGAGAGAAGAATCTGTAGTCTATTCATGTATTTACATTCCACAGTTTTATCTTGTTTTTTTAGTATAAAGCAGACATGTCAAACACAAGGCCCGGGGGCCGGATCTGGCCCGCAAAGTGCTTTCATGTGGCCCGCGAAGCCATCCTGGAAACAGTGAGGGAACAGCCCCCACTGCCTTGGCCCTGGCCCAGAGACCCTCCTTCTGCCAGAGACCCTCAGATCTGTCTCACTCCTGCCCAGGCCCTCATAGGCACCCTTGATGCGAACGATGTAGAGCTGGCCATGCCCACCCAGTAGGCCATACACACTCTAGCCACACCCACCTATAAATCCCATAAATAAATAAATAAATAAATGCCCACCCTGGCCATACCCACCCAGCCCCCTAAGGGCAACCACAATGCTGATGCGGCCCTCAATGAAATTGAGTTTGACACCCCTGGTATAAAGCATTAATTATTAAGACAACAATAGCTAAAAGGCCGAAACAGCAAGGAACATAGTCTGCACATATATTCTGCACAGATCCCAAGAATCAAATTGGTTTATTTACTGTATTATTTTTATGTAGATTTAAACAGTCACAGATATCAGCAAAACCAAGCCATTTTACCTACTTAAATTAGATATCGAAGGTCAAGTAGGTTTAGGGAAAATATTTGGGAAAGGACATATGTGAAAGCTCCCATTTTAGAACTGAAGGCAATTTTCTGATTTGAGACTATGCTTACAAGCTTGCTCTTATATTTAAAGATCTTTAAAGCCTAAAATCTGCCAGGTCCTGACCCTAAGACATTTTCTGCTAATTTTTCGTTGGATCTGTCCTACAGACCTATTTTAAAAGAATGGGAACTTCCTGGTCTTTTTTTTTCTGCTTGTAGCAAGTGATAACATACAGAGTGCCCAAATTCTGTGAAAAGGATTATAAAAATTAGACTAATTAACTTGTCTCTACTTTGCATACAATTTATCCCATTTCCAAGATTTGCAGTCTTCATGGCATTTAGATATTGCATGGAAGGAAATGGGCAGCTCTGGGAAATGAAAAAAGGCAAAAAGGGTACAAGAGAAAACATATGAATAAAAATTGGAGGTTAACAGGAATATTGGTAGAAAGTGATTACGTAATGGTGGAGTTCTTGATTTTAAACATTTTAAAAAGCTACATTGTTGAATATTTTGCATCTCTTGTGTTTTAAAAAGTAGATTTTAATAAACGTAGTATAATTCTCTGGCAGGAAAAATTCATAGGGAAAAAAGAGAGTTCCTAAACATACTACATAGAGTCCTCACCTTACAACCACAACTGAGCCCAAGATTTCTTGCTAAGTGAGACATTTGTTAAATGAATTTTGCCCCATTTTACGGCCTTTCTTGCCACAGTTGCTAAGTGAATCACTGCACATGCTATATTAGTAACCTTGTTGCTAAGTGAATCTGGTTTCTCCATTGACTTTGCTTGTCAGAAGGTAGCAAAATATGATCACATGATCGCTGGAACACTGCAACAGTCATAAATTTGAGATAGTTTCAAGATAAATTCTCCTCTTCATGGATCAAGGCAGTCAAGTCCAACCTTGCCAAACTAGGCTTCTTGTCAGCCTCAATTCTCAAACTGGACTACGACCAAGCAAAACAAACCTTGTGTCAAAGGGTAGAGGACATTGAGAGCAAGCGGACTTAGGTATAGCTCCGCTGTTTCTGGCTCCAGACACACCTGCCAGGTATCTTGGAGTCAGTAAACCACCAGAAACCATTCTCATTTGCACGGTGCCATACGTTTCCATCGGCCGTCTTGTTTGGCAAGTATAAAAAGACACGATGGGCTGAAAGACTCTGCTCCTGTAGCTCAGGAGAGGTGGAGACCATTGGACACATACTCCTTCGATGTTCCTTCTATAGAGCTACTTGGAAAAACCATCTCCAGTGGCTGCTTAAGGATGAGCAGGCAGTGATCACGGCTCAGGTGGCTAGATTCTGTGCAGCAGCATTGAGGATTCGCCAGAAACACAAATAAACATTTTAGATCTTTTTAATAATCTTTTATAATTAATTTTATTACGTGTTTTTGTCAAGCATTGGACTATATTCAATGTATTTTTATTGTTCGGTCAGTGTGATTCAGTTTGTCTGAGGCTAGCTAGTTTTTTATTGTACTGTCTGTAGAACTAGGCAGACCTTGGTCACCCATTGATTGCATCCTTGGTTGTAATATATTGCTATGTCTTCTTGTGTTGGTTCTGTTTAGTTTAGTTTTGTTTGAATGTTTAATTTATATGCTGGCCTTTGGCTGTAGTAATAAATTGATTGATTGACTGAGATAGTTGCTAAGCATCTCAATTTTGATTATGTGACAATGGGGATGTTGCAGTGGTCACTTTTTCCAGTGCTGTTATAACTTTTAATGGTCACTAAACATAAGTTGAAGACTATCTGTAAATTACGAGAACTAAAAAAGGACAACGGAAGCAGTGAATGTGGCTACACAAAAGTAAAATTCTGAAAAGAAAAAAAGCACAGAAATAGGAAGAGGGACATGTCATCAAAGGCATGCAGGTAGTCTAAAAGAGTAGAAGTGTACAGACACATCCAAAAGTATTGGTATCGCTCAACTTTTCCCCAAAGAATTCCAATTTACTATAAAATATGTTGAAACAGATGTAAGTAAATGGCATCTGCTATACCATAGTTCATAGTGCAAATGCTTTGCTTTTGATGTATGACTTAACATATTCTTGTAAATACACGAATTAGGCATGAATATAATTACTGGTACCCGTTAGAAGTTAAAAGATATTGGATTTTAGTTGTTTCTTAAAAAGACTATTTACTTTAGTCATTATAGGTGTCTTCAACCTCATTATCAGTTACTTGACCTATTTGAATTCAAAGAAGTATTCACTTGGGTTTTTTGTGTCATCATGTGCAGAAGTAAACATGAACAAGAGGAAAGAAAAACAGAGAGAAGTCTGAGGAGTATAGTAAGAAGATAGTAACCACGCATAGTAAATGTAAAGGCTACAAAGCAGTCTCCAAAGAACTTCATCTTCCTGGAACCGTGGTCACTAATATTATTAAGAAACTTAAAATCCATGAGACAACTTCCCTGGACATGGCCACAGGAAGAAAATTGACCCCCAGATTAAACAGAAACATAATTTAAATGTTGAAGAAAGAAGGAAATTCATAACATATCTTGGTTGACCTCCATGATAAGATACAACAGCCAGTTGCACTCCTGAACTTCTGAAAGACAGACATTAAAGAAATGAGCCCGCAATTGCTAAAATGCATGTTGACAAGCATAGTTCTTCTGGGAGAATGTCTTTCGGATAGATGAAACAAAATCAAACTTTTTGATAAATCACAGCGTTCACAGAAGTAAAAACTATACTTTTAAAGTAAAAAACAACTCCAAGAGACTCCACAGCATTATGAGATTACTATGCTGCCTCTGGAACTGGGTGCTTTGAATCTGTGTAAAGCAGAATGAAATCAGAAGATTATCAAGGTGTTCTGGGGGAAAACATAATTCCCAGTGTCAGTCATAAGTCAGCAGGATAATGATTTAAAACATACATCTAAAGGAATCCAGTAATGCAGGGTCCAATCTGTATTGGTCACCGGTACCAGAAGTTTAGTTTTATGAGCTTTTAGACTCGTGATGGAGCCCAACTCAATAATGGTTGACAAGCAAACATTGGACTGCTTGAAGTGGCCTGCTATGAGTCCTGATCTGAATTCAACAGAACATTTATTTTAAAAAGCTGAGACTCACAGTTGGGATAAGGAACCCATCAAAACTGGAGCATTTTGCTCAAGCAGACTAAGACTGAGAACTATAGATGTCTTATTTGGAGAGAATGATTCTTTCTTTCTTTCTTTCTTTCTTTCTTTCTTTCTTTCTTTCTTTCTTTCTTTCTTTCTTTCTTTCTTTCTTTCTTTCTTTCTTTTTCTTTCTTTCCCTCTGTTGTCCCTTTATTGTGCTGTTTTTATGTTTTCTGCATTCTTTGTTTTTTAATATTGTAACAATTGTAAACCACCCAGAATTGTTGGAAGTCAGGTGATCTATACATTTAATAAATTATTATTATTATTGTTATTCGGAGCTGCAGAAAGCACTTACTTGAATTATTGCTTCAAAAAGGGTTGCTACAAATACTAGGTTAGAAAGATAGATGCCATTTACTTGTGTTAATTTCATCTTATTTCATGGCAAATTGGCATTCTTTGGAAAAAAACTGGAGGTAAACCAATAATTTTGGCTGTGTCTGTATTTGGAAAGCAAAAGTTTAAAATGTGCCAAGTTGGCACTTGGTTGGAGAATGCCTATTTATTTTGAATGAGTTGAATTGAGTCCAGAACTATATAAACTGCATCCTAAAGTATGCAAACATGAACTTGTTCATGTTTAATAAATCCTAGAGAATGAAAGAAGTGCCAGAAGGCTGATGGAGCAAAACCTTGCCTATATCTTTGAAGGAGGATCCAGAGAACTACATAATAGTCACTCTGACATCAACACCAAGGATGACTGTAGGCCAATTCATAAAAGGATCATTTTATAACACCTTGAAAACAATGTGGTAATTGCCAAAAGTCGCATATATTTCTCAAGGCCAAATCTTGCCAAACTAACTTTATCTCATTTTTTATTAACTTCTGTAATAAATTGTGAAAATATTGTAGAGTTAATGTATCTTGATTGCAGCAAAACATTTGATAAAGTATTCCATGACATTCTGATTAGCAAGCTCATTAAGTATGAGCTGGAGGGTATGATAATTAAGTGGATATATAGTTGGCTCAAAAAATCGTACTTAAAAATTTCTCATCAAACTGGATGAAGTATTGAGTGGGTATTATAAGGTTCAGTCTCTAGTCTTGTATGCTTCAAAATTTGTATTAATGTCTTAGATGAAGAAGAGGGAATGCTTATCGGATATGCATGTGACACAAAATTGGATGGGATAAAAAATATTCCAGAAGGCAGAAATAAAATGGAAAAGAATCTTGATGAAATGAATAAAGGAAATTTAATGGAAACCAATGGAAACCTAAAGGGAATTCAATGGAAACTTAATGGACAATTCTTTCTTTAGAAAAAACAAATCAAATGCATAGTTATAGGATGGGGAATAGTGCTTTGGTAATAATACTTTGTATAATAATACCTTGAAGATTTGTCCAGTACTGGGCATATTTTAAAATGATTCAGACAAAGTGCAGCAGATTCAATGAAGAGCAATGAAGATGATCCAAGGATTAGACACTAAGTCCTATGAAGAAAGACAGGAGGATTTGGGAATGTTTAGCCTCAAGAACTGAGGAGGCTGATCATAGCATACTTCAAATACTTAAAAAGATTCATACATATAAAAATTATAAGACTTATTTTCAAGCACTCTAGAATACAGGATACAGAACAACAGATTGATTTTACTGAAAAGCATGTTACAATTAAATGCTTAAAAATCCTGCACAACCAAGCAATTTGATGCTGGAACCAATTGATAAGATAAGATAAGATGATGAGATAAGATAAGATAAGATAAGATAAGATAAGATAAGATAAGATTTATTTTTTTATTTTTTTTATTTTTAATCCCATTTATATCCCGCCCTTCTCCGAAGACTCAGGGCGGCTTACAATTTAAGCACAAACCAATGTGCTTAGCAATAGCCTTCATTCTATGTATATGCCTGCTTATTAGGGCTTTCGCCCCCCCCCAAGCGGCATTATTACAAAGTCAGCTTATTGCCCCCAACAATCTGGGTCCTCATTTTACCTACCTCAGAAGGATGGAAGGCTGAGTCAACCTTGAGCCTGGTGGGATGCGAACCTGCACTAATTGCAGGCAGCTGGTGTTACTTAAGGAGGCATTAGCCCACTGCTCCACCAAGGCTCTAAGATAAGATAAGATAAGATGATAAGATAAGATAAGATAAGATAAGATAAGATAAGATAAGATAAGATAAGATAAGATAAGATAAGATAAGATAAGATAAGATAAGATAAGATAAGATAAGATAAGATAAGATAAGATGATAAGATAAGATAAGATCATCTTTATTGTCATTTTTATTGTGGGCACAATGGCACACATTAAAAATGAAATTTAGTTGCCTGCTCTCAAAGTGAAACACATACATGCTCAGAGAAATGGTGGGTTTCCTCCACTAGATGTGTTCAAGAACAAGCAAGGTGGACATTGGAAAGAGATACTTTAACTAGGATTTCTGCACTGAAGAGATTGGACTGGCCACTTCTAGTTCTATCATTCTGCGCATAGTAAGTCAAGAAGAATTCAGATGAGCTATCAGAACGTTTTTAATGTTTTCTTTAATGACATCTAGACCAGAGATCCTCAACTTTTGGGGCACTAGGGACCAGTGCCATGGAGAAAGGTTTTTCAGTGGACCACAGGGGGTGTGGTTTTGAATACTGCCTGCAACCCGATAAATGAGCTTTGCTTATTTGTGCAGCCCGCTTGTTGGCATGTTGCGGACTGGCACCAGTCCATGGACCGGGGGTTGGGGACCCCTGGTCTAAGCCTCTGATTTCTTAACACTTTCACAAGATAATCAATTTATTACTGCAGACCCTACTCTCCAAGAAACCCACTTCCCAATATACAAATGGCAATAACTTTTTGATGAAAAATATGATGCAAGTTAAGACCATTTTACTATTATTAAAATATAAATTATATAAATATTATTTAACACAGAGTCATATTTTTGGACAACTGAAATAGCAGAGAACATCTTAAAATTCAGGAAATTTCACCAGGTTTGAAAATGGAATATTTTTCAAATTTAGCATATTTTTTGGGGGGAAACTAGAATACTTTGTAAAAAAAACTGAGTAATTTGTACAAATCTATTCATAGTTAGACCTTGTTATTTTTACTGCATCAATAATTTATATCTTTTCTTTAAAAATATAAATGTTTCACTGCTCATTGACTGAATAAACTTCCCAACAACTGTAATTTTGATAGTGAATGAAAAATATATATTATTTGATTAACCATGAATGAAGGTGATTAATGTTTGATTATTTAATTAATGTTTATGAACACAGGATTTGGTAAATGTACCACTGAAGTAGCTTCAGTGTATGATTTAAATGGTTGCTATTTCAGATACATTCAAATTTTGATATTACATTTTAATATTTAATGTAAGAATTTTTATTTTTATATATCATTGGATGTAGGAGATGACCAGGCTGAGCATGAGAGAGGGGTCAAATGTGTCATCAGTCTCAAATCCCTTTGTGCTCACAAGAGATCAAAGTCCAGCCCACCTTGAATTCCACTGACTCTTATCTACTGCCAATTTGCTTAAACCATTAGTAGTTCAGATTCTTGTAGAGAGCATAAGCTTGCAATAAACCCTTATATTTATTTGCACTGCCTGAGTTTCCTGATTTTTTGACAGTGGAACTTCACTATCTACAATCCTTAGCATTGTGTTGGAAGAATTAAATTCATATTGAAATAATGAAGTGTTTTTCTAACATTCATAAATGCTACAACACAAACATACAAATGAAATGACACAAACACACAAACATCATATTATGTATACTTACAGTGTATAAGTATTTTGTAATAAAAATGCTCTTTATACTGCCAGTCAAGATTATAAAACAGTGATGAGAACAAATCAGTTTGGTTTAACTTGTTTCTCATGACGATTTTTGCAGTATGATGACAGTCAAAATGGTTTAACTGCTTATTAAAATCATTGGGCTTCATATATATAGACTCGTAGCTAGTCAGTGAGGCATAATTAGTTTTCATGACATAACTAAATAATAAAAGGAAAAAGAATTGGGTCTAAAATATACAGCCGGTATAAAAGCCATTAATCATAAGAACATTCATTTGAGGGTAGCACATTAAATTTCTTGATTGTTTTTTCAAATATTAAATATAGGAAAGATTGATGAAATCTTTTGATTATATATATATCTTTATTTCCTGTTTCGGCCTAACCGAAGGCCATCGACAGGCAGTAGTCACAACAGTGACAGCTCATATTTGTGTAAATTTTTTAGATTGCTAACAAAGAATTAAAGGGAGACTGATATGCATTTCAAACTTATTTGTTTTCATCAGTCAGCCATACCCTTCTGAGATTCGAACCTGGGCTGATTGCACATTAGGCAGTTGTTTTAACCCCTAGGCCACAAGCTCTATCTCACTTTGTTATATATTAGAAAGTCTTTTATAAATATTCTTACCATGCTTCAGATGTAGGCAGCTGTCATTCGTGGGGCTGTACCTGTAGAAGATTGTTGTGTTTTTTTAACAAATTTCATTGAATATTTTTTGCATACCCCAAATAAAAGGTCTTATGCTAAAATATGCATTGCTGATTGATTTTCTCTGCCTTTTATGGTTCTTATACCAGCCATTTTTTTTCCTAAAGAGAGAACCTCACTGATGCTTTTAGCAGAAAGATTTTTAAACCTATTTTTTTAAAAAATACTATATGTTAATATAAAGTATCCTTTGAATTGTGCTTGATTCTGCAGTTTTCTTGGCAACAGTAGGGAAGTGATTTGCCATGGCTTCTTCTGGGAAGGTTTTTTTTTGGGGGGGGGGCTTCCAATTCTAGCCTATAACCCCAGGATTTCCAGTTATTCTTCTTTCCAAATACTTAACAGGTCTGACTTTTTTTAGCTTTTTCAATTTACTAAGGTTGCCATTCATAATATATCCATGAGGTTTAATAATTTATTTACAAGGCTCATAAGCTGCTCCAACTGAAGCTGACTCTTCTCCAATGAAGAAATACGTTGATCTAAAATATATGCTTAACAGCCCTTAACAGCAGCCCCCAAAAGAGAATATTCTTCACACTTGTGGAAGTCAGTAGTGGGTTAAAGGAGCTAAAATGCAATTTACAGCACAGGCAGAACAATTTCTCAAGTAATGTTTCCTGAATGTAAGCAATGGTACCAAAGAATAAAAGGCAGCTGTCTTTTTGTCATTGCTTCTTAATTTTTTTGAACAGGCACCACTTATATAAGTTGATAGTGTTAGTTTTGCAATTTTCAGTAATAACTCATACATGGACACTCTTTCAGCAATTTCTCATGCTCAGACAGTCTTCAATAAAGACTACCCATGCATGAGAAAGTTGCAAAGACAAGCTGACCTGATCAAGACTGTTTCCCCCCCCCCCACACACACACATCTTTATTGGTAGTTTTGGCAAAGACGTTATAGCAACTATGTTAAACTACATCTACTGGCGCTATTACTATTTTCCAATCTTTGAGCATCTACGGACATCCAAAAGAATGGAAATTAATTTCTTCTCCAATTGCTGAAACAAACCACAAAGCTTCATTCCAAGCATCCCTTTAGAATGAGACTAAAACTCTTAGT
The DNA here is from genome assembly GCF_964194415.1 of Vipera berus. NCBI lineage: Eukaryota > Metazoa > Chordata > Lepidosauria > Squamata > Viperidae > Vipera > Vipera berus. Next base: position 23,130,325 of record NC_138209.1, read on the forward strand.
TTGAGTGTATGAGGAGAAGGCCATAGAGATGACATCAAAAAGAATTCTTAGACTATATAATGTCTTTTATGGAGAGAAACTGACATCTTGAAGCATTGTGCTCAGTCTTTTTTAAAAACACAGTCAATATTTAACATGAATATCTACCATAAAATATACCTGATGTTGACTCCTGTAGCTTCTCTCTCTTCCTCTTTTTCTTCTTTCCCTTTAAAAAGAAAGAAAAAAGGTCTTTATTTATAACAAGGAAATAAATAATAAGAAAAGCCTTTAGAGGTTATTCAGAGCTGTGGTGGCACAGTGATTAGAATGCAGGACTGCAGGCTAACTCATTGCTCACTCCAGGAGTTTGACTTTGAGCAGCTCAAGGTTGACTCCTCCTTCCATCCTTCCAATGTCCGCAAAATGAGGACCCAGATTGTTGGGGGCTATATACTGACTTACTGCTTAGAGAGGGCTCTAAAGCACTGTGAAGCAGTATATAAGTGCTATTGCTATATAAGCAATCCTAAAATATTCTATATTGTGTCTCTGTTTCTATAATTCTCAACGATAAATGCTAAAATGTTGCCTATATTTTATTAGTCAAGCTTTTTTTGTTTACATTAACTTCTGCCATTCTACCCTTGTCAGACTAACAAGAGGTAGGCAATCATACAGTTCACATCTCACCAAAAGTTACTTGCAAATCCCTTTCCAGGTGCAGTAGACATTAAATTCAATGGAGGACCACCATGACAGAACTTGAAAAAGCTTTTTTTATGATCCAGAAATATGAGAGAGGAAAAGAACTTGCTTGCTGGGAATTGCAGAATAGGCTAGCTGTACCGTTTATTTAACTTTGTGCCACAAGAAATGCTGAATTGAAACATCTGTATCAGCCTCCAGAAACAAGCATGGTGTTTTCCTCATACATGGCAGTCCCAGTAAGTTTCACCATAACCTCAAAATTCCTCCACTAATTAGGTTTTGCACAGTAGGTCAGGTTTTATTCATCATTCATAACCAGTATTTAAATAGGGTAGAGGGGGTAGAGAATTCATTAAAAATTACAACATGGCATTTCACTAAAGCAAGCACCCTTCACAAGCTATTCATGAGACATAGAATTGGCACAATGTGTGTATCATGACCATTTAAGGAAAAAAAGTAATCAAACTGAATATATATTGTAGTTACTGTTGGCTAACTAAAATCTAATTTGAGAAGCTGCTGAAAGTATTGCTGTGAAGTCTTAAAGGAGTTTACAATCCCTATGCTCAGAATCAAAATATCTACTAATGCTCTTAATTTCCAATAGTTGGATAGGGTGTTATCCTTTTTTCTTGCCATCTTAGCATAATTTATTAAAACTGAATAAGGTTTGCAAAATGGACCGATACATAAACTGCTTTGTTAAATGAATGTAGGTACCAGGCAAAGATGATTCACTGTGTTCTGAAGCTCATTGGCTCTTTTATGGAATTTGACTAAGGCAGTAAGTCTATTTATCTGGCATTAACTAGGCACATGAGATTAAGGATATATCCCACTATCGATTGAAATCTTAATGAATGTGTGGGAGACTATATTTTCAAAGTCAGAACTATGGCTGGGATTAGGCTCTTCTTTGAATTGTTTATTTAAGATTCATCAAGGCCCTGTCTTAACTAACTCTCAGATAAATAAGTCTCTGGCTATTGTGAGTATGGATTTTTCTTAAAGAACTATTTTCAAAGTTAATGGAAGACATACTTTTTAATTGTAATGAAATATTGTTATAGTTTGCTAGGTGAAAATCTTATGGGGGGGGGAACTCGCAATTTGGAAAAAGTGCTGCTAACTGAAGCTTTTCTTTTTAACAATAAAAGTTATCCCACAGCCAAAAGGATAGCTGCTCAACTCAATACACACTACATTTTGTTTGCTTTAGGACAACTATACACACACAAATTTCACATTGTCAAGATAAATTCCAAGATAATTCCAGTAGGACATCGTTCAAAAGACAATCATTGCCATGTGTATATATATTAACCATTGGATAAGCCTATGTCAAAAGAGTGATCAGTTTAGGACAGAAATCCCTGCGCCAAGATGTGCAAAACAAGTCTCTAATATTGAATTGCCATTTTGATGTATTTTTTAGGTCGGCATAAAGCTGGATTAAAAAAAAAACATTTTGGAATCCATTTGTATATGTAAAAATGGTCCTAAAAAGAGAGAAGAGAAAAATGTATGGACCTCAAATTGAACAAAATACCAATACAATGAGCTTTTGTTCCACATTCAGATTGCTGTGTCTTCGTTACAGCAAGATCAAGAAAATGTAAATACAAAGCTTACATAGTTGTCTCTTGCAGACCAGCCAGGATACAGTTGCATGTGTAGCTGCCTTTCTTTCCGAGCTAGTTCATAATACTTTGCTTGTTCTTCACGCGACAAGGCATGCCACTGCAAGTGAAGTGAAAAAGGAATAAGCTACATGTGCAGACATCTAAGGATATGAATTCCAACTTATTCCAGTGGATACAAAAATACAACTCCAGAATGCTTGCATGTTACCAATGGCAATATAAGAAACTTACACAATATGCACAACTGATGTCAGGAAGAGGTGTTTTGAGTTTTTAAACACGTAATTTTTGAACTTTGGTGTGGAAGGCCTTTGAGAAAACATGGGAGTGGACTATTTGTGGCTTTAGGAGAGCATGCCATTTCCTGCTTCTCCTGCCTTTTCTATAATCCGATGACTTTTTATCACACAGATAAAATTTTGCAGCACTATTTGCCAATAATCAGCAGAGCATGCTCCTGCCATTTTGAGACAGGAAGTATGTTGAAATTGTTGTATAATAACCACAGTAGATATAATGCCATTTTAAAAAGACAAGATATCAGCCTCTCTTCCTTTACATTTGGAGATTTAGTTTTCAGCTCCTTTCCAAAATATTAAATGATTCCCCCATTCTAGGAGAACTGTGATCAACAGAAAAATAATAAAAAGAGAAAAGAGGGCAGTATTATTATTATTCTTTTGCTTTATCAGCATGGGGTTCTGAGATGCTATAAAAATATATAGCTTTTAAATAAAATAGTTTCTATATTGCTTGAATAAGGAGAGGCTTCCATGTGGATGAAGACTATGATACTGATGAAATTAATTAATGATATTAAAATATTAATATTGATATTAATATTAGGTTTATATTTTTTTCTTTTAAACAATAAATGCACTAAGAACTCATTACAAGTCTAGGTTACTTGTAACCTAGGAGAAATGTAAAAGATATATAAAAAATCCATCAGTTTGTGTTGTTAATTTTTACTAAGCAATCTATATTTACTTTAAATAAATCCTATTTTACCCTGAAATTCTTTTCTTTTTTGATACTCACAGTTACTTTGTATCAAAATATGATAAAAACTCTAATTTTTAATATGACTGAAGGGGAAATTATTAATTGCACATTGGGGACTAATAATTTTAAGTCTATAATTATATCTGTATCTGTATCTATCTCTATCTCTAATTCTCTATGTCTATCTTCTCTCTTTCTCTCTCTCCCTCCCTTCCCCCCTCTCCTTTTAAAAGAATAAGTAAATTAAATTTACTTTGGGACCTAGCTGCACCCCCCCCTTTCTTGGGGAGTGTAGCCTTTAGCTAGACCCTTAAACATGGACCTCAGCCCCCCCCCAGAAAAAGTTGGCTATCCCAATCTTTATTTTACATTCACACATTATACTCACACATATTGAATAAAAGAATGTGCTGTTTACATAACAGTTTATAGTGTAGCAAATTTTGAATTTTGCATGGAATGAATGCAATACCTTGATAAATTATGAGATAATATTGAAAAATTGTTTAGGGGTAATATAATAACTCATCATTTTCATGAGTCTATGTTTGTTGACCCGGGAGTCTGAATATTCAGTATGACAGGGACAGCTGGAATGCATGGAGTTAAATATTGAAACATATCTTACTACATTTGTGGTGGAGAGACAGCAGATGGTATTGCAACAAGAGAGACAGCTAAGGAATGATAGTCTGAAGCCACAGAAACAAATGCAAAACAAAACTATAAAACATAGATGGGAAAGGCTAGGCAGAGTGTCTGCTGTTAGGATAAAATCATTGGTGGAAACCAGTGTGGGATTCAGCTGGTTCACACCGGTCTAGCAGAAACGATACTTAATTTTTTGTTGAGTTTGGCGAACTGGTTAGGATAAATCTGTTTTTTCCGGAACACGTTTGGTTTTCATTCAACTTCCATCCAGGCAGGAAAAAAAATACCCTCCCCAAAAGTTCCAGAGAGGAGCGAAGGAAACCAAATGGAGATCCTGCACCTTTGATCATGTCAGCTTCCTGCCCGCCTCTTCTTTCACTCCCCTCCCAAGCTGGACTGTCATGCTATGGAGGATGGGCCTTACCTAGTCCCCCTTTGCCATTTTGGAGCCAAGGGGGGGAGTGACAGCGAAAGGCTCTGCTGGTGCTGTGCAGTAGCCATCTCTGCCACTGGAGGGGCTTTCTTCGGTCCCTGCCACTTCTTTCTCCTCCGCCAATTCTCCCATGGCTTGCGCCATGACCAGAGGCCATAAGCCTCCCCTGCTGCCTCCTTCCGCCAGCCCTCATATCCCTTCACCAGCCCTCCACTGCCGCTGCCACACTTTCTTGCCGCCCTGCATTATCCCCCGTGTTCCTTCTCCATTCTGGAAATGGCAGCCCCATTTATGGTGGAAACTTTGAATAAATATGGCTTTCACATGAGAATGAATGAAGATGATGATACCCAATTATATATCACTTCCGCTGACGAACTAAGCAATGCCATGAGGATCTTATCTCAGTGCCTGGAGGCTGTGAGGTCTGGAGTAGAACAACAGGCTTCAGCTGAATTCTGGCAAAATTGAGCAGCTTTAGGTTTTGGGGCCTGTTGCTTCTAGGACTATGCCATCTTTGAATGAAGTCATACTGCTCTAGACTGATATGGTGCACATTTTGAGGGTGATTCTGAATGCCTGCTTGAAGAGTAGGCAACTCTCATGTCTAGAAAGGCTTTTGCACAACTTCATGTTGTATGTCAGTTGCACCCATTCCTGGATTGGGAAGTTCTGTCCACAGACACTCGTACCTTAGTCACTTCCAGATTGAAGTACTATAATGTGTTCAACGTGGGACTGCCTTTGAAGAGGATCTGGAAGTTTCAACTGGTGCAGAATGCAGCAACATGGGCAGTTATGGATGTTCTCACAACTTCTGCTCTGTGGGTTGCATTGGCTACCAGTTTGCTTTCACTTCCAATTCAAGGTGCTGGTTTAAAGCCCTTCATGGCATAGAACTGGGTTATCTTAGCAACTTCTTTCCCAATTACCGCCCATCCCGTTAGATCTGGCAAAGAAGGTATGTTATTGATACCATCTGCTAGGATGATGGGTCCCAGAAGGCGAGCCTTCTCTGCTATGGTGTCTGCCTTATGGATATTCTCTCCAAGTCAGGTTAGTTCCTCTCTTTTAATGTTTCAGAAGTCCCTCAAGATCCCAGAGAACTGAAGACATTTTAAGATGGCTCCGCTAATGTGGCTGATATATTTTCCATGCCTTGTAGTTTTGTATATTTTAAATGTCTGTAATATTTTAACTTTTAACAATGATTTTTATTTTTTATATTGTTTTACCTATGGGTTGTTTTATTTAAATGTTCTATGCCACCACCCAGAGTTGTATATAAGTATATAAACCTAACACGTAAATAAAAACAATTGCAATATTTAGGATCATGGAGATGGTGCCATATGAATCAACTGAATGGAAAGGAAGACCTTTTGGTAACTACTTTTCACAGATTAATTAGTGGTAGCAATGAAATCTTGAAGTGATGCATTTGGAGTAAGAATCAATAATGGTAATTAAAAATTAGAACGTTTAATTCAACCATCCAATTTATTAATCTGCTTTTTTAACCATGCAATCCTGCAGCACTTCTCGGGATGATTTCTGAGCAACAGCATAGCAACAACAGAATGTACTTTAGAAGGCTAATCAAAATCTTCCACCTTGGGGTGTTTTGGTCACTTTTCCAGTCATGTGGAATTTCAGCTACAGACTGTTCTCTTCCTAATGAAGGCCCTTTAAAGCACCACTTCTTATTGTTGAGCTTAGTACTTGCATTGTTTAAAAACCAAACCCTGTAGTTTTAACATTCCAAAAATATTGAACCTGAGGCAATTTTTAGAACAAGTGAGCTGCTCTTCTATGCACTCACACACAACCTTCCCTGAACCACAGCAGCCTTCGCCCTTCAAGCAGCAGCCTGATCCAATCGCTGCAGCTGCCCATCAGCTGTTTCACAGCAGGAAATTAGGGCAGAAGCTTGCAGCTTCCAAGAGCTACAGGCAGCAGGAAACATGGGAGGGAGCCAAGAAAAGAGATGAAGTGCCAAAGACACACTGCATTACCAAGGAAGGAGAGCTGCTTAAAAATATTAGTAACAGAAGCTTTGGAGAAATCTTATCTTTTAGACACAAAATCAAATCATAGTATTCTGAATTATCTGTCATTTAGTCACAATTTTTGCAACTTAAAACTTGGCTGCTGTAACCCAACATTTTGATTTTATTCATTTTACTGTTGCCTTTTCTATTTTACATTTTGTTTTATTGTAGTAAGCCAGCTTCAGTGCTTATAAAGCAGTAAAGCAGGGATGTTAATATTTTTTTATTAGAAATTTTTACTAAATGTACATTTAAAAACAAAAGTGGACATGATTCAACTTCCCTGGCTACAACACTACTATTAGTATTACCTTATGTTACAGAAAGAAAAAACAAAAAACTTAAAATAAATTCTATGACGGGACAGAGTATAACAAACTGTACATATAACATCTGTAAATTTTTTGGTAAACTGTCTTTCAGTCATCAGCGTTATATTTACATATCTTTCAGTTGTGTCCTGATATAGGTGCTAATAAGAAGTCCTTACATTATCAACTAATCAAACAATAGTCATCTCAGTGATCCTCCTTATCTCTAACCCATCGTACAAATTTTGCCAAATTTCATAATACTCTGTTTCAGTCTTATTTGATCTCTAGGGTTAACCTGTCCATTTTGGCGGAGGATAAAATTTTATCTGTTATTTCTTCTTCAGTAGGTATTTCTTTTCTTTTCCATTTTTGGGCATATGGCAATCTTGCTGCGGTTAAAATATGCAATAATAAGTAGAAAGATGCTTTGCTGAGTTTATCATTCATAATCCCTAATAAGAAGGTTTCTGGTTTTAAATCAATTTTTTGTAGTAGTATTTCTTCCAACCAATTTTTTATCCACTGCCAAAAATTTTGCGCTTTTGAACATTCCCACCATATATGATAGTAAGCCCACGGAAGCCTTCTGCAGCACGTCGGTGGGATTTTTTAATCTATTTTTGCTAACTTTGTAGGGGGAAGTTGCATCTACAGTATAAAACATCTTGTAAGCAGGGATGTTAATATAATGTAATGCTAAAATGATAACATTACATTTTAAAAATGAGCATCATCTAGGGTTTTTTGTCAGTTATTTACTGTTCTCCTCTAATGGGCAATACTAAACACATAACTGAAACGTATAACTGAATTCATAATGTAATCAATTATTTTGAAATATATTATGTAGAAATGGAATGAGCTTTTAAGACAGCCAAATTTCAATCCTTTAAAATAAAACTAATCATCCTGTCCTTTTCTGTTCTGAAATAACCCTAGAGAAAGGCTTCAGTAAAGGTTTGGCTAGAGTCCCACAATGCTATTTCTCCTTTCACTACAATGCAATTTCAGTTGTTTCCATCTGCTGCTATATACAAACTATGCTTTTAACAGATCAGTGCAAGTGTTAGAAAATGATGTTTGCACTATTATGCCAATAGCCAAATCTACATGAATTGATAGATGCTCAGAGCCAACTGAACTCGAACAGAAATAATTGTAAAGACAAGATTTTCCTGAGATTGCCAGGTATTCAAAAGGTGGGGTCAGTACACATGCCATTGATAAGGCCATAATTTATATAGAAGTAGCCTGAATGAGAACTCTTTAATATGCTTCTTTAAAGTGTATGTTTAAAATGTTTCACTTTTGATGCTTGCTAAAATGGTGTTGGCTCAAAAGAAACCTTAACATGGTAGGCATGAAATAGGGACAATGCGTAAAAGTAATTTTAATCATTTAAAAAATCTGACATCCCTGATCTCTATTCATTTTTGAAACATGATATATCAAAAGAAAAATAATTTTTACAAAAAGTGAAATACGTAATTTACATTTAGCAACTGCCTCAGGTAGCAACTGCTCACAGTTACGATGGTGATAGAAAAGGTAATCTTATGACCAGTCTTTGCATTTACAACCTTTACAAGACTGTAAAGCAAAGAAAAGCTGAAAATCATAAGCACAGCCACAGTTTTATTTCACAACCGCTTCACTTAATGGCCAAGTTGTGGTCCAAATATTAATTGCTAAATAAGGACTGCTTATGTCTGCTTATGTCTACAGTATATTAAAGTATTTCAGTGAAGATAAAAAAACTGAATGTCTCTCAGCTAAAATGTCAAATGTATAAATCAAACTTTTTCCCATTGTAGACTATGCTTCTTACATTAAGAGCAGTCATGTGACTGCTGGAAATCGAGGACTACCTGTTGAAAGTAAATAATAGTCTACTTCCATTCAATTCCTGGCACCTGGATAGTTTTCTTGGCAAAATTTGGAAATTTCTTTCTAAATCTGTTCTACCAGATCTTTTTTTTTTTAAAAAAAATCCAGTGTTACTGGAAAAAATCCCTATAGCATTCCAACCAAATACTAACCAACCCTAATCCTATCTATCTGAGACAAGTCTAGCCACTTGCTGAAAATATGTGGAATCTTAAGGAGGCAGAGCACATGTTGACATAAGAATTGGAAAATATCCTTGTGGCATATTACCCACTAACCAATCAGCACTGTAGGCTACCTCAAATCAAAGTATAACATCTAGATTCATAACCCAATGCCTATCCAGAAAAAGACCACTCTCAGTATATCTCAAGACTTTATAAGTATTAAGCTATAGACCAATACCCTATACTATAGAAGATATAGGAACTATCCTGGGAGACAAAAGGTATCTTAAGTAATGAAGAAAATTATCAAAATACAGACAAGAGCTTAAGCTAATTCAGTGTTTGGGGAAATAAGTAAGAATTTCTAATCATGTGACATGTTTAGGAAACATAATAATCAAACACATAACATATGCTTTGATGGGACCATGCAATAAACATCATAGTATTCATAGCATATAGGCTCCTAATCACTCTGACGCCAAGATTAATTTTATAAGCAAAAGGTTTATGTGCTTGGCAAGCACAGATCAAATTAAAGATCTGAAGGAAGTAAAAAGCGTAAGAGTCACAACTTAAAAAAAACATTTCTGCTACTTTTGGTACATGTATATTTTTATAAAAATGTATTGCAATAATATTTTAACATGATTGAGATTGATTTGATCTATTCTCTCTCCCTGCAAAAGCTGTGTAAAGCAGAATATGAAGTATATGATGTTGATGTTGAGGATTGCCTACAGTATTTATGCACCGCTTTCCACTGGAAAAGGCTGCCTTAGCCTAATCTCATTGTGAAATACAGGTTGAATTTTCAGGCCTCTTTTGAAAATAAGCTGTTTCATTTGTTGGACAATACAAATCTAGCTATCTGCTCCAATAACTACTTTGCACCACAGTGCAACTGGGATGCTGTTTGCTATTGATTTTGTTTCATGAAACCATTAAACTCTTGTGAGCAAAGAAATCTGGCAAGAGTTGCTTTTCCCAGATGACTCCTGGTTGTAGAAGTGAGAACAAAGAGTATGGGGACTGAGAGAAATTAAATACATACGGCAGCTGACAAAAAAAATCATTATAGATGACATTGACTCTTTCGGTTTATTTTAAATTATCTGATCATTTCTCCAACTAATAACAGTATACAGGTAGTTCTCGACTTACAACCATTCATTTAGTGACCATGCAAAGTTAAAACAGCATTGAAAAAAGTGATATATGACCCTTTTTCACACTTAAGACCATTGCAGCATCCCCATGGTCATGTGAACAAAATTTGGGCACAACTGGCATATATCTCATTTTTAATGTGTGTCACTGTGTTAACAGAAAAAGATGACAATAAAGGTTATCTTAACTTAACTTACCTATCCTATCCTATCCTATCCTACCCTACCCTACCCTACCCTACCCTATCATCTTATCTTCTTATCTTACCATCTCATCTCATCTCTATATTTAAGAAAGTTGCACTGTCCCTGGCTGTCATGGACATGTTTCTGGCCTTCTCTATGGACACGAATTTGAAGGAGGAGGAGGAGGAGGAGGAGGAGGAGGAGGAGGAGGAGGAGGAGGAGGAGGAGGAAGATCCGGGTCCTAGAATATCAGGGGAAGTGAGTACAGGAGGGTATGGAGACACAGACCAGGGAGTGGAGGGCTCCAGCTCAATGGAGCAGCCACAGCAGAATGATTGGTTGGGTAGCTAGCAGGCAGAGCCCAAGCAGACAGAGCCACAGCTTCAGCAGGTTAACCTGGAGGCTTCAAGTGAACAGCAGGAGCAGCTGCCTGCAGTCAGTGAGAATGAAGGGGTGGAATCCACACCTTTTCTCCCCCCCCAATCCAAGAATGCACAGGGCAGAGAGGCAACAGGGACAACACAGATTGGCCAGGTTACTTGTGAGGAGGCAGCCTTGCTCATTGTGAAGGGCCATTCCAACATTATGTATTTAAAGAGATGGGCTTTGCTGAAACAATGTTCTTGGTGTCGTTGCTCTGTATTCCTGCTTCCTGTGTGTTTGAATCTTGGACTGACTCTTGGATTGTGTATCATGCTTAGTGGACTGCTTTTGTCCGGGAACTCTGGTGCCACCCAAGTCCTGCCAGGCTTGGTGATTGAACCTGCTCTTTGTGTTGTCTACCTGAGAACTGCTGGGGGTTTGAGTAACAACCTCTCACTCAATGTGCTGTGCTGTGCTGTGCTGTGCTGTGTGTGTGTGTGTGTTTGTGTGTGAACACGGGGAAACACACTAGCTCTGGTGATCACCATTTGTAACCTTCCCTCCTGGTTTCCAACAAGCAAAGTCAATGGGGAAAACCAGATTGGCTTAATGACTGTGTGATTCACTTAATAGCTGCAGTGATTCCCTTAGCAACTACAGCAAAAAAAATGTAAAATGAGGCACAACTCACTTAACAATAGCCTTGTTTAACAATGGAAATTTTGGGCTTAATTGTGGTTATAAATCAAGGACTAGCTATAATCAGTTTGTAAATAAATAAGGGAGAGGCCTCCTAGATGAGGTCTAATACAATAATCAGGATAATTGGAACTGAATCTCAATCCAACAACTCTAGAGCAGAGGTCCCCAACCTTGGCCACTTTATGACTTGTGGACTTCAACTCCCAAAATTCCTCAGCCAGCATGCTGGCTGAGGAATTCTGGGAGTTGAAATCCACAAGTCATAAAGTGGCCAAGGTTGGGGATCCCTGCTCTAGAGGATTTATTTATTTTATTTAGTTACATTTATATACCGCCCTTTCCCTGAGGACTCAGGGCGGTTTACAGGGAATTAAAAATCCAACATACAAAAGTTAAAAACCAGATTAAAAAATATTAAATTGATGCAAACCAGTGGTGGGATTCAGCCAATTTGCACCACTTCGACAGAACCAATAGCTAATTTTTTGTTGCCCAGGCCCAGAATGAACTTCGGAAGCGGCATCCACACAGGGAACTGGTTGTTCACATATTTGAATCCCACCATTGATGGTGGGTGAGATGAATACTGTAGACTAAACACATGATATGCAATACGCAAAAACATATTTCTTCATACCCTTCTGCCGAGAATCTGGTTGATGGCTGCACTTTCTTTCAGAGTACATTCTGCTACAACGTTCGCTCTCATCTCTTTCATGTATAACATGAAAGCGTTCAGAGGTTTCTTAATGTGAGGTCTTTTGGGCTCTTGTTCTTTCCTCTGTTCATGCTGAGGCTTCCTAAGGTAACAGGAGGAAAGAGAACATATGGAAGAGTACAATTGATACCTTGCTCATTTTTAAGGGATATTTTATACTGCATTTCAGGTCATCAACAGATACCTCCTCATTTCTAATTGGCAATATTTACTGGGTTATTTCAGTGTTCAGGCAGAAAGAAAGAGAAAGAAGAAAGCCAAAAATAACCTCTCATCCCTATCTAGAAGTATTTCCCTATGTTATTTGTTAAGAAGTCTTAGAGCTCCTTAACTCACAAATATTTCCAGATGTATCAAATTTCTATGGCTATATGACATGCACACATATAGGAGTAGATGCCTTTTTAAGACCAAAGTAACTTATGGATAAACTAATAATTAGCAATGCAAGAATCAACAGTCAAAGGGGTGTTGAGGAGCAGAGTTTCCTGTAATATGGGAAGTAGAACAAAGCTCAATATTTTAAAGATAAATGATACTGCTTCCATCCAGCCTATTTAAATGGTATAAAATGTGCTTATGAAATGACAGGTCTGAAGACGGAACAGTAATAAGCTCACCTCCTTTAAAAAGAATAATATCCATATATCTTTTTTCATAAAATAGAGGGGCAGAAAAACAAAGTTCAAATCCCCAAAGTACATTTAAGGCTAACTCTGGGGATTATTGTCACATAAAAGGAGTTTTATCTCTACCTATGACCAAGTCAAAAGCAATCTAATTTTGGTGTTATTTGGCACTTTTATGTATATTTCCCATATCTGTGTTCATCTACAACATTTATTTTTTTTAAATTATATATTTAATTTGTATGTAATTGTGCTTTTTATATAAAAAGCCTGTTTTCGCTTGAAATATAAGTTTAAACTATACTCCTTTGTTAGGTTAACCATAAGAGCCACTTAGAACTGAGAATATAAAATTAGAAAGAGATTCTACAAGTATTACCTCCATCCAAACGAAACATATTTCTAGTTATGCAAATATTTTTATTTCTCTGTGTTGGTATGAGATAAGTTTTGATAAGACATAATCCATTTCACAATACACATCTAGGCTGGATTGTATTAAAATTAGAACATAGCAAACCTTCATTGACATGATACTAAAAGAGTTATCTCTGTGTAAACAGCTTCATATTCAAAGTCAGGGGTGGGCGATTAATTTTTCCAAGGGGCCAAATGAGAAATCGTGGAAGACCAAACCAGTAGGGCTGTGAAGGTGCCTAGGCATGCACACATGCACGAACTTATGTAAATTTTTTAAAAAATAGCAGCTACCTTCAAAATAAAAGCAATGCAGGTGTATTATGTGCATGATGTACACTTATTTACATTTGATTTCTAATTTTTGATTGACCTCACAGAGGACAGACAAGGACGGCCAAAAGGCCATATGTGGCCAGGGACTATAAAAAGCCCAGTTCTGTTCAAGGTAGTGACGTCTGAAAATATAATGCTATATTTGTACTTAGGCACATATCCAACACTTTATTTTAACGTTAAGCAGAAAAAAAGCCCTTTATCACAATTATTGCAATGTGCACTTGGTTCCCAAGCAATGCAGATTAAGGATTGTTAAAAGATGTGGAAAAGTCCAACTCACACGTGCATTAAGTCACTGTCTGTGTGTGGATGTTCTTGTTTGACTTGAGGTGTTACAATGGCAGGATGAGGGATTCCAGTTGTGTGGGGTCCTGGAGGACCTGGGATCATATGATGTGAAAACCTACAAAGGATGGAAAAGGACAAGTCTTTTTCATAATGGCAATTTTAGCCTAGCATTGAACAATTATATGAATCATAGGGAAGCCTATGAAGAAATACTTCCTATTGGGCTAGCAGCAAAGATATTAAGATGCCTATATTTGACAGCTAAGATATGGACAGAATAAACAGGATTATTTTTGTCCTTTAATCCTGGAGAAATGCTGCAGTAGATATCTTGTATTATATGCAAAGAAATTAGTATTCTAAAAACACATACAGTAGGAAACAATGCTAATTTCATCCTAGCCCCATAAAAATATTTTTCACATAAATATGACATTAAAGTTACCCATCACCAGCTATCAAAAGGATGAATGATCATGCAGGAAAAAAACAGATTGAAAAAGTTGCATTTCTTTGAGAAGCTATAGCTTTCCAATTGTATAATCTAAACCCCGGGATCAATCTGTTCAATCATATTTATCTTGTCTCTATGATACGTGACTCACTCCTAAGGCACAGGATACACTCACTACTCATCCTCATGATACTATTATCCTTCAATATTGAACATTGTCCCTTTCCCATCTGACTGCTTTTATAACTGATCTTTTAAGAGACTGGCCATGTGCACTTCAGCCTTTTGGCATGTTATCTATTATTAGTGTATGCAGGGTATATATTATAAATGTATACAGGGATACAGCCTATCTGTGTTAAAAGTAGAGAATGCACACAGTTCTGGAGAGTAGTCATATGTGAATGCTCACACAAGAATTATACACTTGCGCTTACAGACTTGTTTGGTGAGAATGCTATTCCTGTGAACGCAAACATTGGCATGGTTCCTGCCAACCCAGGTTTGGTGTAGTGGTTATAATGTACTGGTCTAGAAACCAGAAGGCTGTGAATTCTAGTCCTGCTTGAGACATAAAAACCGACTGGGTGACCAGGGTGGTTCCAGTCACTCTCTTTCAGCCCAATCCTCCTCATAGGGTTGTTGTGGAGAAAATCGGAGGAGGAAAGAGTATTAGGTATGCTCACCACCTTATTTATAAAAATAGTAAAGGTGGAATATACATGAATAAATAAAGTCACAACAACAGATCCAGTGCTGAGACTTCCCGAGACCAAATAACAGGACAAGCTATGAGAATGTACAGTTGGCATTCAAAGAACTGCAATTACAGTTAATTCTTTATGAAACAAAGATCTTTTTATAAGATGCCTAGTTCTCTAGCCAGCTCCCATGGGAGGGAGTGAAACAGAGCTTTCCATATGAGCACAGGTGTATTAATGTATAGAGAAGTAAAGGGTCCAATATGTAGTAGAGCTTTTATGAAATAATTCAGAAACTGGAAACATTTTCAATAGCAAGAATGGATAATAGAATTTAAAACATCCACACTGAAAAGAAACTTGAGTTGTTGCAGCTGGAACTGAGTAGACAAGAGAAGGTTTACTCCTCTCTTACTTCTTATCCTTGGTGGAACTGAGCAGGGCAAGCTTCTTAAAACTTCTAAAGCCTTTATGGACATTTTCTCCAGTGAAAATATTAGCTAAATGTCAAACCGTAGAGAATCCAACTGATCTCTCAAAGAGATGAAGGAACCACTAAACTGAGGCTTGGAGGAAAATGAGGAGCTTCAGAGCCATCCATAAAGGTTGTTCCCAGACAAGAACAAATAGTGTGATGAGCCTGTTTAATAAATGCCTGGTGATGTTTATCTAGGTCTACTGAGTAACTCTCACCAAGTGAATAAGCCTACGTGAGGGGCAAAAGTTAGTTCCTACAGTGCAGGTAGTTGTGAAACAGAGCCCTTAAGATCATAAAGTTGGCCAACTGCCTGTGATGAAAGTGTATGAAGTCTTGATTAGCAGTTTCAAGGAGTTTTGAAGAAGAGTTGAGATATGTTTAAATAAAATTGGGAGGAAGAAAGAGATTGAACAAAAACAGCCTGTTCAAATATGAATAAGCTGATGGTATAATGGCTGAAAACAAATTGGAAGAATTTAGAGGGAGATGTTCCTAGTTACACAGTATGGTGTGTGTGTGGCTCTCATCAAACCATTATGTAACCTCTAAAAGATCCCACTCTGCACTCTGCAGAGGTTTTATATATATGGAAATGTTGTACTGAAAGCTGCCACTCAGTTAATTTTTACATTCACTCTTGTGCAGATTTGCATGGTTGCACCCAATCAAAGTAATTAGAAGAAGATATAATACCAGGATCTTTGAACTGCAATGCTATATGTAATGAAATACAGGCTTTCTCTCTTCTCGGACATTTAAAGTACTACACACTGGTGTGTGCCTCTTAAAGCAAAGTAGCTACTGCATACCACAAGGACTTTTGGGGGCAGCTTACCGATTACACTGAAAAGGATTTCCAGCATAGTTCCTACCTCATCCTATCTCTTCACTGCTTTATAAAAAAAATATTCCA
Source organism: Vipera berus (assembly GCF_964194415.1). Classification (NCBI taxonomy): domain Eukaryota; kingdom Metazoa; phylum Chordata; class Lepidosauria; order Squamata; family Viperidae; genus Vipera; species Vipera berus. The sequence continues at coordinate 23,146,526 of NC_138209.1, forward strand.
GTAAACACTGTATTAAATAGCTTTTCACGACCCCAGCAGAATTTTCTGTACTTCATAATAGTGAAGCCATTCAAATTATTACCAGCTTAAAAGCAGACCATTCTGCTAATATTATAAAAAGCTAGGGAACATGCGTAAATTGAATAGATAAAATCAATAATGCCCCAATGTTTTACAGATCATCAAAGTGGTGGTGGTGCTGGTGGCAGTGATGGGGAACCAGTTATTCTCTTTATTTGGCCAAGATTAGTTTCTCCCATCGAATGCAGTCCAGACCAACTCTAATATTGACAAGGACTGCATCCTGTGCATATCAATACACTACCAGCCTCTGGGCAACAATACGTTGGTTTGCAAAATGGTCTCCATTCCGAGATCCTAATCTGCACGGAATGAGATTATTAGGCTTGGGGTAAAACTAGAAAAGATTCTGTAAAGAGTGAAGCATTGTTAAATGAAGGAGGGCTGAAAGAGGAACCCTGAAAATGGAGGACTGAAAAAGGAACCCTGAAAAAGGGAGCGACAGCATAAAAGAAAGAGAGAAAGCACTTGATGGGATTGATGAGATTCTTAGAAAGAGAATGATGAGAAATTTAAAGAACAATAGGATTTTTTTCCCAAAAAGATAGAAAGGTATGGAGCAATACAGTGAAAAAATGCTGGTGTAAATTAGTTTGAGCTATTGTTTTCTTTTATTATACCTTTACTTTCTTTAGCTTCCTATTTCTTACTTTTTTCTGCACTGTACATAAAATTATCTAGCCCAGTGGTTCTCAACCCTTGATCTGCAGACTGCTGGGAGGCTGCGATGTTCTCATAGGGGGTCTGCAGAGTTTGGTACATTTGTAAATGGGAGGAAATAAAAAGTATGATTAAATTGCAAACCGCACATGTATGCACACACCAAATGTGTTAAATTGTTGTTATCTGTATGTTGCATTTTATTGATATAAGATACATAGAAAATGACAGCGACCTTTGGGTACACCAAGCACAGCATATAGATATATAGCACAGCATATAGATCCCATATTTTCATACCACAGAAAGATAAGAATGATATAATATTAGGCCACCACCAACACCTAGTTAGTGCTGCCTACTTGCACTAAAGTTCCTTATTCATACAGCAATATAACCATGTCTACACAGCTTCTTTTGCCATACTTGTAAAATAGTTTGGAGCCTGTAAAATTTTTCCCCCATCTTGCATTCTACAATTAAACTGCAGAGAAAGGAAAGAGAACAAAAAGCAAACTGTAAAAAGTGTTATTTTCCATCATTTCATTGCACTTTTGCTGACAAAACAATTACTCTCTTTGGCTTCAGTAAGATTGCTGTATCACAGATTTGATGTTTTTTAATCAGCCAATGATAATAGCAAGCTGTATATACACAGTATTATATATACATACACACACAAAGACTTAAATGCAATTTAACTAATGGGGCAGAGAGGAAGCAAAGGAGTCACCAGCACAAAGCAATATAGCCAATTCCCCTTCATGTCCAGCATTTACTCCTGAGCCAGTTATTCCCCACCTACACCTACCTTGACATGGAAGTGTCGACTGAAAGTGAAGATGGGTAGGGATGCCTGAATCCACCTGAGATGGGATATACAGGCTGACCTTGCCTGAGGTCACAGAAGAAAGCAACCCATCAATTATAATGTAACAGAAGTGAATCTGCCTTTTTCCAAACACCAATAAAGTGATAACCAACTAATAAACCAAGTAAGCTTATTCTTCACTTCAAAAGAATAATAAACTAGGATTTATTCTTGGTATATTATGATTATTAAAATGGCAACAAACTGAGAATCCCAGTTTTCATAAAATACAAAAGGGCGTTACTTTCCTGTATTGTTTAGCCACTCCCATGGCAGAAGGAGGAGGAGCCAAACTGGAGCAATCAGGCAGAAGGAACCAATAGCTTTGTCTATCTTTGGTAAAAGGGAATTCTAAAAAAATCTTAGTATACTGGGACTCTAACGAAAGCATTAACTGTATGTTATATTTTAAGCAACTGTGTCTTTTCCCACATTGTAAAGCATTGGAGAGTATTGTTTGCATATAACAAACTGTCTGAAGAATCTTCTTGAAATCAGACCCAATGTGTGTACAAAGCCCAAGTTCATACAGTTTGAAGGCAAAAAAACACCTTGAAATGGAGTTTAAAATACAAAGAAACTTCTAATATAAACTTCTGTTCTTCTGAATAGATACATTAATAGGTCAATTTAAATGTTTCAGATATTTTGAATCTTTCATGTATAGTTTACATTGTCTTTTTCTCCATGGTGAAGTAATCAACTTCTGAATAGAAGTTAACACACTTGTGTATCGACTTCAGAGAGAATAACTTAATTTTTCTTGAAAGACTACACTCAATTCTATTCAAGCAGAGCTATTGATTGACAGATTTAAGAAACTGGCATTTCAGAGCTGCTGGCTGTTTCTTATTCTCATCATGGCACTTCACACTTAAATCAACTTCTATGCATGCACGTAGATTAGACCATTGCACATGTACACATTTATGCACACACAATTCAAATATCAATCATAAAGTACAGCAGTAAACATAAGAGCATTCTCTGCTGTACACTATTCATATTACCAATATTTTTAGATCAGATTCATCTTTTTTGAAAAAAATGTATGTCCCAAAAAAGCAAACAATTGTTAAAATTTAGACATTGGAACTGAATCTATTCCCACACTCCAAAAATCCTTCCCTAGTGAAAAAGCAGCTGCAATAATATAAAAAGCTTGGCCATCAAACTCTTGCCTCTCCTAATTTTCTTTTCAATTAAAAAGGTTTGTTAAAATATTTTTAGTATTTTTTGACATGAATTAATATCATGTAGCAAATGGACTTTTTTTATCTACTGCACCAGCTTAATGACAAGAATCACTCCCAAAATAAATAAAGAGGTAATATAGAAAATATAGATCATTAGCATCATTAATATTATCTAAAATTTACAAAAAAATTGGATTACAACAATTCTTTCCCCCCCCATTTATTTATGTCAGATACACTCTTGCTAAGTAATACTGCACCTGATTGACTACTTGGAAGAAATTTCATGAAAGGTAAATTCATTCAATTGCTATTTTTTCAGCTTAGACTAAACAAAGAACACATTTAATACATTGAATCAAATTGGGCATTCCTCCTTCGTGATGAAGAGTTTGCTTGAAGAATTTTACAAATTTAAGCCATTTGTTACACTGAAGATAAATTAGTGCAAAATGAGCATATGAATTATGGTTATTTAGTGGTAATATGTATGTATTCTATATGTATTCAGTGGAACCTGTGTATTTTAAAAGTCCAAATAAATGATCTTACCTAACACATATTATTAGGCCCCCAAGTATTCAAGCCATATAATCTGTAAATCGTAGAGTGGATTTCATTTAAGAACATCATATTGTTTCTGGAATCCAGATTTGCTCTTAGTAGGTTGCTCCGCAAAGCCAATTACATTTCTAAACTTTTTAATAAATAATTGTTATTTAATAATTGAAACATTACAATTATTTAAAAACGAGTCATTTCCCAAGTCAATAAACTTGCACTGGGTTTACATAACACAAAATACATGTGTGTGACTCACACATGCACACAGATGTGTGACTCAGAAGTAGCAGGAAGCTCTTACCAGCCAAGTGGTGGGGTTATCTGCCCAACACTGCCAGGAGATAAAGGATAAAAGGTGGAAATATCAGGACCTGGTGGATGCCGATTCATGCCTGTTAAAAAGTACAGAATGTAAATGATCATTTTAGCCTAAAGAGTATTAAAAATAGCCTTTAAGCCACCCAAAGTCCCTTTGTAGGAGAGATGGACGGCATTAAAAATAAATAATAAAAATCCCATGATAAAACAGAGAATAGCGCCACTGAATCTATGAAAAGAAAGGTTGAGTGTGCAGTATAAGGAGGTATTTTCCCCCAGTAGTGATGACGTAGACTACTTTTTTCTACTCTATCCTGATATCTTCCAGACTATTACTCCTCAACTAGTGTCATAGCCATAATTAAAACTGGAGAAATTCATCCAACCTGGAGGATAAATAATATAATCGCAATTCTTTTTTGAATACAGATCCTTTAGAACAGAAGATTGAATTCCACCAAGTTCTCATGGTACTCAATTAACTTTGTCCTGTTCTCAAGTAGCTTGTATTGATCTCAGGTAACTTACTTAGGCTGGATCCAACTCTATGTCTTCAGGAACATTGAAGGATTGAACACCAAAATTGCATCTTTTATGAGAACAGATTAAAAACCAGCACATCACCTAGTGAAACAATCAGTTTCCTAGATACTATCATTTGGGATTAAATTAAATAAATGAAACTAGATTGTATATTAGCCATTTTTATAATCATGTGACAGTATTTACCAAATATGGTTATCATTCCCAAGTGAGGGTTGCAGTTCCCCAACCTGATATGAATAATAGTCAAAAAGTTAATTGGCACCTTTTTATCTATCAGTTTTTTGTGACATAAGTTTTCATAAACCAAATACATAGTCACCTCAGTAGGTAAATGTGTATGCATATACCCTAGGTACAAAGAGAAGGAGGTGTCGAAAGCAAAGCCAAAAGGTCAAGCACTGCACAAGAAAGTAGATGCACCACAATATTATGCAGAACACAAATCAGAATGAGTGTGACTCATTTGTAACTAGTGGAATTACTAGTAGATTACAAATAGGTATAGCACATCAACACTATAAAATCGTAGAAAAGGACAGTAGCTTCATCAGGAATACCAAATTAAGCAGCTTTCAATTTCATTTATCTTTAGATTTTTTCTGAATTAGAAAAACCCTTGTTTCGTTTATCATAGAAGGGCATAATGGACAGATGAATTCTCAATATTATGGCTGACGTTATCTTTTGAGGTGGTATGGAACAGAAGTGGCATCACAATTTAACTTACATTAGGTAGCCCATTAGTGTTGATGAATACCTGCTTTAGACCTGGGTACAGATTCTAACCAATCATTTAAGGTTGTGAGGATCAATGACTACCTTCCAGGATGTATCTTGCATGGATGGTCCTATAGAAGATATACCTTGGCACTTGATGAAACCCTGCCAATCTATTTTTTAACTTGACCATCTCAAATTAAAGTTGAGTTTTAAGAATTTGTGATGCAATTCCTAGAGAAAGACGTTTCTGAACCCAAAGAATGGAGAAAAGACAGTTATATTGTAGGCTCTGGCTGCAGACAACAGTGGTCTTTTCAGTGCTCTATGGTAGAAATACATCAGTTTAAGATGATGTTAATACATTGTGCTTTTTTCTGCTAAGGTGCCTGGAGAGTCGACTTGCTGTAAGGGCATATTTACCAAGTGAATTTATGTGAAGATGCCATCAATCTGTCTTGAACTAAAGTGCTTACTGAACCATTAAATACAGCAGTCATTGTATTAGTTCTTTCAAGTATTCATGGGAAAACTTTTGCAGCATTTTTACTGCACTCATCTTTAAAATCTAACATTAGTGAACTGTTTGAGAGGCAAGTGTGTAACGTTATGCAGTAATTATTACAAATTCTTCTATTCTGTTGAAAAATACATAAGCAAAATATAAATGGATTCTGTTGACTGGAAATAGGTTGCTAGTTGCAACCTTGCAGAAAAGTAGGTCTTTATGTAAGACTCCAGTTTTAAAAATTTATGCTTTTTTTGTCATAGGTTTGTATAAAATTGGATTGCATTGAGTAATCAGTTGCGCTCTGCATGGCATTGTGATTACACTGCCCACCCCCTTTCAATGCTTGACCACTGGGCCTCTCCCCCTACTCTTCTCCCTACAGATATTAATTTCCTTCTCTCTGTACTAGGATATATATACCTACCCATTAGGTGACTGCTTCATGTATCTGATGGAGTAGGGTCTGGCCCAGAAAAGCTTATGCTACAAGACTCGTAGTTTTTACATTTCTTGATTGATTGTCTCTCTGATTTAAAAAGAAAAAAAAGGAAGAAGTTATATGATACACAAGTGATAAAGTAGTAGAGTTTGTGTGACTTTAATAGATTAAGTCTTGAGAAATCATTGGGCAGCTAAATATATATAAAAAAGGCTAGGGGATGAATGAAAGCAGCAGTTTCAAAAAGACTTATTAGATTTTGTAAATTGCTGCTTATACATTTTGTATGGTTCCCTGGCGATGTACAGCTTTTATGCTGCCACTGAGGATCAGTGGTTAATTAAAAATCATTTTCAGGCCTGCAATGGTCATACTTGATATGATTCATTTACCTTCTGAGTCTCACTTCAGCTCTGGCTAAGCTCCTCATCATGTCGACTCTTGGGTGCCAAGGTCACTCTTGTAGTAGTTAATATTTTTGGAATAGAGCAAGGAAGTCTCACTGGAAATGATTCATCAATTCACATGCTCAAAAGTGTAAAAAAACACTCTACAAATTCTAAAAATCACCTTAAGGATTAAAGGTAATCCAAATCCCAGATGAGTCCTATGGTTTTCATGCTCTATCTAAATCTCATATCCCAAGAAGATATGTTAGTCACAAAGACCATAAAGGTATTGATACATTTAGTGTATTAAGGATGAAGCAAAATAAACAAAAAATGTCTTATTTTATATTTAAGTCGTCTATTCTAAATAATAAGAGAGACAAATGATCAGATTGTTTAGAACATGGGAGTCAAACTCCCCACGTCACATGATGTGTTGTGACATATCGTGACTCTTTTTGCATTGCCGACAATGGGGTGGGCGTGGCTTCAGTATGATGAAACTGGCCGGCAATTTGACACCCCTGGTTTAGAAGGACCAACTACAGTGTAAAATTCAATTAAGAACTTGCAATTAATGAGAATTTCATTCTTCTTGCAGTTGCCTTATATAAACATCTGGTTCACTTTACCAGCCAGCCATTCAGCTATACAGGAAATGTTCAAAACTACTTGTCTGCACTTAGTAGCTCAGCTCATATTCACACATACACAAAGTAGCAAGGAGCAATAAATTCATCATGTTAACGGTGAATCTTATTTTGCTACATTTATAAATTTCCTTCAGTATTTACTAAATCCCCTACAAACAAAACCTGCTATTATTTTCCTTGGGATCTCAATATATAAAGTTATTTTAAAGAAATTTGTGAGCTTAAAAAGACTTCATTCTTAAGAAAAAGACTATAATGTCACTGATGGTTCGTTGGGTTATGTTTAACAAAAGATTTTTAAATTTTCTTTTATAGTAAGACATATGGGCAGAATACTATATAGTAAACACATATACTATTGAAGCATATACACAAATTATCTGTTCCATAGTACTTTTCTACTGTACCTACCAAGAATCACTCTAGGCATCTCCAGGAAATAGAGCTAAATAAAAGCATTCCTTCATGTGCCAGGAAATAATATGATTAAAGATCATAACTGCTTGGAGGATTGTTTGCATGCATATGCTTTAGTTTCACATTATCAGCCAAGATAAGACATCATGTGACACTACTCCTATCTACTTTGAGCTTTCAGCACAATACTAGTCTAAGTTACCAAGAGGTAATAGCTAAAACAATCTCAGCATTTTAAGAAAAACAGCCAGAAAATTGTAGAACTTTGGATATCTGAATAATTTGAAATAATACAGTATGTCTATTTCAGTTCTTCTACTTTGCTTCATTATCCTGAGAAGCGAAACACCTCTCACTATTTTCATGCACATTAGATGATAGCTAGTTTAATGTATTGCACTAAATCACAGCGTAGTTTGCTTTGCTTTGGCTTAGCATAGAGCTCATTGAACTGACATGGCCATGAGGAATCGCAGGTAACTTTGAGAGGGGTCACATCACCATTCCAAGTCACTCTGGGCACATTAGTTGAGTTTAGATCTGTAAATTCTACTGCACTTATGAATTGGTTTTCCACCTTGTTCCTTTTCTTAACAAGGATAGAAGAGTTCCATCAGCAATATTATACTCTTCAACTAATAGGACACCTTTTGAAATACCTGATAAAATCCATCATTATATTAAAATTGTTGAGCGAACACTCTTAATTTGCTTTGATCAAAGTACTGTATTTTGTGGATTTTAATGTGGTCAAAATGGACAAAACTCTCATTTTCCAAAAATGTCTTTTCTTAGCATCAGTGCACAAAATGAGAACAACAAATAAATGAGAAGAGAATAAAGTGAGAAAGCTATGACCATAAAGATTCCATTTGCAACACGCTATTTATGCAAATTAGGGTTTTCTTCGGTTGTTGCTATAAAGATCATGAGGTATAAATGATAAGTACAGGAGGAATGAGAAAAAAAGAGTGACTGTCTTAAAAATATTTTCCCTTTTTTCAGAAAATATGCAAAAATAAGATCAATTGTTTTCATTTAAAGTATGTGATGATTTATTCTTTTTTTATTCTTCCCATTAAATGTTTTAATTTTTAAAGTTGCAGAAATATATTATTATTTTACCTGACACACTTGATTAAAATGTAATTATTAAAAATAAGTGGGTTATTTATTTTTTGCCTAAGCCAGGCACCAAAGAAACCATTACATTTTTTTCCATGGAAAGACACACATATATATATATATTTCATTTGAGAGGGTAATGGTAAACCTGGAGAATTCTTGGTTGAGCATCTTTTCTGACCTCAATCATTTAGATTTTACAAAATATAGTTTCTTGATTAGAGAATAAACCAAGACCGATGGGTTTAATTATTCGTGAATAGTCTCTTCCAGTAATCTAAGGGAACTGAAGGACTAGATTGTGGAAACTAAACTTTTCCTTTCTTCTATGATTACATCTCTCTCCTTTCTCCCACTAGCATCTTCTTCTTGATCAAAGAAGGAAAACTGGCCACAAACAATGATTAGAGGGTTTGCAAGGCTCCCCAACCACAAGCACCATCAGTGGAATGAATTTGAAATGGTTTGCAGGCAGCATTAACAATTAAGAAGCCCTTTCACTCCCATGGAATAGAGAAGTCAGTGTAAGCCACTAAGGAGTTCCTCCATCACCAACTGAGTAGACTGGTCCAATAAAGGCCAGTTGCTGCGGGGGAAGCCATTTGTGACTGGGCTTACCTAGCAAGATCCAGCATGACTGATCAAGGAGAAAGAGGTGCAAATACATTTCATAGACACCTAATGCTAATCCTTAAAAAGTGTAATTAATACATACACAAAGCTCATCTGACATTTATGCATGCATAAAATAATAATAAAAAAACAAGACCCAAACTATGGATATACAAAAGAACATTTACAAATATAACTACCTAAATGCATTAATAAAAGATCTATCTAACATATCGCTCAGAAAAAGTTTTTCATTTTTTAAATTCTAGAACCCCTGATCAAGAAGGAAACTTTTGCTGAGATAAAAATTGCTGCATTCAAGTGATTTTTGCTTTGCCCTTAGAGTTTGAAACTTCATCAAGTGCTTACGGAAACCAGAGATCAGAGTTTGAAAACCCAGTCTAACGATCTCAAAAATTATCCAAAATTCAATGTACTTAAGCTTCAAAAAAAAAAAAAAAGATATACGAACCCGAAAGAGAGAGATATTATTTAAAGTAAATAAAGTATTCTCAGTTATATAACTTACTACAATCAATTTATGAGAAAACAGTGGTGACAATTTGTCTTCATGATCTTAAAGCAGAAATGAACGCAGGTGTATGACAAGACAAGACAATATCACCTATCCTTTTCTCGGCCTGCCTTGAAGAAGTATTTTGCAAACTAGACTGGGCAAAAGATGGAATAAAAATGAATGGAACCTATTTAAATCACTTAAGATTTGCAGATGATGTAGTTCTCCTCTCACAAGATACATACATGTATATCCAAATATCTATCTATCTATTTATCTATCTATCTGACGAGAAAAGTTTTTGATCAGTATATGCTACCTGTTCTAACATATGCCAGTGAAACATGGACACTAAACTCACAATCGACACAAAAGCTACAAGTGGCACAAAAAGCCATGGAAAGATACATGCTCGGCATTACAAGACAAGATAGAAAGACCTGCAAATGGATTAGAGAACAAACGAAAGTATACAATATCATAAAGAGAGTAAAAGAATTGAAATGGAAATGGGCTGGTCACATAGCAAGACAAACTCATGGCAGGTGGACCAAAGCAAAATGGATCCCACTTGATAAAAAGCATCCATGAAAGAGACTGAAAACAAGATGGATTGACAACATCAGCAAGTATTGTGGGCCCTACTGGCGGAAGAAAGCTCAGGACGTATTGGTTGGAAACATGTGGACGAGGCTTTTATCCTGCAGTAGATAGACAATGGCTAGAATGATGATAAAACTGTACACTAGTTTATACACACTTACAGTTATAAAACCATCACGTTTCATATAGTTGAGAATATTTACTTTAAATAGTATCATCTTTCTCTTTCAGTTTCCAGAGAGGTAGGTTTTTTTTATCCCATTTATATCCCGCCCTTCTCCGAAGACTCAGGGCGGCTTACAATTTAAAGCACAAATCAATGTGCTTAGCAATAGCCTTCATCCTATGTATATGCCTGCTTATTAGGGCTTAGTAATGTTATAGGAAAAATACAGGCTTGTTATTTGAAAATCTAAATTATTAGGGCATCAACTTCTCTTGATCAAGGTATGTCTCTTCAAATATATTATTATTATTATTATTATTATTATTAATAATAATAATAATAATAATAATAATAATAATAATAATAATAATAATAATAATAATAATAATAATAATAATAATAATAATAAAAATAGAGTTGGGAGGGACCTTGGAGGTCTTCTACTCTAACCCCCTGCTCAGGCAGGAAACCCTACCGTTTATGGTTTATTCATGGATAGACTGAATTAGAAGGAAGTGACATGAAAGAGTTAAATACAGAGAAAAGAACACAGGACAACCATTAAAAAACAGTGATGGCCTGATTAAGATATATGGGAAAAAATGAGGCATTGTTTTTAGATTATGGTAAATACCACATTGGAGGGTCCTACTTTATTTTATAAAAGTTATGAAGTCTACAGAGATACAGCACAATGATTAGGTGACTTTAAACAGAGAAACTTTTACACCTGTGCTGAGGTTTGCAAAGCAAGAGAAGCAAGGTAAACAAATCATTATTGATCACTGCATGGTCTCTCATTTTAGCCAATGGTGTTTCATAATAGTGTTTCACAAGAATGACTAAAAACACCCATTACGTTTTTGGCTATCAATAGGCAATTGGCATGCTATACTACCCACAGAGATGTGAAGCTGATATAAATATAATTGGATATGATTCAAATGGCTACTTACTGATATAACTATATTAGAAAATAGAAATTAGGTATTTTTTTAAAGCGTATGGTCAAACTGATTTTACAAAAGTGCCTGAGAGCAAATGAAAATTAGTCTAATCAAGTTCAGGTAGTCCTTACTTAGCAACTGCCTTGTTTAGGGACCATTTGCAGTTACAACAATGATAAAAAAGTAACTTTGTGACCAATCCTTGCATTTATGATCTTTGTGACTGTACAGCAAAAGAAAGCTGAGGTATGATTATAAGCACAGTCACAGTTTCACTTTGCAACCACTTTGCTTAATGACCAAGTTTTTTTAAAAAAAAAGGTAAAGGAATAAAGGATTTTACTCTGCTAGTTATTGCCGACTATAGGGGACACTGCTCATCTCTGTTTCAAGGCCATTGAACCAGTGCTGTCCAAAGACATTTCTGCAGCAATGTAGCCAGCATGATGTCACAGAGCACAGTTACCTTCTTACCAAAGTGGTACCTATTTATCTACTCGCATTTGCATGCTTTTGAACTGCTAGGTTGGCAGAAACTGAGGTGAGGACGGGAGCTCACCCAATCATGTGGTGCTCAGGTGTTGAACCTGGGCTGCCAGCTTTCCAGCCAATTAGCCTAGTGCCTTAACTGCCAAGCTACCGTGTCACTCCCAATGACCAAGTTACCATTCCCAATTATAGTAGCTCAACGAGGTATACCAGTGGTGGAATTCAGACAGTTCACACCACTTCAGCAGAACCGGTAGCTAATTTTTTGTTGCCCAGACTCAGAATGGACTTCTGGAAACAGCACCCACACAGAGAACCGGTTGTTCACATATTTGAATCCCACCACTGAGTATACCTGTACTGCAAATATAACATTACATGAGAGAGAAGCAAGTTAGATTTCTTTAAAGAAAGCTTATTTTAATCTTTAATATGTCATATGGAAAGTAACAGAAAGCGACAGTGGCATTGTCTTTTCCCTTAACGGGACCCAAATTTTTAGGTATTTTAGAATTTCTGGACTCCACTTCAAATGCAACAGGACTGTGGTAATCAGGAAAAAGGAGAAACCTAGATAGTTGAATCCAGCAGTGCTATAAGATAGTATTAAAATATCCTTTTCAGCATCTGAGGTTTTCAAAAGAAAACACAAGAGAGAGTTTTTCCTTTCAATGGTTGTAAAAATGGAAGGATTAGCTCACCTTGTTTTGTGTTGACATCTGAGGGGAGGTGTGAAGGATGTGTCCCTGGAGAAAAGTGTTCATCGCTGTAGGTGATGAGTGGAGTGAGAGGGTGTACTGCATGGGAAGGTTGTACCACAGGGACTTTGTTGGACTGTGAACAAAAACAAAAGGCTTGAGTAGCATTTCTTTCTTTTGCTTGCTTTTTCTTAAACTAATAGGCCCGATGAAAATAGTGTATATTTAATTGCCTCATTGGGGACAATTTAACTCTGTTTCACAACCATCAATACTTATACATGCTAACTCTCACAGTAGGTGGAGATTCAAATAATGGCTTGTTAAATAAGCCACAAAAACAGGATTTATCCAGACTACCAAGCCATTAATAAGACAATGACTGGGTGTATAAAATATGTTAACCTAAAATCAAACAAAGCTAGGTTCAAGACAATACGTGAACTCAACCACAGGTTGATAATTATACCTATCTAATTCAAAACAATAGCCATTGATCAAATTTTACAGTCCTCCCCACCATCTGCATGATAAGTAGCCAGGGATTGGCAGACACATCACTGTTTTGCTCATTTGAGACGGCGAAAATCAGGTAGGAGAATATCAAAACTTGGCTAGCCATAATGCATTGTAGAGCTAACATGGAGTAATAATTACAAAAGGTTAGAAACTACACATAAAAAGTAGTTTTATCATGGCATCCGGGCCACAAAATGCTCATTTACCAGAAGTCTGAGGATATTTTGTAACTTCATCTAGTCCTACTGTGATGAGTTCTACTTTTGTGTGTTCTTCTGGGCACCTAGGAACATTTCTAAACAAAATAATAAGAGACAACCCATCCACTCCTCTCATTCTCTACAAGACTGCTAAAGGGATCAAAGACATTCTTGAAAATAAAGACAATACCAAAGACTTTCCTTTACAGCACACCAAGCTATTTTTTAATTATTATTTTAAACCAAAGGTTTAAAAATATTAAGATCTTGAAGGCTTCTGTTTTAGACATTGCTATTCAGCCTAAATATGTCCAAACACATATCATTTGTTAGCATGTAAGTATAGTAGTGCAGTCTTATACTACCAATGCTGAATCACAGAAGTGTGATGCTAAAATCAAGCAACTTGTTTGGCCTCATATTTAAGAAATGTGCTAAAGATCTGGGGATCATAACTAGACAGAGACTTCATCAAATGGAGCTTGATTCTTAGTCACTATCACAACAAGAGGTTTTCTTAGCAGTTTTCATGATGTAATTTGCTTTTGCATTCTTCTACAATTCTTTCCAACTTCTAGTCTGCAGCCCTAGGTCTTACATCCAAATGCAAACCTGATCTGACCCTACTTAGCTTTTGGCGATTGGGGTGTTATCAGCTGCATAGTGTTTTCTGTCTTCCTAAAAGAGAAGCAATGGTCTTGCTACAAAATGGAATTCAATAGTCAAGGTAAAGGAAGTCTTCTCTGAAGCATGGAAAGAAATCAAGCTATTCTGTTGATGGGTGCAACAATCCCCTCAAGCTGAAAAGTATTAGTTACCAGAGTAATCCCCATTTTTTTCATACATACATCTATGCAAAACATGAAAAATATGTCTGAGACTCATTTGCATTATTAAAACATGTTCTTTGGTTCATTCCCCCTTTTCTGCGCTCAAGAAAAATCTCAGTATAATTTGAAAACACTGTAAAACCCTTTCAGCATTCTTTGAAATAATCACAAATATACATTCATGTTGGATATGCTTCTGGGAAGTGAAGAGAGATTCATTCCAAAATGCAGATATTGCTCATTAAACCTCCACTCATAAGATAGCGGAAACTAAAAATATATTTTTTTTCATTGACATTATTTAAATCATATATTATTTGTATGATAGACCATATTTCAAACACAGTACCAGAGTCTATGTTTTATTGTCTCTATAAAAATGCCACATTTTTTTTAATCTGCTACTTTTTCTTTGCATACTTTCCCTTGTTTCCCAAGCACTACCTTAAGGAACTTGCATTAGCAAGTAGTATCATTTTAATGTCTGACCTATCCCTCCAGTCATATAGCTCAGAATCTTCTGCATGGATTTTTGCTAAATTATGCTATCCTTCCTCTCCTCTTAATTTTACGGTTTTCAACACAGATTTGCTTTCCTGTGGGAAGGAGATAAGAACCTGAGGATTTTAATTTAAGCTTTGGCCTTGTCTTATATTTTGCAAGAGAGAGAGAGAGAGCGTGCACACGCGTGCATGCACAAGCAGGAGAGAGAAAAGGCGATGCCACTCATAAGTGGTTGAAAGCCATTAAGCATTAGGTCCATTATTTGTCACGAAATAATAAAGCAGAATGAATTTCCATTAAGATATACGAGTTAGCATGCAAGAGATATGTGAAGCAGCAATGTATCTTCCCGTTTTTAGAGAAAACACATATTGATAAACATTGAATAACTATTTCCAGATTATCTATACCTATAATTATCAACTGACTGGGAAGAATTTAAAAAAAATAAACAAATATATCTGAGGTTATACAAAATAGCATTTACAGCAACATATCACACACACCCCTGAACATTTGAAAAGCCAATTATAACATTTGTGCTTAAATGCAACTGCTTCCAACACAAATTTCCCATGTAAACAAGTATCATTATAATGCCATTGTGCTTCTTTCTTTGCCACAAGGAACTCTTTTATATTCTTCCTTATTATAAATAAAATGTTCCATTACTGTAGTTCCTGAAATGCTAAAATATCTAATGAGAAGAGCACTTCTACAGTTCCCCCCCCCATAATATAGTCAACAAAACAGATTAAGAACAATTTCACACAACAGCCTAAGTTGCTCATCTTTCATGCTCCTTTAAAAATTCCATTGTGAACTGCAATGGTTTGGGCATTGGGGCTGTTTCATGTTCAGAGAAGACTTGATATCTGATCCACTTTAGGTAGGTCCACTCCTCTTTTAAACAAAAGGTGAGCCATCCATGCAGTGTTGGGACAAACTGAAACTAGAGATTTGACCTAAAGCTCCACATTTTAGCCAGGAAAGTGTGTTTATGGCTCTGCCCAGACCTTTGGTCAGAGTGACTGAAGCCTCCTGTTAACTTGCTTTTCTTTTCGTTTCTTATACTGCAACCTTTATTCTTTTTGTTTCTTGTCATTTTCAATATCGTATTTATAATGTTTGAAATAATTGGTAAAACACTCAAGAGTCTCTGAGAGTCAGATGGTTTAGACATTTAAATAATAATGATGATGATAAAAAAAATCAGAAATTGAAATCCAATCATTGACAAAAATCATAAGAATCCTTAGCACAGATACTGTATAGCAATTGAATTTGGCTTAGATCACAGGTCTGCAACCCGCGGCTCCGGAGCCGCATGCGGCTCTTTCAGCCGTCTCCTGCGGCTCCCGGTCCTCTGCCATGTGCAGTCCAAAAAAAAAAAGTGGGACTAAAAAAGTTCAACCAATCAATTCAAATATGCAGGGTAGGTGCATATCTCGCCTTGGCTCCACTCTTCAGTCAAACCCTGTTCTGCGCATGTGCGCATGTACGTGCATGCATACATTTTTTTTGCGGCTCCCAGCTTTTCCTTTTGTGAGGGAACCGGTTCCGAGTGGCTCTTTCACTGTTTCAGGTTGCTGACCCCTGGCTTAGATGAATGTGCTATAGTAGCAACAAATTGGGATAAAATCACAAACGGAATAGAAATGTCAAATGGTAAAACCTTCTGGAGCCATCAGGATAAAGCCATAAGTATCTGGGCATTTTACAGTTAGATAGCATCAAGCATGGAGACATTTAAAATGAGATTAGGAAACAAAACATCCAAGGTGTGAAAAAAAATGCTAAAAATAAAACTTTCGTGGAAACAGCTTCCAAGCATCAATACCTGAATCAAAGCTGTGATATAATACACTGCTAGTATTATTATTAGCTGGACACAAGCTAAACTTAACTGTTTGAACCTCAAAACAAGAAAGCTTATGACTACTATTCACTGTGTATTACATTCCCATAGTGATATTGATAGATTGTACCTGCACTTTAGAAATGGGGGAAAAGATTCATTTCAAGTCAAAGAAATTGTCAAAGTAGAAAAGCATTCATTGGCTGATTATATAAAAGACCGCCAGCAGCGATGCAAATTAAAAATTAGAACCTATTGAATGTACAGTAAATGAAACATAAATATGAAGTAATGTGATTAAAAACAAGAACAAAATGCTGAGAATGAAAAATATTACACGGTCAGTTTCTACAAAAGGTGAAAGGGAAAGTGCATAAAGATAAAAACTGGCAATGGCTTACAACTGAAACATTTTAAAAAGTAACTGAAAGCTTGATTTTGCTACCCAAGAGCAAGCTATTCAAACTAATGCAATCAAGGCTAGAACTGAAAAAAAATCATCAAATGATTCAAAATGAAATTGTGCAAAGAAGTTGAAAAAAGTGGATTAATTAGCTGCTGTAAAAAGATTGCATACACCAGACATGTCAAACACAAGGCCCGGGGGCCAGATCTGGCCCGTGAAGTGGTTTCATGCCATCCTGGAAACAGTGAGGGAACGGCCCCCACTGCCTTGGCCGTGGCCCAGAGCCCCTCCTTCTGCCAGAGACCCTCAGATCTGTCCCACTCCTGTCCAGGCCCCCATAGGCACCCTTGATGCGAACGATGTAGAGCTGGCCATGAGCACTTTAGCCACGCCCACCCAGTAGGCCACGCCCACCCAGGCCACACCCACCCGGCCCCCTGAGGGCAACCGCAATGCTGATGCGGCCCTCAATGAAATTGAGTTTGACACCCCTGGCATAGACTGATTACAGTGGAATTACAAAGTAGCAACAATGGTGCTTTGGAAGAGCTGAAACAAAACATTTGCGTGTAAGCAAGAACTGGTGGAATCACAAAATAGACAAAGTAATAGCAAATAAAAAAGCTAAAGCAGTCTGGAACTTAGAAGTCAGACAAGCTTCTGCCACACAACACTCAAGACTTAACAAGAAAGACAAAAATGTCTGGATACATAGTGGATATTGCAATACCTGAGGACAATAGAAGAGAAGAGAAAGAACTGGACAAAATCACACAACAGAAAGACCTAGAAGTAGAAACAGAACAAGTAGGGCAAAAGAAAGCAAGGTAGTACCAATAATAATAGTTGTCTTGGGTACTATTCTAAAATATCTGGAGCATCAACTTGAACCCTGTCAGCATTCCAAAATCATCAGTCGTCAATTACAAACAATAGCATTATTTGTAACAGCTCACATCTTGCAACAATACCTTTAATTAATATATATGAAGCACATGGGCCCTCAAGAAACCTTAAGTCATCAAAGGACAGAATATATTATATAGTAAAATTATATATAGCATTTTATACAATATTTTATAGTATACCAAAAGGTTACTATATCATCATATCTGAAATAATTCGATGCATAATTACATATGCATGACAATTGTTACCAGTAGGGCAACTTTCTAAAACCCCAGTGCCTCTAAAATTAGTTGGGACAGCAACTCCTAGAATTCCAAACGAAATTGATGAGATATAGTTGAAATCATTTCTAGGGACTCAGATTTAGATTTAGAAAGGCAGCTATTGGCTGATCAGACTGCATATTTAACAACTATGGCTCCTATCTCAAGTCCTGTAGCCTCATCATGGCATAGGGAGGCATTGCTGGGAGTGTATGCCAAAGTGCATATAATCCCATGAAGGTCATCCAAGGCATGAAGGTTATTCTAAGTGCCTGATTAAACCGAGGGGCCACCTTTATTTGGCTGCAGTGATGTACGTAGATATTTATTTATTTATTTATTTATTTATTTATTTATTTATTTATTTATTTATTTGGATTTATATACCACCCCTCTCCGAAGGGACTCGGGGCGGTGTACAGGGCAATTAAAACACTATAAACAACACATAATGTATAAAAATTAAAATGAAATTAAATCAAATAGCCCTAAACAATAAACACATTCTAAAATTTAAAATTTTTAAAATTAAGATCTAAAATCCCAGTCCCTCAGTCCAGGCCGCCAAGTTCAAATAGCCAAGTCTTCAGGTCGCGGCAAAACGAGCGAAGGTCGGGAGCCATCCGGAGCTCAACCGGAAGATGGGAGATGGATGGGAGATGGATATGGGAGATGGATGGATATGGGAGATGGATGGGCATTTAGTGATGGTCATGCCACTTGGTGACAATAGCAAAGATATCATTTCATACTGCATGGGAGAAGCTATGGTAAACCTCTCCAGCATTTTACCAAGAAACCTACATATATTTGCACTATAAATTGACTGCACAGGAACTGAACAGTTCACATTCAAGTTCCAAACTAAGCTAAACGGGTAGAAGCAAGCTGACTAGTCTCAGTTACATGATCTTCAGCATATTGTCACCATTTTCAATAAAGATATCATAAACAGCTTTGAAATCTGAAACTTCATTGATAAGAAACCAGAAATCTATGGAGTGAAACTAAAGAAATTGTTAGGGAGGAATATGGAAAGAAATCACCAAAGTCCAAGAAACAGAAGAACACAAACTGGTGTCAAAACACATGGTGGAAATTGCCCCCCCCCCAAAAGAAGTGAAACACAAGAAAGCAAGTATCTCAGAAATAATCTTAACAAAGAATTTCAGGGAGCTATTAAAAGACACAAGATGCAGTTGTTTTTCATCTATAAAGAGAGCAAAGACGGAAACAGAAATGGAAGAAGATTCCAAAAGATCTCTGAATTCAGAAGTCTCCAGCCTTAAATTGGTATGATGTCAATGATCACAGAGTAACCAATCAAAAATCAAATTAAGACTGAAAGAGTATTCTGAATAATACAGATGTCAAGATACCAGATAGCTTAGAAGGTATTTTTCAGTTGCAAGTTCTTTTATGTGAAGCTAGATCATTTCGGGTTATTACCAAGTCAAAAGGCTATAGAAATAGAGCAAGCAATAGAAGAAGAAAACTAAACTTTGCCACCAATTTTGGAGATTGACACAGAGGCTAACAGACTGGAAAAGGTCAATCAACATACTAATAAACAAAAATAAATAAATAACGCAAACTATTGTACAATATCCTTAGGACCATCTAATGCAGATGAACTTCTATTCCTTATTGTAAAAGATGCACCATGCATTTTTGTATACTTTTCTTGATATTGAAGTCATCTTCAAAGTCATCCTTACTAGTGTACTATCTATTGGGGCTGCACTGCTTTTGTCCAGTATTGGTCATAACTTGTAGGATGCGTCACTGATGAGCATCATCATGGGTCACCAAAACTACATGTCTAATGATAAATATGAAATTAGGAAAACTTTTAAACTATATCATCCTCTTCCAATGAAATAGACATTTTACTAATTTCTTAATCTACCAATTCACACAACGTCCATCTATTTAGAAACCTATTTCTTCATCCTCATTCAGTTTGTTGCTCACTTTACAGTGTTCAGTTAATACCTTCAAATGATTTAGCATGGGTTTAACTTTTTTGTGATAGTTTATGTCTTTCACAGGCTGACAAGTATTTTAAAATGCCTGTCACAAAAATACACAGAGTTCATAACTTGTTTATTTGATTTCTTCCTGTCTCAGTCCAAATGCCCACAATATAAAATAATCAAATCAAAATGTTATTCAAGAAATGAAAATACCACCTAATGTGCTACTTCTAAATCACAAAATAACTCAATAATAATGAATAATAATAATAATAATAATAATAATAATAATAATAATAATAATAATAATACGGTAATAATAATAATAATAATAATAATAATAATAATAATAATGTTGGAAGGTACCTTGGAGGTCATCTAGTCCAACCCCCTGCTCAGGCAGGAAATCCTATACCATTTTAGACAAATGGCTGTCCAGTCTCTTTTTAAAAACTTCTAGTGTTGGAGCATTCACAAACTCTGGAGGCAGGTTGTTCCACTGATAAACTGTTCTAACTGTCAGGAAATTTCTCCTTAGTTCTAGGTTGCTTCTCTCTTTGGTTAGTTTCCATCCGTTGCTTCTTGTGCTGCCTTCAGGCGCTTTGGAGAATAGCTTGACTTCATCTTCTTTGTGGCAGCCCCTGAGATATTGGAACACTGCTATCATGTCACCCCTCACCCTTCTCTTCATTGGACTAGACATACCCAATTCCAGCAACCGTTCCTTATATGTTTTAGCCTCCAGTCCCCTAATCATCTTTGTTGCATCTTTGTAAAGCAAATTGAGTTTCTAAGCTAAATACGGCAACAGTGTGGCTCTTCTAAACTAGCACAAACTGAAGTATTAAGCATTAAGTCTCCTGTATCATTTTTAAACAGTTATGAGTGCAAACTTTTCCAGCCTGAAAACATTTCAATCTTGAAATGACCATTTCAAAGTTTCAGAATATGATACAAAATGTGGCTGTTGTTGGCATGCATTTTTCCCCACGCTATTGTTGTAAATGCTGCAAAATAATCTGAAAATATTAAGACAACTACCGTAGTATAGTATTTGTTTGGGTCATTTGTTAAGCTCAGTACTTGGTGTTGAGCATCAGCATGCATTAAAAAAATGCAGAGATTCCATTTGGCTGGAGATGCTTTCTTGAGCTATGATATTTCTACATTTTGTGAATGGCTTGTCTTATTAATATAGTAACATTAAATATGAGTAAGGAAGAACCACCATCTCTTCATTTTTTTATCTAATAACTTCTGTAAGTCAAGGGAAAATATCGGGGAAAAACAATTTGGGTTTTTTCCTGGGGTAATGCTTGATAGGCTGGCAAATAAAATTGAGCTCATCAAGTATGTAGGATGTCATTGCTTACAGAAAACCTGCACAGGGACTTTTTAAAAAAAAATTGAGACTACCTCACAGGAATAGAGGGACTACATTTTAAGTCTGCTTGGCTTTACTCTTAGGCCAGATTTATTTGTCTTCAGACTACTCACTAGATAGAACATACTAACTGAAAGAAATTTTGAAAAGATTAGCTGCTCTCTTTGTCCTATAAGCTATTTAGAGGGTTTATTTAAAGAAACAAAAAGGCTTCTATTTATTCTCCTCTGTTGAAGGTTTCCTAATAACAAATTCTTATCTCAACAGATCTTTCTAAGGGGTGAGAACAAAGATGTTCCCAATAATTCCAAAAACAGATGTTAATGTTTCCAAAAAGTCGTACGGTTTATGCAGTTCTGATGACAGACATCCAACATGGTCAAGAACCCCAGTTATTCTTGTAGTCCTAGGATGGAAAACAAGACTAAAGCTGTTGGTCAAAACATATTGAGTTTAGTACAGAACAAAGACAAGATAAATTTTGTTCCACTGAGTTAACTGGAAATGTTCTATGGCACATTTCAAATGTGTACTTTGTTCCAAGTTCAAAATTAACTATTGTTTCATTTGTACCCATAACTGTATGCAATTATAAATCATTTAAAAACCATTTATAGTATATTCCATCATTGATATATGTTCCATCATTTATACATGCCTTGATTAATTTACATATTGATTGATTGTAATCTCAATGAAGCCCATTCATTGTTCAGGCTTAAATTTTATGTTATACTCTGGAAAAAGAGAAAGAAAAGTATTAAACTTCATGATTTGTCTCCTTAAAGCAACTGCTTCTTTCTTTCTTTCTTTCTTTCTTTCTTTCTTTCTTTCTTTCTTTCTTTCTTTCTTTCTTTCTTTCTTTCTTTCTTTCTTTCTTTCTTTCTTTCTTCTTTCTTTCTTTCTTCTTTCTTTCTTTCTTTCTTTCTTTCTTTCTTTCTTTCTTTCTTTCTTTCTTCCTCTTTCTTTTTTCTCTCTCTCTCTTACTTTCTATTTCTAAAGGCTGAAAAAATCATGGCTGTTTTATCTTGATAGAAAAAAAGGCTTCCACATAATTTCTTTCAGAGCATAAGCAAGTACACAAACACTTTTAAAGAAAAACCAAATATATGGGAACTTTTCCTTCCATGGTTTCTTCCCAAGATGTTGGGACTTCAACTCTATATTTTTCACAGCAACATGCTAAAATATCTAGAAAGTACAGCCTTGAGAAACACTAATCTGTGTTATGTAGTATAAATATATACTAGAAATAGGTAGACTTCAATAGCCTAAACATCCTATTTCAGAATTGATATATTTTTTAAAAAATGAATGCAAATATCTCTTCATATTCCATTTCTTTTAAGTAAATTGTCTCCCATCCCAAGATCATAATAGCACCATAGAGACTCTAAGTGTATTGGGAATATATTTTGAATATTTATTTCCAGTAATACTTTCAGCCCATTTTCATGAAAAGTAATCCCAAACCAATGTGAAATAAACCAAATAAACCAGGGTTTGAGTTAGGCTAAATTCCAGAAACCATAATTACAAAACAAGTTCATGTATTAGAAACACACTAAATGATACAGCATTTAGTATATAAAAGTAGGTCTTTAGTGAAAGTGTCAGGGAAAAAGATCAGGACAACATGTGAAGTTCCAATTAAACTAATTTATTGCTAATTATGCCTATGCACAAAAATCTACTCAACTAAAAGTAAGCACTATCTTGGTGCTAGATTAAGATCAATTGAATTCAAGAGGGGTTTGGACTTAGTTCATTTGTAGCTAGATAGGCTGATTCCTCTTTTGACATCACCTCCTCGTATAGAACATTGATTGCACTTACAGACAAAACTGAAAGAGATGGAATCCCATATTTGAAATCTCTGTATCAATAAGGTTCCTTCTTACATTTTGCATATTGAGTGATAACTAAGTGAAGCATCTTCTAGATCAGGGGTCCCCAATCACTGGTCCACAGACTGGTATCAATCCGTGGCCCGTTGGGAACCATTTGTGCAAGCAGCAGGCATGCGTGCTCAACCATCCCTTACCCCATTCTGCTGCTGTTGCTAATCTGCAGAGCCAGAAAGATTGGAGATCACTGTTCTAGATGACATCCCTACTCCAACTTAATTTCCAGACTGGAATTTTCCAGACTGCTACAGAAAGGATAGGATCATGTGTTAAATACCAAGGCTCCAAGCTGTACAGAGTTTTATGTCATGGTACAAAATTTTGAATTTGGCTCAGTATACATCATCTTGTTACAATAGGCTGCATACTTAAAATCAATAACTATATATTAATAATCTGAAAGTTTAGCTTTGAATCATCATAAGGAAAACCACAGAACTATTGCTAGCATTATCCTGATCAAAGAAACCAAAGGAACACTTTCAACAATATAGTGTTTCAATATGTGTAAACATGAGTTGTTGGCATTTTTTTATGTGATATTCCTGGTTTATTTCAAATATAAAAGATCTATGTTCCTTTGCATACACACACAGAGGGAGACATACACTTGCTACTAAGGAGACTCTTAACTGATGATTCCAGATTTTTCTTTATACTCCCACAACTAAAATCCTGTTCAAAATCGGTTTATCACTTCTTAGACAGCTCAATGAATACATTCTCACTTCTTGTATTATTTCAGTCTTAGAATTTCACACTTGTCTATTCTTAAATGGAATGCTTCAGTTTCAACCTGCTATTCTGCTTCTTTGTCTCTGAATGATATCACTATATAACACTCCATTCAAAATGTCTCCCTGTTGGACTGGTAATCTCCAATGAGGCAGCCTCAGCTGATTATTATAATAGTCTCAACAGAGGTTGGTTACTTCTTCTACCCTATAATTCATGTAAAGCTCCTAAAAAAATAAGTTCCACAGTTTTTATTAGCCCTCTTCCATCTCAACAAGAAACCTTTCAGTTGGTTTCTGTAAGGGTCAAGGGTGCAGGATACTTTGTACAGAACGTGGTGTGCAGCAGAATTGAACCAGAAAACACAAAACTTCACACTGCTATAAAAATAAATAGTCCAGTGTCATGCTTTAAAGCATCTTATCATATGGATGTCACAATGTATTATGAGCACTGAAGGTTAGTGGTAAAGAAATATTCCATCTTGTTAGCTTGGGAATGGACTTATAATAGCCTCACTGACTAAGCTAAAAGAGGGTATTACACCTTTTAGGAAATTACCTGTAATTGTAGGCTTCACGTCTTTTGCAATATCATAGTTGTTTTATAACAAATGCTCTGTAAGTGAGGATACCTATTTAATAATAGCAAAGCCAATTATTTCTCAATAAGTAATTATGTCTTTAGTACACCAGCACTTCCATCTTTTCATTAAAAACTGGAATGAGATTTTACAATATTTTACATTTTGAGCCGTGAAATGAATTCCTTCTATTTGTAACCTACATTGCATATTACTTTGTGAAAACTCAATCAAATAGATCGAGATTTGTTGTTATTAGTTGGGCAAGACTTTAAAATGGGTTCCCCAGTCACATTCACTGTCTAATTCTCCTTTCACTTTTAAAAAATGCTTTTCAGTAAAACAAACCACAAAAAACCTTTCACAAGGATTACCAACACAAATACAACAAGAAATAAATAGTGGGAGGGAGAGGGCAGAGAGAAAGAAAGCCTTTTAGGAAGGGGTACAATTAATAAAAACTAAGGTCACATAAAAAGGTAAAGGTAAAGGATCCCCCGCACATACGTGCTAGTCGTTTCCAACTCTAGGGGCCGGTGCTCATCTCCGTTTCAAAGCCAAAGAGCCAGTGCTTGTCCGAGGATGTCTCCGTGGTCATGTGGCCGGCATGACTAGATGCCAAAGGCGCACGGAACGCTGTTACCTTCCCACCGTAGTGGTCCCTATTTTTCTACTTGCATTTTTACGTGCTTTCAAACTGTTAGATTGGCAGAAGCTGGGACGAGTAACAGGCGCTCACTCTGTTACGCGGCACTCGGGATTCGACCCGCCAAACTGCTGACCTTCTGATCGATAAGCTCAGCGTCCTAACCCACTGAGCCACCGTGTCCCATATAGGAAGACAAATTATAAAATAAAAAACAGATTGATTATTTGTAACTGTGGCTCTTTTAAGTGACAGCTATTAATTAAATAATTTAAATAAAAAGTCTCCATCTTTAGTGGTTTAGACTATGTAAGCAACAATAAGGCATAGGGACCTCAAAAGCCCAGATATTTGTGAGGGGTAAAGAGTTAGGAAGGGCTCTGTGCATTGCTTAATATCATTCAATGGAAATAAATATTATCACCTGATTAACATGAAAGATGGCTAAGATACAATAGTTGAATTCTTGTCTTCTTAGTATAGCTACAATGAATTTGCTGAACCAACAAGACACGATTGCATACTTCTTTGTCTTTCTAGAAGAAGAGGAAATGCATTGCCATTTCCTGCAGTAATTATTTGTACCAAGCCATACATGTCTGGTGGTTGGCAGTTATATGTTATCTCCTTACCTGCATGGTTATGTGCACTAGGATGGGGATCTAAAGATTCAAGAATGATTACATATATGACCTTCCCTTTATGATTTTACCAGAAGGCGATGACATGAAAAATGGCCCAAAATGAATACTTAAAGGAACAGTAGTAGCTTCTGCCCAACAGAGACAATTATAATACTTGTGGAATGAAGATGATAGAGGATTGATGTAAAATAAGTTGGGAAAATTCTAAAGCCTTAGAAATCAGGGACGAATGCTTCTGCTACTAATCTTTGGTGAAGAATAAAAAGGTGGAGTATAAGAATGGAGCATGTGAAGAAGTATTCTATCCTTAATTTGTGTCTCAGATACTGATTGGAAAAGAAAATCACTTTATGAATTACAGCCTCAAAATAATGCTAGCACAGAACTGAGTAATCCAATAGAGGGAGGAGATAACAAAGACAGTTTATCAGAAAAACCGATATTAAGTCTTCTTTTCTTGCACAGTGTTCTAAGTCTTGTGCTTCGCTGTTTTAGCCCTTTTAAAGCTCTTGGGAGATATTTGTATGCAACAGTTTAGTGACTGAAACAGATCTTTGGATGGAGGTTGAGAAATCATTACAGAGACTGGTCTATAGCTGAGCCCCAGAGGTAGGAGATCTAAAACAAATAAGATGGAATTGAGAGAAAAAATTGGACTCTATGAGCCTTCTTGCCCACAACCAAACCAGAAGGTAGAGTTTGTGCTTCATATTCTGCTTCACATGTTTTGTGCCAACATGGACAAGGGTCTGCTAGGCATCATTCTCTCTGGTATAAGAGACAAATTGAAAGCCTGCCTTAATAGTTCTGCTAAATCTGACAAATTTACAAAGTGGGACAGTAGTGGCAAAGGCCCAAAGGCAAAACAGTTGACCCATACTGTTATCCATTCCTTAAATGCCCCTAACCCAAAAAGTTAAGTAAAAAAAGTATGAAGTAGTGTTGTATAAGCTAAGGCTGTCAAACTAAAAGAAAAAAAAGAAAAAAATAGAGTACCCCCAGAAAGATGATAAGTCTTCCTCAAGGGATTAAATCGATAAACACAAAAGGTACATATTATTATCAATGGCAACTTAACTAAACCTGGTGAAGTCCAGAATAAAACAAGATAAGTATGTCTTCTGTCATCCCTGCTTTTTATTTTAGTTCTAGAGTTTTGAACAGAGATATGAGGCAGGATGAAAAAAAATAACAGACTTGAAAATTTAAAAAGAGGCTTATAAACTGAGGGCTTTTGCTGATGATTTAATTTTGATTCTACAAAAACCCCAAGAATGATATAGAACAGGGGTGTCAAACTCAATTTCATTGAGGGCCGCATCAGCATTGCAGTTGCCCTCAGGGGGCCGGGTGGGTGTGGCCTGGGTGGGCGTGGTCTACTGGGTGGGCGTAGCTAGAGTGCATATGGCCTACTGGGTGGGCGTGGCCAGCTCTACATCGTTCGCATCAAGGGTGCCTATGGGGGCCTGGGCAGGAGTGGGACAGATCTGAGGGTCTCTGGCAGAAGGAGGGTCTATGGGCCAGGGCCAAGGCAGTGGGGGCCGTTCCCTGACTGTTTCCAGGATGGCTTCGCGGGCCACATGAAACCACTTCACGGGCCAGATCTGGCCCCCGGGCCTTGTGTTTGACATGTCTGATATAGAACATTCAGTAAGAAACTAAAGGACTTTGATGTGTTAGCTGGATTTAAAATAAATAATCAAAAAACAAAAAAAAGTTGATTAAAAATCACTATACATCATCAAGATGTATGAATTATACATCTTGTATAATTATTATAAATGGAATTATAACAATAATAAGAGACCCTGACCAAAAAGACAAATTTTAAAATTGAGAAAAAAGTAAATATTTGGGGTTATGAACTGAATGTTGTTTCAGAATATTTATGTCAGGTTATGGACTGACATTAAAAAGGGCTTTGTGGAGGTGGGGGAAACTTCAACTGTTATTGCTCAGTGGAATTTCAGTAATTAAGGTAAATGTGTTATTCAGGAAGCAATTTTTATTCCAGACAATACTGATATTGACTACTGATACACCATTTAACAATGGAAAAAATATATTTCTAAATTAGTATGGCAGGGAGAAATCCCAAGAATTAAATACAAACTGCTGCAAGATACTAGAGAAAGAATTGGACTAACTGATTTATCTATCTGATTTAAAATTATACTTTGCTGCTTCTTGTCTGGTATGGATGAAAATATGGATGACTCTGAGGAATTAACGGAGTTAGAAGGACATGATTTAAGATTTAGGTGGCAAGGCTATTTATGGTATAATAAAGGTTACCACAGACTTTCAAAATCATTTTGTTAAACATGCTACAATGAAATTTGGAAAAGATATAAAAATTGACTACTAAAATTCCATCATGGTTATCATCGCAATAAACTTTTTTTAGAACAGAAATGATAACCACACAAAGTTGGTTGATGGATGCTAATCCATTTACTTTCTTTGATGTAGAACCTAAGTTAAAAATCAGAGAAGAATAGACAAGAAAAGGTGATGTCTGTCAATGGTTTGGCTACACTGATTTTATTCTGCTTTTATTAATGAGAAAAAATACTTTTAAATTAGATTTATGGACTAATTACCAACATTTATTACATTATTATTGAAAATAAATATGGAGGACCAATATATTAAAGATTATATGATCAAATGAGTAAATAAACTGAATATAACATAATGTGTGGGGTAAAGGACTAACATTTACACTGAATTACAGTTTGAAACAGAATTTTTATAAGATGATGTATGATTGATAATTAACACCTGATAAATAGTCAAAGATGTATTAGGGTATATCTAATGTTTTCTGGAAATGAAGGTACTTTTTATCATCTCTGGTAGGCATGTCAGAAAGTTAAGAGATATAAGAATCAGATATATATTTTTTTCACAGAATTTTCAAATTAATTATACAAATGGAAGCCAGAGGCTTTTCTTTTAGATTTGATGGAGAAACAGATTTTAAAAAAATATTGAACTTTGTTCTTCTATATGAAATCAGCTGCAAGGTGCCTTTTTGTGCAGATGGAAGAATTCACAAATACCTACAATGGAACAATAGATGTTGAAATTAATGGAGCTGGCTGAGATAGTAAAATTAACTGGTTTGATTAAAGAAAAGCCTTTGTCTAACTTATTTCCACCTGGAAACCACTTTTTTGGATCTGAACGTTTTGCTTGAATTTGAAAGCAATGAAATTGTCAACCAGATAGGTCAGAAACATGTTTGGTTGCCGGAGAGTTAGAATCTTTGGCTCAGACCTTGGGTAAAAGTATATACTGTATGATAATTAGATCTTCAGAAATGTCTCCATACCAAAGCAGCATGATCCTCTAGGAAAGCTTAATTTCAGTTGAAGCCTTTACTAAAAAGTCCCTTCAGTTCTTTCAGAGCAAAGCAGTATCCAGTACCTATCCAAGGCAAGCTACAGCTGACTTCTTTTTAGGTGAAATATTACTTTGGAACAAGTCATTCTAGCATCTGGAATTGAAGTCGCCCGGTAAAGTAGCACCATTTCTTACAAACTAATTCCATAGTGTAGTTTTTAGAAAAGAATTTCTTGGTCAGATTTCAGCACAGACAAACGTTCGCTGACATATCATAGCAAATAGTAAGTCTTTCAAATAAGATAATTTAAAGTGTGGTGGCCACCAGAAGACTGAAGAAGAGCCACTTCAGATAGCAAACTGCAGTGCAAGAAGAAATTCTATAGCACATTATGTGTCAATCAGCCTCAACAAAAAGTTACAGATGCAGTTTGGAATCAAAAGCAGATGAGAAGTAGATAGAGAAAATGTGTTTTTCCTTCCTGCCATTTGTCTGCTCCAAATGATCTTCCTCTGCAGCAAGAGAGAGAGGAGAGGAGAATTCAAAGGAAATATTTCTAAAGGAAAGGGGGAAACACCCTTTAAACACCCCTTCCTGCTCACACTTCTTTAGTGCTTTTGCTTGCAAGATGTTTTAGTAACTGACACTGATGATAGTTTGTGGTTTTTTTTAAAAAAAATCAGAAACACTTCTTAACCTCAAGGCATTATTTCTTTAATAATAAGCTGGCAATCATAATTTATATCAACCACAGAAACTAACAATGAAAAGAGAAATATCCCAACATGGCATTCTCTATATATCGTGGATTACAATTCCCATAATTCTCAGCATAGAAAGCTGAATTAGATGGTCAGATTGTATAAGAAGAATTGTTTCAAGAAGATTTATTGAGATTGAATGTTTATCTTATTTAAAATCCTGGAAAGCATGAAAACTGTTACCATATCTAAATTCCTCTATGTTTCAATATTTATTAATAATTCCAAATAAATGTTATAACTCAGCCCAGGTTGGATGGGCAGCTATCTCTGTCACAATGATTATGACAATTTGATAATGCTATTTTTAGGTAAACAGAGACTCCATGTATGTTAACGCTGCTTTAACAAAAATGTGTTAACAGGAAAGACAGAACAAAGTATTATAATAAGCATCTGACTTGAATAATGCCATACGTTGTCTTGGTTCATTCTTTGCTTCTCTATATCTTACTGAAGACTTCAGTCATAATTTTTGGTTAAAACTATTTAAAAATGTAAAAAGCAGATCCCAGATCAACAATTGGAGTAATAAATTCATCATTAGGTCTAATCAGAATGAGCAAGTAAGCTTTTGAGTTGTAGAACAGTTAATCAGGCAAGACTGATTAATCAGGCAAGGTGCTGGTGATGACCTATAAAGCCTTAAATGGCATGGGTCTGGATTATTTTAGGGAGCACCTGCTGCCAGCGTCAACTTCCCATCGTCCTGTGCGCTCCCACAGGGAAGACCTCCTCAGGGTCCCGCCGGTCAAGGAGTGCCAGCGGGTGATTCCCAGGGGGAGAGCATTCTCAGTGGGCGTGCCTGCCCTATGGAATCAACTGCTGGTGGAACTCCGGATCGCCCCCGACCTTCTTTCGTTTCACCGGGACCTAAAAACCTGGCTATTTGAGCTGGCCGGCCTGGACTGAGCGGTTTTTAAGGTTTTAAATTCAATTTTAAAGTGTTGGGGCTATTAATTTAATCGTATTTTAATCTGTATATTGTATCTTTTTTTAATTTGCCCTGTAAATTGCCCTGAGTCCTTCGGGAAAAGGGCGGTATATAAATCGAATAAAATAAATAAATAAATAAATAAATAAATAAATAAATAAATAAATAAATAAATAAATAAATAAATAAGAAAGAAAGACATGAATATAAAAGATATAGAAAAACTAAGAATATCCCAGATTATACCACATGTCATACTCATGATGTCTACAGACAAGCTGAGTCTTGAGAAAAGTTTGTTAGACGGAATGCATTCAGTACTAGTAGCATCAGATACAAGAAAAGGTTTTCTGTCCATAGCCATTCATTTCCAATCTTTTTCTAAGCACTAGAGGTACAGTCATTTGGTTACCAGGGAGAAAAATAAATGAACATTAATGTTTATATTAGCAATAAAAAAGAGTCAATTAAGCTAATGTGTGTGGCAATGTTTCTATCACCTAATTCAGAACAATTCAGTTTACTAGTGTTGACATATAAAGCTTGTAATAAGACATGGATACTGATGGAGCATTTGAATCACATGCTTTTCTGGTCATAAAGATGCAATAGACAGCTAAAAGAGGAAATTCTTAATGAGGAGTCCTGACTGGAATTCCCTCTCTGTCTGTTTGGTAGATGATAGACATTATAGTTTTTAGAATACAGCTTACTATGTCCTGCCTGAATCTGTGGCTCTACAATGTTACATGGTTTCATTGCTTTTATCTTACTTGATACCTCCTCTCTGAAAGTATTATATAAAGATGAAAACTAACAATGCATGTTCAAAAGAAATAATTTTTAAAAATATTCTGAAAATTTTTCACTTCAAGTAATTTAGACTGATCTACTGCACAATTTACTTTCAACTAAATACATTTTTTCTGACAAATTCCTTGCCTCTAAATGAAAACAAATAAAAGGTTCAATTTTACAAGGTAGAATGCATGCATCTTCAAAGGACCACTTTACATTTCAGGTGAGGTCTTACATGACAAAATTCTCTTCCAGCCTTGAACAATAATATAAGGTGTCACGAATGCATCTCACTTTACTCTTATCCTCAATACACTTAATTTCTCAATGAAGTGACTTTAAAATTGCAGCTGTGAGCATTCAGTTATTTGCACCTCTTTCTATTTGCAGTCAAAACTTGTACAGCGAAGACCATGACTTACTGAAAACTTTGAATGACTCAATCTGCAAAGAACAAAACATAATCCTACCATTGGACATAACTATACAAAATAACTCAGCAAGATGAGAATTGTAAAATGGGTTGACTAGAAGAGGAGTATATTAATCTTTTTCATACATACAAGCTCTAGGCAGAATTGGTCCCACAACACAGAATTTTATCTGCAAATACCGCTTCCATTCACACACTGATTGGAACTTAATCTGCACAAGTTTTAAAGACAGCACCTTGCAGCTGTAAGAGAGGAATACAAGTCCCTCCTTAAGAACTTATATGTTGTGTCGAACTCTTGGCGATTCTATGGATTAGCTCACTATCCAAGATGGTGAAAAAACCTTTGCCAATCTAATTTCCTTTAGATGATCTCTGAAATCTTAAAAACCGTATGTGGAATATGGAGGAATGTCAAGACTATATTCCAATTCATGTAGATGCAACAGCTTTGGAAAAGACAAATTAAAACAAAAAAGAGGCTGCATTCATCTATTTCCCTTTGTAGCCAAGTAAACAATAAAGACTCAATTAGACTGAGCTGAGTCTACCTTCAGGTGACTGTATGGACACATCAATACAATCTTCTTGACAATACAGAAATGGTGTGCCACACTGCCTTTTCCCAAAATATCCTTTTTTTGCTTCCGACTCTAGCCTCTACTGCTCAAGTTTACTATTGTTGCATATACAAGTCCTAAACTAGATCCGTTCCTCTTAATTTTGGCGTGTTTAAATCAGCTCATGTTAGCTAAAAACTGCTACCACATCCTTCTCCTCCAATTAAGCCCCAGCAATTGATAATCCAAAGGCATACCACTCCAAATCTGGAAGCAATATGTTTTACTAGTAGCTTATTGATCCAATCTCCTTTTGAAGCAACCACCTCATAGAAATGAATTTTATGGGCTAATTATACTTTTGGGAGTCAGTATTTTCTTTCATCTGTCCTGAAACTCTAGTGGTCCTGCATTTATAAACATCTTTTATAAAAACCGTCAAAATTGGTCCCCAAATATGTTTCTTTGTGTAATAATCTAGAGCAGGGCTTCCCAACCCCGAGGCTGCAGCCCACTACTGGACTGTGGCCTGTTTGGAAGTGGGACACATGAGTGGCATGCTGGCACGTGTGCAGCTTGATTCATGTGAGCATTGGGCCGGCTCACACATATGCTGCTCAACTCGCACAAATGGTGTGCTGGCGCACACGCACACATATGCATACACTGGCCCACTGCTTGCATGGGCCAGTTCCTCTTCTCCCCGCCCCCCCCAGCACCAGGCTGCCAAGCTGTAAAGGTTGGGGACCACCGATCTAGAGAATAGGGTAGCATTTTTAATTTCTTTATGATTCTGTGTGCTTAGCCCCTACCTGTACTCTTTATACACTTATGATTGTGTATCATCTGACCCATCCACTGCGATAATCAAGTTCGCAGATGATACAACTGTGGTGGGTCTTATTACAGGTGGGGATGAGACAGCATATAGGGCGGAGGTACAAAAACTATCCATATGGTGTAGTAACAACAACTTGCACCTAAACATCGGCAAGACGAAAGAGATGGTGTTAGACTTCCGGAGAAAAAAGGAGGAACCTGCCCCACTTCACATCGGAGAGAACTGTGTAGAGAGAGTTTCCTCCTTTAAATTTCTCGGAGTCTACCTCTGTGAAGATCTGACCTGGAAAGTTAACACAACTCAGGTGGCTAGAAAGGCCCAACAGAGGCTTCACTTTCTTAGGGTCTTGCGGAAGAACAGGGTAGAACAACAGCTACTGACCCTCTTTTACTGGTCTACTATAGAGAGCGTCCTCTCGTATGGTATTGTGGTTTGGTATGCTGGTCTGACAGCCGCGGATAGGAAAGTATTACAGAGGGTAGTGAGCACAGCACAAGAAATTGTGGGCTGTTCCCTGACACCACTGGATGACATTGCCAGGGCTCGTTGCCTTGGAAGAGTGAGGAAGATTCTCAGGGATGACTCACACCCTGGACGGTATCTCTTTACTCTCCTACCATCCGGTAGGAGATATAGGAATATAGCCAGCCGTACCAACAGGCTGAAAAATAGCTTTTATCCGTGGGCTGTTAGGCTTTTAAATGGGACATAATCTTATGCAGAATTGACTTGGGAGGCCGGTGTGTGGTGTAGTTGGTTCACATAGTGTGGTGGGATGGAGGGTTTGTTGTCACTGTGTGTTGGGGGGAGAGAGCACGGGGGGGAGGCTCAGCTAATCTCAATGTACACGTTGTACTTTGACAATAAAGGTTTATTTATTATTATTATTTATTATTCTTTCTAAACTTGTTAGAATGTTTTTAACCGTCATATATTTTTTACATAGCACATGAGCACCAGGCAGGAAACATACAGAATACTGTACTACTCTCTAATTTAGAGTCCTTTCTCTTTTCTAGCAGAACATGGTAAAAAAAATGCTGTTCAATCACAAATGCAGGAAACAAACAATGTTTTCCAGGTATAGATACTATGTTCCAAAATATAACCTTGTGCTTTTCCAGACAGAAGTACAAACAACAGCTTTTCCATAAAAGGCTGACATGTATGAAGAGTAAAATGCAGGTGCTGAAAGACAGTGAGTGTACATTGATGTATGAACATATAGGTGTGCCTATGACCAGATATGTTCTTCAATTGTTTTGGAATTTGGTCAATTTATATTTGAAAGTAATGAAATATAAAGTTCACATCTGTATATATGTGTATAGCAAGATTTATGCCATTTATTTGCAGATTCTTCTTATTCTTCCCTTCTCCTTTACTTTTTTAAAATATATATCCATAGCCAGGACAAGTAATCCTCAGTTAACAATTGCCCTGTTTAGCATTTGACATTACAATGGCGGGTGTTTGGCAACTGGCAGGCATTTATCATTCTTGCAACATCTCATGGTAACATGATCACTATTTGCACACTTCACAACCAGCTTTCAACAAGCAGAATCAATGGAGAAACTGGCAATAAAATCATGATCACATGATACCTTACTTAATGAGCCACAATGACTTGTTTCACAACCACAGATGAAGTGAGGTCACATGTCTCTTCAGGCACATGATGTTTTAATGGCCATGTTGCTTAGCAACAGAGTTGCCAGTTCCATCTGTGTTGTTAAGCAAGGACGTTACAGTTACTTGCAAAGTTTTAGGTACCCGTCAAGCTCTATATCTATGTATTTTTCAATGAATCTGTAAATAAACAGAACCTGACACAATCTCTATAAAATAAACTATGAATCTTTTGGGCAAATTTGAAGGCATAATTTTTGTTTATATGCAGTTCTTTTACAGATTCAAAATAAGAAAAGAACACATATAGCACATGCGGAAATCTGAATACTATCCCAGTTGCTTTTTTTTCCTAATGCAAAGTTGTTAATAAGGCGCCCAATGGTGAGTAGTTTGTTAGGACTATAAATAGGGAATACTGCTAAGCTTGTAAGCCGCCCTGAGTCTTCGGAGAAGGGCGGGATATAAATGGAATTTTAAAAAAAAAGTAAAAATCATTCTAAGATGAATAAATACTCTGAGCTTTCTAACCTTTCAATTTATGACTGTTTTGTTTTCTTCCAATATTAATGAGTTTGTCTAAGCCAGGGGTGTCAAACTGCCAGCCCAAGGGCTGGATGCGTCATGCCAAAACTGCGCCCACTCCATTGCCGGCAATGGAAAAAAGTCACCATACGTTGCGACATGTCACGCGAGGTTGCGAGTTTGACACCCCTGCTCTAAGCACTTAAAAAATTAAGATAACTCATTTTTACCAAGCAAGAGAATATTATTAAATATATAAACATTCTTAGCTAGAAATTTCAAATGATAGAAACACTGTTAAGACTGGGAAGTCTGTTGATGTCAAAATAAGATCTGTAAGCCTGTAAAGGGGAAGGTGAGGCATCTTTAATATAGCATGCCAGAAGTGTCTCAGGAGTGGCTGTAGGGTAGGGTAAAAAAAGTAAAATTGGCAGCTGTGATGGTACAATTGAAGTTCTATCCATGACAACCTGACAAAAAAGGTACAATTTTGATTGCACCTTAACGACCACCATCTTGATTATTTTTACCTGACCCTGATGTGAAGGATAGTATCAAAGGAGAGGTGGTCGTATGATGGATTACAGTCAAGTCAATTTCTGAAGAACATCTCCCAAATTCAAGCATGCATAGTCAGTCCTAATATTTATATGTTTCTCAACCTCAGCTGTTTTAAGATCAGTGGACTTCAACTCCTAGAATTCCTCAGCAATTATACTGGTTGGAGCATTATGGGAGTTGCAATCTACACATCTTAAAGTTGTTGAAATTAAGAAACACATACTTATATGAAAAATTCAAGGTGGGTTCAGACCATTTAACTGTAGTGGGTTTCTGCAAACAATTTTTGGATCTAAAAGTTTTCTAAAAGAGCGAAACTGTTGTTTAATTGGTTACTTTGCTGGCCCATTCTTACCACCAAATCTTGAAATGAATAACTTCAACCAGTTCAGGATTTTGCTATGATATGCCCCAGATACCTTAGTCTCAACAAATCCATGTATGGTATAACCACAATTTCTTGATGTCCTTTGATGTATTTTGACCTGGCAACTCTTGCTGTGCACACGAAGTTCTCAGCAATCATTCTTTAAACTCATTTGTTTGTTTGATAGAAATTTCTAAATAAATGTTTTCAAAATTAGCACAGATACAGAAAATGTATGTGCCCGCAGTTGGGCAAAGTAACCTGTTGTATTTTTTCTTTAAGCTCACAAAGCTGCTTTAAAATAAAAACATATCCTTCCAGATTCTGCAAAAGGCTTATTATCTTAAACTGTGTGCCTGCATGATCAAAGCCCCAAAAAGTTCAGGCATTCCACAAAAAGCGAGACTGATGCCTTCAAACACTCTTCAAGCATACTTCTGTGGAAGCAGAGGCTTCAGTCCTGCGCCTAACTGAAGCACTTTATCTGGCTACCAGGTGAATTTGCCAATTAGATTTTGAGTAAATCCAGGCTGTACTTTTTTTTAAGGTTTTGGAGGATGGAAAAAAAGCATACAGTAGATATTCTTCCTGTTAGGCCTTGTTCTATGAAACCTGGTATCTATTTTCTTGGCTTAACATCTGGAGTCTTGTGGTGCAAAGTGCTATCTATTATTTTATTGTTTGTCCATGTTGACCTACATCCTAAACTTTAAGCACTTCCAGACAAGTCTTTTATTCTGTAATTACCTTGCCTAATCCTCTGAATTTTATTAGATTGCATGTCTGTTTGTGTGCCAAGAAATTAAATAGTTGTACCATGCTAATTCATGAGTTTATTACAATGTTTCTCAACCTTGGCAACTTACATGTGAGTAACTTCAAATTCTGAATTCCAAGCAACTGTTATGCAGCTGGGAAATTCCGTAACTGCAGTCCATATATCTAGAAGTCCCAAAGGGGCTTTTCATAAGGCAACTGGACTTCCTTTGTTTTTTCCTTGAAAAGGTTTCGCTTCTTATCCAAAAAGCTTCTTCAGTGAGAACTGAAGAAGCTTCTTGGACGAGAAGTGAAACATTTTCAAGGAAAAAAACAAAAAAAGTCCTGTTGCCTTTTGAAAAGCCCCTTTGGGACAATCATGAACTGCATGACTGAGAATCTCCATAGATGTTCACACATCTGGAAGTTGCCCAGGTTTATCAAATCATAAATGCATATAACCCTATGAGATGTGATGACAAGAGTATAATGACTTTGTCCTCAAGCATGCCAAGCTAAAAGCAAACAAATCACATTATAGCTTGGCAGAATAGATAAACTGAGCCACTATCTTCAGCTTCAAATATGGATTTCTTGTTACTATTTCTACATGAGAAATCTAGGTGCACTTTGTCTAAGAAGTTGGTGAATACTAAGGATTACAGCAAATGGCTCATATAAAGTGCTTATAAAGGAGTTATATGAATTAAAAGATAAAAATGTATACGATCAGATTTATAGAGCAGGATGAGCAATTCAATAGGCATTGAAGATAGCAGAGGTCCTTCTTTAGCCTCTGAAGCAAAGAGTTGTAGTGAACAACAGCTTAGATATGAAGTTGTGAACAAGCTTTAAAAACCTTTGCATTATTTTTAAAAAATATTGTTTTTGCATATTTGATTTGATGTAGTGATGCAACATTATTTGTCCTGCATGATTTATTTTCCTGTATCTCCCATGTGAAAACCTCAGGTGCACTGGATACAACTCTTATAGTCTCCAACTACCAGAGCTAGGTAAAGGAAGTTGTAGTTGGACATATTTGCAGGCAAATTATTTAATTAGGTAAAGGTAAAGGTTCCCCCGCACATGCGTGCTAGTCGTTTCCAACTCTAGGGGCCAGTGCTCATCTCTGTTTCAAAGCCGAAGAGCCAGCGCTTGTCCGAGGACGTCTCCGTGGTCATGTGGCTGGCATGACTGGACACCAAAGGCACATGGAACGCTGTTACCTTCCCACCGCAGTGGTCCCTATTTTTCTACTTGCATTTTTACGTGCTTTCGAACTGCTAGATTGGAAGAAAAGGAAGTTGTAGTTGGACATATTTGCAGGCAAATTATTTAATTACTTAAGCAATTTATATTGCCACCCATCTCGCAAGAGAGAGACTGTGTGCTAATAAAATTATCAAGATCCCTCCAAAGTACTTTGGTGACCTTATTTTTTTAATTCTGTAAAACATAATCAAATCTAATATTAATTTTACTATCATTAGTATTGAGAGTTAATACAATAGAATGTGGCTCATAGGTAAGGACATTTATAAGTAACTTTCTATCTAATACTTAATTAAAAAGTTCATCTCCCAAATTTTACTAAATGGGGGAAGTTTTAAAGGTAGCAATAGCAGGCTTTCAGATTTTATACTATTTGTTCTGCTTGCAATAGAATTCCATTTCCTCATAAACTCCTCCACTGGAATTAGGCTGTATAAGAGATGCTTCAAATTCTTTTCTCTCCCTTAAACTGAGGGAGAATGTAAAGTGAGTGGACATCAAAGGATGAAAAAAGGAAACGCTTGGATATGCAAGTTTATTCTGTCTACACCAGCTGTAACAGTAGGTCTCATGGTAATTTTATGATTAAAATGCCGATTTAGTGCAATCCATCTTTCTCTGTTAACTGAGAACAGTGCTGTTAAGACAAAACTGGCATGTCTTCCAATCACAAAATATCAAGTGTATTTTTTCCAGTTTTATGCATAGAAGAATAAAAATTCATTGCAGCTCTTATATCGCTATGTTGAATTATAGAATTCTCACTTGATAAATGTCTATATAGGAACCATTTCAGCTCAATACAAGAGTTTTCTAACAAAGCTAGCCAGGATAGGGGGAAAATGGCAGATATAAACAGCAGCCATGGGTAATAATTTATTTTGGAGGTATTTTGAGAAGTTATGGTAGCACAAGAACCAAACACATTCTTCAGCTCATTTGCCTGCAAATGTAAAGTTATTTATTTCCTACAAATTGTGAATGTTTTCTGGGGAAAATGAGTCAAGCCGAAAAGTAACTGTGTGGTGTTAATGTGGTAACTTCCATACCTTACCTAAAGACAAGTACTTTTAAGTTTTCTTTAACACAATTTTATTGGAGGAACACATGAGAAAAGCCAAAAAACAACTGCAACCCTCCTCTATTTTTCAGTGGAGCATGTTTTCTTTGCAAGTATTGATAGGAAAATTCAGTTCAGGTAATCCTGGACTTACAACCATAACTGAACACAGAACTATGGTTGTAAGATATGCCGGTTTTTTAGTGGTCATCACATGAACTAATGATGATTTCTGGCAAAAAAAATGTAAATGATGGTAACATGACTGTGGGACACTGCAAACAGTCATAAATGTGGACTACTTGCCAAGTGCCCAGATTACAATCACATAACCACAGGGGAGGGGAGAGTGACTGAATCTAAGTTGTAAGTACCTTTTGGGAAGTCTGTCATAACTTTGAATGGTCACTAAGTGGTAAGTCAAGGAGTACCTCTATTAAGAAACAGAAGGAATTGCTGTTCCTAGGAAACTTATAACTAGCGATGTTAGCAATTAACCTTTGAATTCTCTTCCTTCCTCTTTTGCTTATTCTGTGAATTTTAAAATAAACAATCCTATTAGGACATAATAGAACATTTATTCTGGCAATACTGTTGTGCTTTTATGCCATACAAACTTGGTAGTAAACCTGCCAGTCACTGCTAATTCATTTCTATTAGTAAATATCCCAGAGATTGTGTGATTCCTACCATAGATATGGCAAATCCTTCCATCTGGAAGCTTCCCAAAATAAAGAGTATTGGTTCATTTTATACCAATGTTCTAGTTTAATCCCAAGCAAGAAATATGGCACCTGTATAGTTATGCAACTCTTATG
Organism: Vipera berus; assembly: GCF_964194415.1. Taxonomy (NCBI): domain Eukaryota; kingdom Metazoa; phylum Chordata; class Lepidosauria; order Squamata; family Viperidae; genus Vipera; species Vipera berus. The sequence goes on from NC_138209.1 coordinate 23,187,079, forward strand.
CAATTCCTTTCATTTTCTGCATCAATTATCAAACAGTAGTTGAATTTCCATACAACAATAGTGTGGGTTCAGAAAAAAAAACAGATTATAGAACCAAATACAAGTCTTAGGAAATTGTTAGCTATTCTATAGCATTAGAAAACATATTTCTTTATTTCATTTAATACATTTCTTAAACACTGTCCCAAGTCAGCTAAATCAAAATAACAATGTCCAATTTCATATACCCAGCAAATATAATCAAATATTTTTAAAGTTCAGAGGAAACACAGTAGCATATCAAAGCTTATTTTAATAACTACATTACTAGACCCTTATTCAAATTCTTCCAAGCTAAAATCAAATAAATCAACCTGGAGGGATCCATCTCACATAAATAGGGCCACATGTACTTCCCTGGGAAAGGTAATCCACATGTGAATGGCCATTACAAAGAAGACAGTTCCTGGGATTAATTCCTTGCCATAATTCTAGGTCTAATTCTAGGCACCAAAGAAGACTTCTGAGAACATTGTGGACAGCCATGGACTCAAACCAATGGATCACTGAACAAATTCTTCCTAGAGGCATAAATGAACAGGCTCAAATTATTCTATTTTGGAGACCTTATGCAAAGACCAGCTTTCTGGGAAAAGTTCTAATGAAGAAAGAAAGAAAGAAAGAAAGAAAGAAAGAAAGAAAGAAAGAAAGAAAGAAAGAAAGAAAGAAAGAAAGAAAGAAAGAAAGAAAGAAAGAAAGAAAGAAGGAAGGAAGAAAAGAAGAGCATAACCAGAAGCAAGGTGGACAGAGTCAGGTACAGTAGCAATGAGTACACCATCGGAAGACCTGAAAGACCAGGTTAGAGGTATCTTGACATGGAGAAAAGGTATCTTAGATGTGGTTGTTAGAAGAATGTTAGAATGTTAGAAAATGACTTGATGTCACATAATCAATCAAGATAGTTTGCTTTAATGATACAGTAGCTATGAGACAAATCAAGTATTCATTTGTCATTTAACTATTTATTCACTGAATGTTGCTATCTAGTACTGTATTATACTTTCTTATAGTACGCATTCTGGCACACCCTCCACTTTCATTTCTAGATCTGATCTGATTCATACCTACAGCCAAACTGCCCAAGAGAAAGCAGAACTCATTTTCCAATTAGACTGCGGTAAATGTAATCATTTTATTTCTCTAGGAAAGATGAGCAAAGTTCATGTTTAAGAAAAAAAAATAGTACAATTTTCTTTCAAGAACACTAAAACAAAGAATTGACAAGAAGATAGGAAAAACAGCTTCTGAAAGCTGAAATTCAAAATAGACTTTAACCACAAAGCTAAAAGCAAATGTTAATAACAAATTATGAATAAAGGTGGAATTAACAATTCTGAGCATTTTAATTTCATTATTCCAGGAGACAATTCCTAGTTGTGTTTTAGAAATGCACCAGTCTATATTTCTTGACATTATGAGAACCAAAACTTTTAGCTTTCTTCATGCCAGATTAAACCTTCTGTTCTTTTAAATGACTGAATTGAGGAAAGCTTTACAATTAAAGGAAATCCACAGTTCAATCAGATCAAAGTAATAACTAAAAATAAAATAATTGTGATATAATAGAAAGTTAATAGAGTAATGCTACTGCAGCTATAATTAGCTGTCAGACTGAAAATCAAACACAGATGAGGGCAATGATCCACAGGGTTGCCATGAATCGACCTTGATCCGATGACAAACAAAAACAATAAACATAAATAAAATCAAATTTCATGAAGGCCTCTGTGTAACTACTGTGTTTTCCCAAAAGTTAGGCCTACACCAACAATAAGCCCTAGCTTAATTTGGGGGGATGGGCCTAATATAAGCCCTATCCCAAAAATAAGCCCTAGTTTTGGGGCAAGGCACACATCTAAAAATAAAGCTAGGGTGGGGGTGGGGAGGGTGGTGCTGCCCCACCTGCCCTGCACCCACTTACCTTGCAGCCAGACCTCTCCTTGCCAGCCCACTTCTTCTGAGGCCTCTTCTTCAGCCAGGCCTACATTTCTCACTCACAGGGCTTTCTGGAAGGCCTGTGCAGCCAAGAACCAAGCTATGGATTGAATCCATAGCTCAGTACTGCAAGACATCAGCAGACGAGCACCAAGCTATGGATTGAATCCATAGTTTGGTACTCGGCTGCTTAAGTCTTCTGGAAAGGCCTGACTGCAAAATGAAGCCTGAACGCAGCTGCAGAATTTCGGCCCCTGAAGAAGTGGACTGGCTCGGTGGGGCTGTCGGTGCTAGAGGTGAGGTAAGGCCTATCCCAAAAATAAGACCTGGTGCCTCTTTTGGAGGCAAAAGAAAAAAAGACCCGGTCTTATTTTGGGGGGTAACACGGAAGCACTAAGGTATTTTCCTCCAAGCTTTAGAATTATTGAAGTCAAACAAGCACATTTTTATAAATAAAATATAAGTGTGGGTGCTTTCTTCACAGCTTTGACTATGGTTCCTTCAAGCTGTATAAAGAAAGCAGCAACCATTTCTGAATGCTGCAAACCTCATTATAGTAGAAACTAGAAAATCTAACAGCTATATCAAAACCAACAGGCATTCCATTTGTAGCATGTTTTTGTGTTTCATCGTCCATTCAATAGAAAAGCTGTTCACAAAAGAGCAGCTGATTTAATCTCCGTATAGATAATAAAGCGTGTCTCAAGTAGTCTCACCTGGACCTTGCTTTTACGCCTTACCACAGAATTGCTTCTGTATTTATAGTTATCTTCCAAACAGAGGAAATTGGAAGTTTCTATGGTTACTTTAACTAGTTCTGAAACAGTAACTATAAAAAAGTTGTCGATGAAGGCAGTCAACAAGTCACCACACTGGGTAAAATCTCCAAACAAACCTCATCAGTGTTCTCTCTCCTCTATTCTTCATTCTCCTTGCCAACATTTCTCCTTTAGATCCTACGCCAATACAGTTGTCCTTTAAATATTGAGGTTTTCAAAGCTTTTCTAAACAGTAATCTAATTCTTTCAAGAGATGAAATCAGAAAGTTTATGTTGTGAACCAGAATGTGGTTTTTTTTTCCTTTTTGGAAAGTAAGTATTATCAGGTCATCTATACTTAACTCAATCATAGAAAAACAAATTGAGTAGCATTTGTTAGCAAAAAGTCTCAAAATACATGTTATCAAGCAGACTGATTTTAGAATCTGGAAATTGCTAAATGAGGTTTGTAATATGAAAATTATTCTGCTTGCATTTATCCCATCAGCTCTTCTTACAAACTGTAATTTGAGAATTAGTTGGATTTTACTAATGTCTGTATTTTTTTTAAAAAAAAAATCAGGGCATATTTGATCATGCAGTAATTTTTTTCCCTTCCAGCCTCATAGAGCTGAACGCTATATAGTACGTGCAGTGGGTAAGTTCATATATCACTAAATATAAATTGTTTAACCATGGCTTGTTGAAAGAGCCATAATTGCTCAGGTTCCATATCATATTAAGCCATAAACCAGGAATAACCAATCCCTTCTTAGTAGCCAACAGGATATGCATTAAACTGAGAGAGGGCAGTTTAATATCTCATACAGAGACAGAGGGCATATTCACACTATCAGTTTGTCCAGCTGAGTGTACAGGCCACTAACCGTTTGTGGAGGACAGAAACATAAAACTACCTGTCCCATGCTACTGCAAATGAAATCCCTGACTGTTCTCATCTTCGGCACTGCAAGTTTAGTTTAGTTTAGTTTTATTGAATTTTTATACCGCCCTTCTCCCGAAGGACTCAGGGCGGTGAACAGGGCATATAAATAGAAATACAAAAATTAAAAAAGGATTAAATTATTGCCCGAATTAAAACAATCAAAATATAAAAAACATTAAAACCCTAAAATTCCCCCATCAGGCCAGGCCAGCTTGTTCGAATAGATGGGTCTTTAACCCGCGCCGGAAGGAGCGAAGATCCGGTACCATCCGGAGCTCAACCGGCAGTTGGTTCCATAAAGCCGGGGCGCCCACAGAGAAGGCCCTCCCCCTGGGGGCCACCAGCCGGCATTCTCTGATCGGAGGCACCCTGAGGAGGCCCTCTCTGTGGGAACGCACAGGGCGGAGGGGAGTTGACGCCGGCAGCAGGTGGTCCCCAAGGTATTCCGGACCCATGCCATGTAAGGACTTAAAAACCATCACCAAGACCTTGAACCTCACCCGGAAGACAACTGGTAACCAATGCAGCTCGCGGAGCAAAGGTGTAACATGGGAGTACCTGGAAACTCCCAAGACAACTCTCGTGGCCGCATTCTGTACCAGTTGGAGCCTCTGAGTGGTCTTCAAGGGAAGCCCCATGTAAAGAGCATTGCAGTAGTCCAGACGAGAGGTCACGAGCGCATGAGTGACCGTACACAGGGCATCCCGGTCCAGATAGGGCCGCAACTGACGCACCAGGCGAGCAGCAGTTGCAAGTTCCTTCTCCTTTTATCTGATCATTCCCCATATCTTCCATGGTCATTCTCACATTCCATACATTCTTAGGCAGAGGTCACTATACATTTGGGCAATCATTATAAAGATATTTTCAATTCCTTAAGTGAACTTTGAAAGGCCTAAAATAGGCACCATTTCTTCAGAATGATGCTGGATGCATTCAGTTCAATTCAAAACAAACATAAAGAGAATAGACTCTTTTTCAGTCACTGTTGATGGACTGTGAATAATGATAACTAATGTAAGACACCCCCCCTCTCAAATAGGATACAGAGTGATATTAGAGGAAAGAAAACAATTGGGTAAATAACTACTTTGCCCATTTGAAGAATAAGGAAAGGTGGATACTCAATGCAGAACTTTCCCATTCAACAAATTCATACAAAGCTACTAAAAGTGTCAGCTTCTATAGTACGTGATTAATGGAATAATAATCATTATCTTAAAAAGCTTTGACAATAACAATTAGTGAGGCATGAATCTCTGACAGAGGTGAGCCACTTTTCATAAAGTGCCTTACTAGTGAATTATATAAGAGAAAGGTACCATCCATCAAAATGTAGAAAGACAAAAAAGGTGCAAGGTATACTATTATGAAATAAACACTAAGATATTGTTTTTTGTGTGAAATCTGAAGTATATTGTGTTGGCACAAGACGTTCTTGTGAAGGGGAGGGGTCAATTGTCCAATATTTGAGACAAAACAAATTGATATCCACGTTGCATTCATGTAGCTGATAAATAGTAAATTTACAGTTTGGGGAATGGAAATAGCTTCAGAAAGCAAAATATAACACAAAAGAGAACACAATTGTAAAATAGGAATGCAGTTGGCTGAATCCGTGCAGATCTTCTCAGGGATTGGATCTCTCCAACACTCATTTCCATGGATTCTCTTGCTAATCACAATCCCCATGAATGGTTGTAGAAGAGGTTCCTTCTTTCATACCCCTTCAGAATGAATTAAATATTTCAGGTGAGAAAGAATCAAAGATGTATTGTCAACCTGGATATGGATATATTGATGATAAGGATCTGAGTCAAGGAAGGAGATCTGAGGACTACATCTTTAACAAGACTGATGGTATCTAGCCCCGAATGAAAAGACATGATTTAGGTACAATGGGGAAATGAAGAAATAAAACAGCTTGACATCTGAACCCTGGGGCATCCAAAGATGCAAATTAATGTCTGCAGCCACAGGACAAATGAGCCAATTGCTGAAAGACAGTCTAGGAACTTACTACAGTTGTGCAGGAGACATTTCATGGCAGAATGTCCATTATATGCAATCAGAAAGTAATTTCCTTGACAATTGATGACTTTATGAATTATATGAACTATTCTTCCTATTCAGGAAGAAGAAAATACCTTATTTGTTTGTTTATTATTTCAAAGTAACTCTGAAGTCCCAAGTCATGTTAAATTTGAAGCACATGAGACACGTGGCAAGAAAGCTCAATATGGAACAAGCCAACTAAGGACCAATTACCTAGAAAAGATTACAGACTGCAGAAAAAGGTATACCACAAATGGTGTACACTCAGGAGCATTCTAGTGGCCACAGTGAGACCAAATGATAAAACATAAAAGTGGTATTAACTATTAACTAAAAGCTATTAACTATAAAACAAAGGAAAAGTAGAATACCATTGATATATAATTAAGGTAATGATTAAACATTAAGCATGAGCATATTGTATTTGCTTACATTAAAAATCAAGACTTAAAAATTACACTCAGCGATTCCAAAAATTACACGACTTGCATAAAGATCATAGCACAAAGGAACAAAGAATTCTCTACAAACTTATTGTGAACCACACAAAAGACTAAACGTGCTTACATGAGCTGTGCAGAAAAAACTAGTGACATTTACTAAATGAAAAATGCTGAAATCATTTGGTCATAATCACTTCCCTATAATTCCAAATTATAAAACAATATGATCCTGGAAAGTCCTTTTAAGCCATTTTAAGTTAATAATTCATTCAATTTATTTCAAAATAATGCTACCTGCTTCTTTCCATTTTTAAAAAAAATCCTAAAGTTGTCTAGTTTTTTCTAATTCAATTTTTATCTGTCAAGGAATTTGTTTGCTTTCCCTAAAAGTGAAGAGTGGTTCAAATTTAATAGATTGTTTTATATTTTCAGAGTAATATAGTCTGTTAAATTGGTATTAATTTATATAAAAATACACATTATCCAGCAATCTCCATGAACAAAAACAACAAAATCACCACCCAAGAAAAAAAAGGGAAAGAAAGAAATCCGAGCAGCAAAATTGTTGGATTATTTATTATACTCCAGCTATCCATGGGAAAATTGTAAGTGAAATCTGATAAGACATTTTCAGCTGATAGACCAATTTGTACACAAACAAGGAACTACTGTAACTATATAGTCCTCCCCCTCTTTTCACTGTTTATCATCTTATCTGATTTAGATACATGCTATGTTTTTAATAGCACTTGATCTGATAAAACCCCTGCCTTCATACGGTTTTCTATTGTTCAGTTCATAATACATGAGAATACCTGTTTGTAAGACCCCTTTCTATTTATTTGTTTTCTGTGTGTACTTATGAGCCTAGGGTTTATAATAATAAGTTTATATTGCTTCTACCCAAAAAGGTGCAAAAGAAGAAATACTAGCTCACATTGTCTGTCAATGCTACCACTGATTTCTTTTTGTCGGATCATGTCACTTCCATTTGAACAATTAATTAAGTGATGTTACATTAAATATAAGCTATATTTGGCCTATTACACCACACCATTATAAACTGAGATGTGAACAAATCTATTTTACTTTCCCCAAATAGATAAACATGTTAGTTAAGTATAATTAAATTAATTAAGCATAGCTTCCCATTCTGAACCTTTTTTACAGGCTAGAATAAGGTCGGCTTCCTTAATTTGTTTGGAAGCCACAAAACTGCACATTTCTACTTCCAATAGAGACAGTCGTAGGCTTATTACCACAACTGGGACCAGAATTTCAGTTGCTAAGCAAGGTGGTTCTTAAGTGAATTGTGCCCAATTTTATGACCTTTGCCAAAATTGTTGAGCAAATTGCAGCAATTGTTAAGTGCATCATGTGGTAATTAAGTGAATCAGTTTTCCTCTGTTGATTTGCTTGTTGGAAGCCAACTGGAGAGTTTGCAAATGGTGATCACATGACTCTGGGATACTGCAACTATAGAAAATACATGCCAGTTGCCAAGCACCTAAATTTTGATCACATGACTGTGGGGATGCTGTGGTGTGTGAAGGACCTATTGTAAGTCACTTTTTTCAGTGCCATTGTAACTTTGGTCGGTAAACAAATGCTTGTAAGTCAAGGACTACTTGTATAATAGGAAGCAATAACCAACTCATGCAAAGAGGAAAAAAGAACAGCACATGAATTAAAGTATAAATTGGTAACCAACGTGGCAAATTATTTTCTTTATCTATTGGCTGGTGAAGTTGCAAAACCAGAATATACTCCTACATAGAAGAAACTGCCTTGTTAGAAGAGACCAAAATCCAAGTAATCTAAAATATTGCTTCCAAGCGTCTATAATTAGATGCCTCTGAATATCACAACCAGGGAATACTTCTTTCTCTGCTGTGGCATTCTCAGCTTGGTTCCTCCAGCTGTGTTGGACAAACTCATATAATTCTAAAGGTGATGCTGGCTCTAAAGACTAGAGTTAGGAGAATTCAAGTCTAAAAAATCTCGAGAATATCACTTCCTTAAGGGCTTAAGTGTGAACAACCTTGTACCTACAAGCAAGGGGAGTCCAAGCTCACAATGCTGATATCTAATAGGGGGGAAACATATGAAAAATTCTGGGCCAGGCTGCCTCTCTCTTTATTTTCCAGTGACAGCTGGCTTCTCTTGACGAGTGATGGGAATGCTCCGTTCCAATGCAGGGGTTTTGGTGGGGGCAGTGATGGAGAGCACCCCCTCTGGAGACAAAGCGGAGGTGATAGCTCCTGGATCGACCCCCTTGGGGATCATGTAGCGACGGTGGAACTCACGGGAGACGTAGCCGTGTTCGTCCGGACGTTCCTCATGTTTGGCAGGTACTTCAATGTAGTCGCCTACCACCTTCACATTTATCTCTTCCGGTGAAAAGTGCTTGACATCCAGTAGGACAGAGAACTTATCCTTGTCCAGTTTCATCTCCGAGAGCCCGGTCTCCGGCATGCTGGGCATCTGCATGGGTGGGAAGCGCATGTAATACGGGCAGAGGGTAGCCGAGAGCAGGTCGGTCTCCATCAGCCCCTCTCCGAACCTCTGGTCAAAAAGGCGAGGCGGGAAGAGCAACGGGAAGCCCATGGGCCGGCGGAACCAGGGGTGCTAGATGGCGATGTCCATGGCGCAGGAAGGAAGGAAGAAGCAGCAGCTCAGCAATACCGACCCAGCAAGCCTTGACTGCACTGCGAGACGCAGACCTCGAGAATATCAGATTATGAAAGGCTACTCAACTCAATCATAATGATATCTTTAAAGAAATCATAACTCCTTTTAGATCTTTTGGCTCCTCAGTTATAGAGAGTTTACAGGACATTGATTCAGATCAAGACTTATAATGGCACACTGCACTGGAGCTTCTAAGAACAGACTACAATAATATTCTATAGAAACCCTAGCTAAATTTGGTTTACTATGCAAAATGAATGAATCTAAGATGGCGGCGCCCGGAATGGCTACGGCTGCATTGGCTCTTGAAGGCGAATAGTTTTGGGAGGGATAGTAAGGGCTATAGGCCACATGATCAGGAAGATTTTAATGTGTTTGAGCAACATGGTGGAACTAAGGTAACATACGACATACGACCGACAATCTTTTCTGGCATGGCGAGTTTCTAGTTGTTTTGGAACTGTTGGTGAGACCGTTAAAAGTCGTTGGTGCTGTTTGAATTTGTTCTACCAGCAGCAAGATCTGACTGCTGGCCTAGTGATGGATTGTATTGCAAATCAGGGCTGTTTCCAGAGGAGGCAGAGGAGGAGAGGACCTGGAGCTTATGGAGCAAAGGAACTGGATGAGGCTGTTGGAAGGCCCAGAGGAAGAGAGAGAGGCTTTTGGAGGAGTTGGTGGCGGCGGCAGCAGAGTGCTCCAGGGGCGAAAAGAAGCAAGGCCTCTTTAAGGAAAAGGTGGAAGAGTCAGGATCAGAAAAAGAAAAGAAGGTGAGGTTGTCAGAATACAAGCGAATTTGAGGGCTAATCCACATGGAGCCCCATTTCCATCTGTCCTGTTTGCCATCGTTCACTCCCTAGAGACTAAAATGGACAATGTGAAATTTGAGCGGGCCACGAACAAGGAGTATATATCGGAGGTGGTGACCCTTTGAGAGCTGTATGCAACGGAATTTCATTTTGATGTATGCCAATTGGTGTACATTCAAAGTGACAATAAAGTAAAGTTATCATTAAAAGAATTGTTGCTTCAGATATAAGTATCAAATGATAGCGAAGAAACTTGCAATTAACATGATGTTAATTGAGCTGTGGTGATGCAGTGGTTAGAATGCAGTACTTCAGGCTACTTCTGCTGATTGCCGGCTGCCAGCAGTTTGGCAGTTCAATTCTCATTGGCTCGAGGTTGATTCAGTCTTCCATACTTCTGAGGTTGGTAAAATGAGGACCTAGAGTCCTAGATTGTTGGGGGCAATAGGCTGATTCTGTAAACTGCTTAGAGAGGGTTATAAAACATTGTGAAGCGGTATATAAATCTAAGTGCTATTGCTATGAAGAGGAAAACATTAGAAATAATTACTCAAATCTAGAATCTCAACAAAGAATAGGCTCAATAATAAATAATCTTTTCAATTAAGCATGACATGAAATTTACCGGGCAATATGAAGGAGAAAATCTGGATTAAAAGCAGGCATTGATGAAGATGCCTACAAAGATTTTTTTCTGAAACAGCTGCCATAATAGAACACAATAATCCAGATTAAATATATTCTGTGTTCTTATTGTACTACTACTAACACATTACAATTCAGCATGTACATTTTAATCTATGCAAACTTAATTGGTTCGACTGTAATACATTTCATAAAGTAGCTGTTTGCTATTTTGCAAACATCAATTCAGATAGTCACTTTTCTCATAAACTTAAAGCCATCTTGTAACCTTTTCCAGCCTAAACACTATAAGTGACTTTCAATCATACTTGACTTTTACACTATAATTTGACTTTTAGCTGTTATATTACAAAAAAGAATTGGAGAGAGGCTAGGATTAAATGTGATTTTGAATAATTTTATTAAGATTTAAATTTAATTAAAGTTAAATATAAGGCTATTTATTTGCCAGTCTTGTATTTAATAATTTTTATTTTTATCACATTAAATATATAATTTGGAAAGAACTTCTAAAGGTATCTAATGGCCTGGCACAATGTTTAGGAGGTTTGCTTGAGGTTACAGGATGCATACCTCTGCTATAACAACATATGGAAAAGTCTACGTCAACTGAATTGCACATAATTTTAAGTCAAAAACAATTTCTTCCAGGGCATATTTTTCAGTTTCATGACTACCAGAAAAGTGCAGAAGTTGTAACCAGGTATAAGCTTTATATAAAATTTCCCTTTGCTGGGATATACCATCTATTGCTCTGAGGTACCTCTGAGAAAATGGAGGAAAGAACTATTAAAAGCAGCCTCAAAGATGAGCACCCTGAATAACCATCCTTTGAGAAATCCAAAAATCAAAAATATGCTATGAGGAATTCTCAGTAGCTGCTTATCCCATTCCTCAAGCTATACAAAATCTAAGCTTGTGTAAGGATATGGTTAAGCAGGCATTTGAGTGATTAAATGTGTTTCTGCTTGAATTATTTCATTTCATTTCATATTAATTTTAATTGTAGTATCTCAAGCCTCAGAGCAAGTTTCTCCCACTGGCAAAAGAAGAAATGACATGTCAGCCCAGAGAATAACTAGAATTGCTCAACCCACATGCAATGCCTGAAAGTTATGATATAGGCAGAGCGCCTATCATTCTTGTCTATATAAAATGTCTATATAGGTCATGCAATTTTATCCACAAACGCATCCAAATAATCGAAATAGGAATTATGGAAACATTGCTATTCCAGTCCAGAAAGAAAGAGGTCATAGATTAATCATGTAGCTTCCCCATGGTGTTTGGACAGTGTTACGAAAGGCTCCCTTACACATAGCTTCACAATAAACATCTAAAGCAGACCTGCACAACATAAGGTCCACTAACCAATCTGGTGTGGCTTGTTGGCATTCTTTAGAAAGTCAATAAATTTGCTATTACTGCCCCCCAAACTGTCCTGTCAAGAATCTCTAACACTGTCAGGTCTCACCACCATCAGCTCAGGTGGGGTTACCACTCTGCTAGCCAACAAACATTAATCAGGGTCCCAGGTATTCCTCTACGGCCTGCAAAAATTTTTAATTTGTCTACATCACCCCTCCCGCTCTACAGGTTGTACAGGCTTGTTCTAAACTAATCAAGAATATGTTCCCCTTAAAATCTTTTTCTCTTAAGTTACTAAAAAAACACAAAAACACCTGAACACAATTTTACCTCAAGTAACAAAGCTGTAAGTTTCAGATTGGCCCTGGTGAGAATGTGAAGGGGAGGGGGGAACTGTCTGTGTCTTATAAAACTGTAAGCTAGTCTGGGAACCTTGGAAAAAGACAGCAACAAGCACTTCCATATTGTTGCTAAGAAAACTACCTTAACAAGTTAATGAAATTATCAGAAGATCAGCTTTTTGTAGATTCTGCCTAACTGGCCTACACCTTTCACTAACTTGCAGAAAGACCTGAATTCATGGAGGAGTTATTTCAGCCTTTAATTTACCAATGAAGTCTAGGTAAAGTTTTACACCATGAGTGAAATATATTCTAATTCCTCTGTGAATATGTTTAAGAAAGTAGAAGAAAGCAATTTCATTGAAGCCAGTGCTTCAGGCTGCCCTGCAGCAGAGTGGATTCGGATTGAAGAGACTTGGCAAACCTAAAACTTTTTGATAAGATAAAAACGCATTGATGTTGGCTCAGGCTAGGCCCATTTCAACTCTACACTTGTCCTCTGTGTTTCCTTGACATATCTGTTCCTTTTCTCTATCTGCTTTAGCATAACTTTATTTTTCTCTTTTATCTTTAGATGACTACAGCCAGGGACCAGCAGGATTGATTTTTTGTTTTGACTTATTGTTTGAAGATCTGTAACTCAAAGCAGCTCTCACGCTTCTGATGTCTAAAGCCTGGGCAGCATAAACGGTAAATTGAGCTCATGTATCAAAACTGAGTACTGATGGCATTCACAATGAGCCATCTCTTAGTATTTCATTTTGCTTTGGTGGGGGGGAGACAGGTGGGTGCTCATATATTTTACAATAAAGTGACACTTTTAAAATCCATCAGCCTTGGATGTTTTCTCAATTAAAAATTTTATTCATTTATTTTGCCTTCAAGTCAATTGACCTCAGACAGACAAGCCTAAACAATATTTTAAGCAACATGTGGTTTGTCGCTGCCTAAATTCTGTCCCTAAGGCAGGCTTAGAACTCAGGTGTCCCTGCTCCTAATCCAATGTCTGAACCACCAGAATAAACTGGCTATCTTAAACTATTTTTATTGCTTTGTCTTTTAAAAAATTCAGTATGTTGCTACATCAGCTCCTAATGTAGCAATCTTTCCTCTCTCTTCTTTAAAAAAAGATTGTTTGCGTATGAAATAGAAAGCTTATGGCTGAAATATTTTGAAAAGAGCTTTAAAATCTCTACACATTAAAAAAACAAAGTTCAGCTCTACGCAAATACTGCTATGAAGCCCAACTTGGATGGAAAATCAGTGGGAGGCATTTATACTTGTAATTCGAAAGCACAGCAATTCATCAACCATCACTAGCATGCATAAATCAAGGAATGCTCTAAAGCAGCCTATTTTAGATATCTTTGGTATTACCCATGATTCCTGTCGCCATTCTCTCCTCCTGCCCCCTCCCGCCATCCCATCTTCATATCTACAAACATTGCTGGGATATTTGTCAATATAATCCCTTGACAAGAGTTCTAAATAAACAGGAAGGTGAATTATATCAAGTACATTACGTTACAGACATAGTTTCTTTTTTTAAACTGTAGCCCAGCTTTCCCGTTCCCTGAAGTTGCCCAGCTTGATGAAATATGGTTACATATGCAAACATTATCTCCCAATTGTAACCTCATTTTCTGCTCTGCTGGACAGCGTGACCAGCATTTGTCATCACACCTCCCCCGCCTGCTACATCATTCATATGTCTATAATTGTCATCAAGATGTGGCATGTCAGCAGGACTCCTGTGTTCAGAGTTCCCCATCTCTACACAGTCACTCAGGTAACAAACCCATAATCTCATCCTGTTTTCATGATGGTTGAATTACACATAATTGTTCCTGCACAGTGATTGATTTCTGCCTGAATAGAGACCTCTGCCTTTTTTCAATGCAAGCGAGTGGCAGCCAAGTCTCTCCACGGAGGAGGAGGAGGGAGCAGCCTTTGAAGAGATCAAAGCCAAGGCCGCAAGCAGTTGTGCGCCCTGGGAATATGGAAAGCCTTTATGTTCTCAACCCCATTTCCAGCATCATGTTGGATTGCAGCTGCATTACATTTTGCCAGCATTCTTAATGCTTTTAGTATTGACTCTGACATCACTGATAGCTGTTTTAAAGAAACAAAAAGCTGAAATAGGACTTATTTTCACAACTCTGCAATTGCTACATGCAAAGTTTGGGTAGGGGAGAAGCATTTGTTTTTAATCTAAACTAATAGAAAAGTGTGTGAGCACATAAAATTATATAAAATCTCTTAAAATGGGAAAAACATGTTTTTCCTACAAAAGGAACAGAAGGGGAATTTTTGTATCTTGGACCACACAAAATGACTCGATTATTAGGGACATGAATGTGGATGCTTAAACAATGAAATAAAGACTAAATACAAAAAGGCAGCCTAGAAAATTAATAATTCAAGCAACTCATGAAATCCAACTATATGTCAAGTACCCTAGCTAAACTAGATACCTTCCATATTACATACTAGTAACAAATTTTAATATTTTTAATACCCTTACATTCATTCAGGAATAAAAATATTTGTTCTAATAAATAGGTGAATAGAGCTATAATAAATCACTGCCTTTCACTGATTTGAAATTATATAATTTTAAATCTCAGTACAAAACATGACTGTCTTATTCAAAACATTAGTCTGACAATTTCTACAACATATTCATCTTTAAATTAAACTTTGTACAAAAAACATAGATCTATGTCACCATACTACTATAAAATCATTTTGCATTCCTGTAAGGTTAGGAAACATCTCAATACATATGTGGGCACATTAAAAGAGTTTGAAATGTCAGATAAACATCTCATATGAACAAATCAGTGCTTTTCTTAGATTGTGTCATCTGCACCTAACTCACAATGCTGTCTTTATTAGTATTCAACAAAATGCACAGAATCTGTGATTATGAAATTTTATTACTGTTAGCAATATTTGTCAACAGTACAATACTGAATACTTATTTATTTTTTCCTTTGATCATATATAGTTTTCAAATGTTCTTGGTATCTGTAGTACGGTTTTTAGTCCATAAATTTCATAAAATTGATTTTTTTAAAAATACAATAATGAAATCCATTTGGTTCCAATCAGGTAAATAGTGTGATTCTATTTTGTTTTGTTTTGTACAGAAAACATTTAATTATGGTTAGCCCACAAATATCTTAAGTAAAATGAGAATATCCTATATCATTTCCTAGTCCTATGTTTAAGATACATTCACAGAACACTCAAAACCTTTATCGTATTTCTGGAAGAGATACAAAATTCTCCTATCATTTCCATTCCCTTCCATTTTACACAAGATTGTAAGGGTGAAGGAAACAGATTGAAGATATTTAAAAGGCTATCATCTTCAACAGTGCAGCAAATCTTTGCATCATGAACATTCCTAGCAAGCACATCAACCCCATCACTCTTACTCCTCCTCATTTACTCCTTCTGTTGCTTCAACCACAAAAGTTTTTAAAACTTCCTACTGCTAGCTAGTTAAAATATGATGCAGAGTGCTGTTGCTTTTTCTAGATGAAAAACAAGAGTCTGTGGACTGAAAGTAGCAGTGTTGAACAGGGAGAGAGAGAGGGAGAGAGGGAAAGGGAACGGGAGGAAGAGGGAGAAAGAGAGAGATTGTAAGGCAGTTAACAGACTAACTCTTAAGTTAAAAGGTAAAGGTAAAGGTTCCCCCGCACATGTGTGCTAGTCATTTCCGACTCTAGGGGCCGGTGCTCATCTCCGTTTCAAAGCCGAAGAGCCAGCGCTTGTCCGAGGATGTCTCCGTGGTCATGTGCCAGCATGACTAGACGCCAAAGGCGCACAGAACGCTGTTACCTTCCCACCGTAGTGGTCCCTATTTTTCTACTTGCATTTTTATGTGCTTTAGAACTGCTAGGTTGGCAGAAGCTGGGACGAGTAACAGGCGCTCACTCTGTTACAGGGCACTGGAGATTCGACCCGCCAAACTGCCGACCTTCTGATTGACAAGCTCAGCGTCCTAACCCACTGAGCCACCGCGTCCCAACTCTTAAGTTAGCTTTCCCTAATTTGCTATTCTCCAAATGTGTTGGGATAGCAAGCGTATTGTAGTTGGGAAATCAGGAAATTCACAATTGAAGTTATATTCTTGGTAAAACTAGGAGACATATAAGTCTAGAGCAGTGGCTCCCAATCTTTTCTATATCCCTCACCCGTAGAAGGCTTCTGATATATTCTCGCACACCTTACAAAAGTTCAAAATAACGGCAAATACACTATGATTTTGAAAACTCAAGTTTTTGCACCCCCTGGAATATCGTCTCGCACCCACAAGGTGTGCAAGCACCTCAATTGGGAACCCCTGGTCTAGAGCAAGATTTTTATAATTATTCCATCAGATTGCTTTATAACAATAATCCTGCATTAGCACTTAGTAGCTGGGCTGCCCATTTCCATTTCTTAAAATGATTTCCAAGAAAGAATTTGAAATATTTTGCTTTTTGTTCACCAATGAAGTTGCTTATTCTTTTGTATTTTAATATCACTTTTATTTTCTGTCATTAGCTGCCCATACGTATCCCCTAAGCATTGTTTTATCTGATCTACAGCTACAACTTTCAGATGTGAAGAATATATAATATATGGTATAACAAAACAAATAATTTTACAAAAACGTTTATTTAATAAAGAATATCCCACCTTCTACTTGAACAATGCAGTAAGAGATTTGCATGACATTAAATCATTATAAAGGTCATAAATTTTCAAAAAGTCAAACAGGACATAAAAATTAAAACCCATTTTATAACATAGACTGATTTCTGGATAAATCTCAGAAAATAAACAGTACTGGGGAGTGGGAATTAATTTTTTTATTTATTTATTTTTTTATTACATTTATATCCCGCCCTTCTCCGAAGACTCAGGGTGGCTTACAAGCTTAATCAGGTGTCCATAGTCAATAAAGAACCAGTGATAACTAAAATTTCATAAATAAGAATTTCATCAAAGCTGAGCAGTTCCCATGAGTTTCTGTAAAGAACCTCAGGAAATGTTATTCATTTCAGAAAGAAATGAATAATATAACTTGAATGAAGCATATAATAGAAAGAACAGACTTCTGGGATATCCCAAGATCTTGTCGATCGGAAGGTCGGCAGTTTGGCGGGTCGAATCCCGAGTGCCCCGTAACAGTATGAGCACCTGTTACTCATCCCAGCTTCTGCCAATGTAGCAGTTCGAAAGCACGTAAAAATGCAAGTAGAAAAATAGGGACCACTACGGTGAGAAGGTAACAGCGCTCCGTGCGCCTTTGGCATCTAGTCATGCCGGCCACATGACCACGGAGACGTCCTCGGACAAGTGCTGGCTTTTCGGCTTTGAAACAGAGATGAGGACCGGCCCCTAGAGTTGGAAACGACTAGCACGCATGTGCGGGGGAACCTTTACCGTTACCTTTTACCTATGATGGCAAAAACCTATCTCCCTATTTTATTTCAAAGAAAAATGCTTCTAAAAACTCAAAGCAAAGTACAAAGAAAGCAGATGATTAGTGTGTTCTAGCAAAGAATGGGGAAAACAATCAGTTTCATTTTGGTTATTGCCAATTCGTGCCAAAGCTTTCTGTCATTACAACTGTAATGTCTGTTTTAATTTACAGCAAAAATTATAAGGATGCATGTCACACAATTTTTAAAGATAATCCTTTTTAATAAAAATATATTTTGGAATTCAGTATTACATCACACAGACTTATCTTCTGTGCAGAGTTGTGCAGAGTTTAAGAGCAGATATCTAATTTTTCTTGAGATTCATATACCAAGTCTTCAGAAATCTGGACAGCCTCTGGCTAGTAAAAATCACTTTCTTGCATGGAAGCTTTTATAGCCTGGAATAAAGTTAGTGGTTCTTACGTTTAAAAATTACGTGCATGGTGAAGAAATAACAATAAGCCTGACAAACGTCTAGGTTTTAAGAGAGGAAGTAATTTCTGGGGTCTAAGTAGAAGGCTGTTAAAGGACATACATAAAAACTTTTATTTTATTACAGGTCACTTCAAAATACACCTTCATTTTAAATGATGACTACTAGATCAAAATGCAAGCCCAGAAACCGTTCTAGGACAACTGCTAGTTCAGTTTTAAAACATCTCCTGAAGGCAAACCTGCATAGCTTTGCTAGGAAATAGGAATGCAGGAATGCAAGAGGTGGAAATGCTAATTTCTGCTTTGTCAACAGAGCAGTTCTTGACAACAGAAAAAGCTTCTTTATATAAATAGGTAGAGATCTTTCCATCCCACTTTCAATTGTTAATATTAGGAAGAGACATAATAACTTTTTCTAGCCCAAATAAATAAATTGCATATCTGTTTAGTTGAACTAGCTTTAGTATTGAAGATTTGATTACATGAAATTTCTCATAGTATTCTCTCGTAAGGGTGTGTCAATAATGATGATTCTAATTAATTAATATTCCCAGTCTTTCAGAATCTTGAAATATTTGGATTTGGATAGTTTGTTAGGAGGTCTGTTTAGGCTATTGGAGATGACTAGTGGAGTTGATGCTGAGAGCTAATGACAACAACTTTCTTTATGAAAGGACCTCTGTTTCAAAACATACCGTGGCTGTATGAAGACACTCCCTCTCCACATCCATTACATATTTCATGCATGCTTATTCCAAGATCTAACTTTTAAATTTCCAAATATTTACTGTTCATATATTGGCTGGGTTCACAGATTGTACAACAGCACGACAGGTTTTGACTGGTCTTAGCCAAATTTATTTTATCCCACCTTTATTATTTTTACAAGTAACTCGAGGTGGTGAACATATCCAACACACGTTACTCGTCCCATTTTCTCCACAACAACAACCCCGTGAGGTGGGTTGGGCTGAGAGAAAATGAATGGCCCAAAGTCACCCAGATGGTGTTTATGTTTAAGGTGAGACTTGAAATCATGGTCTCCCGCTTTCTAGCCTGGCAACTTAACCACTAGACTGAACTGGCTCTCTATTTGCTATATTGCCCATTTTTAATTTATAGATTGATCACATTTATAGTCACCCATATCACCAAAGGTGACTCTGGGTAAAACACAATCACCCATGCATTGTAGATTCTAAACCAAACTTTAGGATTGTAACATGATATTATGCAATCAACTAACGACTATATATTAGGAGACTAGAGAAACCTTTTTTTGCCTTTCTTAATGTAGATCTTAAGGCATAATCTTTTAGAGCGACATGCCAGATTGTTCACCCATTCTTTTTACCGTGCATCAGATTAATATGTTTAATACATATGTACACATTAATATGCCTTAACATTCAGAATGTCTATATTATATTTATATTTATATTTATATATATAATATTTTTATACCGCCCTTCTCCTGAAGGACTCAGGGCGGTGTACAGGGCAATAAATATAAAAACAGAATACAAAAGTTAAAAAACGATTAAATATAAATTAAATATAAATAAATATAAATTAAATATAATGCCCAAATTTAAAACAATAATTAAAAACATATTAAAACCCCTGCCCTAACCCATCAAACCAGGTCTAAGCCTAGTCAGAGAAATATACTAACACATTAGATAGATTCAAATAGACTAGTTTATTGAATGCAAAAGTTAATTTAGAAGCAAGTTAATACATATGCACACACATTTGTACTACTGTATTTAAAAGTGGTGAATGACTGGGATACTTCATCTAATACATGTATCCCATAACTAATACGGGAAAATGCTTTTTTTTTCTTTGGGAAAATGAATAGAAACATGGTTCATTCTTTCGTATATTGCCTGATAAAATAGTAAAGTGTTGCTCTGAGGAAGGTAAAAATCCACCAACAAAAAAATAATTAGATGGATCTTTACTCTCTTAACTACCAAAAGTATAAAGTACAAAGGAAGTCCATTTTTACTAGAAAGCTGAAATCAATTAGATCTCTGCATCAATTTTATCTATAACAACTTGTTTTTGGAACACACTGTTACTAAATGAGCCTAATGAAATCTGTATAACAACCAACCTGTACATATTCTAAAAAATATTAACCCAAGCTTATTTCAATGAAAGAATGTCATCTCTTAATATTTATTTCATATTACTTTGAGGTATTTGGAAATATGCCTGTGTAAGCAACTGTGGACAGTGGAATAATTCTGTAGCAGCTTTTCAGTCTGCTTAGGAGATATTTGATTCTTGTTCCAGCATTAAGTATTGAAAAAAAATATTATGTTGACTATCACAAGTGCACATTTTAATAATGATATCTTAAGAAATAATGCAAATTGAAAAGATTTAAGATGTATCAATTAAAATTAAATATTTATTTGGATGTCTGAATGCAAGTACAAAAAGTTTTCTAAAAAGTACTTCGTGAAGTTATTTCCGCTATTTTGTAAAATATTTCAATATTACTTTCCATTGTAATAGATAAGTCTGACAGTTTTGTTTCTACCCAAAGCATTTGAAGTCTACATTAGTTTAGACAAAGAGGATACACCTCTGGAGAGCTTGTGTCAACCTCATTGCCACTTAAATCAAGAAATGTGGCAATATATAATGACACTTTCCAGATGTGTAAGGCAGTGTTTTTTTTCTTTTCAGTTTGTGCTATATTGAGCAATTGTTCCAGAGTTTCCAAATGCCAGATCAGTTTTTGTTTATAGTTCGGCCTTTCCAGTCTTAAATTGTAATTCTCCGAGGATAATTTGAAGACCTTGACAGATATATCTACTATACTAAAGTACTACACAGTACAGAGAAAATGAACACATCCAGAATGGCAGTTTGCAGGGTGAGATATTCACAATGTAGAACAATACAGAAAGCATCAAGCTTTCTGTTAAAATAGCATAGGCAACAGGATGCTGAATTACATTGCCCAACCCTCCTTGCCATTGACCATAGTTTGTCAGCAACACCTGGAGTGCCCTAGGTTGCTAATCCATGTGCTGCTACAAACAATAGGCAATGTACTTAGCTAGCTTTCAGGCTGAGCTCCTTGCTAATCTACTCTAAATTTTTATTCCGAAGTGCCAGATTACAGCCTTAACACTTGCACCCATAAATGTTTCCCAAGGTGGTTAATTTCTACTCCACAGAATAGATTATGAAAATCTATTTGCATCATGGGTTTTTATCCTATGTTAAGGTATTACCTGGTTTTCATTAGTATGTGGCATTAACTGCCCAAGTGTATTGTGCAAACCATAGCTTGTCTGAACATGTGGGAACCCAGACAACAGGGTTTATTTAATTAAACTATAATTCAGAATTTAATTCAGACCACAAACCTTGCCATAGCTCACAAATTATTTGAAGAAGAAATGTATTAACTTGAATAATATATAACCAAATGCATGTAGTTGGCAATTAATGTTTTATTTCCAACAACATTTAGATCCAAACAGAACTTTTACTAGTTTAACCACACCAAGCAGAACAGTATCTTTTAAACACAGTTACAGATCAACACAATGCCTGTTTGCCAGATATTGGGAAATTCCTAGCTAGACAGGAAGGAGGGATTAAGTAGGGAGTTAGCCTTGAGTTGTGATACAGCTGCAAAGATCCAGGACTGGTACCCACCCACCCCAAACTCCATGGAATCTTATCTATCTATTCCCAAGAGAAGGCAGGGGGGCAGAGATCTACCCCGAGGCCCCTTTCTTGTGGGGTACCCCAGGGGTCGGTTCTCTCCCCCCTCCTTTTTAACATCTATATGAAGCTGCTGGGTGAGATCATCTGTGGCTTTGGGGTGAGGTATCACCAATATGCTGATGATACCCAGTTGTTTATCTCCACCCCGAGCCAACCTGGTGATGCCCTTGACGTGATGTCCCGGTGCCTGGAGGTGGTGTGGGTCTGGATGGGAAGGAACAGGCTCAGCTGAACCCCTCCAAGACCGAGTGGCTGTGGATACCGGCATCTTGTATTGTCCAACATGTTCCACCTCTTTTGATGGGGGGGAGCTATTGCCCTCCTCAGAAAGGGCCCGCAACTTGGGTGTCCTCCTGGATTCATGGCTTAATTTGGTGGATCATCTAACTGCTGTGACCAGGGGGGACTTTGCACAGGTTCGCCTGGTGCGCCAGTTGCGCCCCTTTTTGGACTGAGATGCTCTATGCACAATCACCCATGCCCTTGTCACTTCTCACCTGGATTACTGCAATGCTCTCTACATGGGGCTGCCCTTGAGGTGCACCCAGAGGCTTCAACTGGTGCAAAATGCAGCCGCGCGGGTGCTTATGGGAGTATCTCGATACTCCCATGTTACACCACTCCTGCACGAGCTGCATTGGCTTCCGGTTGCCCTCCAGGTGCGATTCAAGGTGCTGGTAATTACCTTTAAAGCCCTACATGGCTTAGGCCCGGGATACTTGCGAGACCACCTGCTGCCAATGTCAACCTCCCATCGCCCGGTTCGCTCCCACAAAGTTGGCCTCCTCAGGGTGCCGTCGGCCAGGCAATGCTGGCTGGCAACCCCCAGGGGAAGAGCCTTCTCTGTGGGCATGCCGACCCTCTGGAATGAACTGCCTCCGGAGCTGCAGACGGCCCCTGACCTTCGATCATTCCACCACGCCCTGAAGACATGGTTGTTCCAACAAGCAGGCCTGGACTGATCATGGTTTTTTAAATTTGGTTTTTATCAGCTTAAATTGTCCTTTATTTCTTTATTTATTGTTTAATTCTTTTTTAATCTTTGTATTCTATGTTTTTTAATTTTTTATTGTTGTGAACTGCCCTGAGTCCTTAGGGAGAAGGGCGGCATATAAATTTAATAAATAATAATAATAATAATAATAATAATAATAATAATAATAATAATAATAATAATAATAATAATAATAATAATAATAATAATAATAATATAAAACAGTCTGGGAAGATTCCTATACTGTAGACAGAATACAATAAAGTAGTTAGCTTGAATTCTACATGTGTATATCTGGTTACTTGCATCTGATGCCAATACAGTATAGGTTTCTGTAGCTCTTTTTCCAATTGTTGCTTTTAAGGTTAACAATATAAATTTTCCTTTTACTTTGCTTCTTCAAGACCCTCTGACACTACTATTTTGTAAAGAAGGGTTCAAGTCAGGATGGTTTCTAGTAGAAACAATCTGGTGCCTAAATCTTACACTTTCCTATCGTTCTTCCCATCTACTTCACCCTCCTGGCCTCCATTCTTCCCTGTTTTTTCTACAGTTCATCAAACTTATCCAATCATTGAAGGCGGGAATACATGTAATTGTAGTTGTTACTATGGACTGGGTCGCTAACATTTTATATATATATAATAATCCCTCCCTGATATAGCTGACAAAGCAAGAAAGAGCCTGTGGCCTAGAGGTTAACATAACTGCCTAACGTGCAAGCAGCCCAGGTTCGAATCTCAGAAGGGTGTGGCTGGCTGATGAGAGCAAAACAGCTTGAAATAACTATACCAGTCTCCCTTTAATTCTTTGTTAGCAATCCAAATTATATATCAATTTCTATAGTTTTCTGTTATTACATTTGTCTAACTGGGTGATCTTGCACAATAGTAAAAAAATAAAAACAAAAAGATATAAACAGTATATATAAACTTTTAGTACACTAGCACCACAATCAATATTTTTACATTTGCTGGGCAATGAGGTCAGCAACTAGCAATTCATTTCACCTGTACAGTAGTCCTTGATTTACAACAGTTCATTTAGTGACCATTTGAACTTACAACAGCACTGAACAAAGTGACCTACGACCGTTTTTCACACTTACGACTGTTGTGGCATCCCAAAGGTCACAAGATCAAAATTCAGATGCTTGGCAACTGGTTCATATTTATGACAGTTACAATGTCCTGGGATCAGATGAGAACGTTTTGCAAACTTCTGACAAGCAATGTCAATCAGGAGCCAGATTTACTTAGCAACTGTGTTTATTAACTTAACTCCAGTGTTTTGCTTAAATGTGGCAAGAAAGGTAGTAAAATGGGGCAAAATTCATTTAACAAATGTCCCACTTAAGAACAGAAACTTTGGGGTCAATTGTGGTCGTAAATTGAGGACTACCTGTATTTATTTTAACAAAGAAAATAGTGTGAGTGAATGCAAAAACTAAAGAGGAATAAGTTTGCCTATGAAGATTTTTGCCAGAATATGAGCAGGTTCATTGAGGAATTGTAAAAAAATAAATAAGTCAGCTTAAATCCTGGAATGTTTTACATGTGGAGGTGAAGACTGGTCATTAAATGTTATACATGTGAGTGTATGCATAGAATAAGGAATAACAAAAAATATACAATGTCCTCTTACTTTAACAAAGACATTTAATGAATGTTTGGATAAATGTATAAGGAATGCTTGCGATGACATTAGATGTGGTCATTGGACACGAATGTTAATCTACTTTTTTGTGAAGGCAATGTTATGCAGCTGGCTGAAGTCTGGAAAGGTTGTCAAATATTAAACAACAAGGAGTAATAATCCAACAATATATTGAAGATAAAGATAGGTGTGTTCAACAGGAAAAAAATGAACATTTGCAAGTTATATAGGGAGTGAGAAGAAGTACAGTAAGTAAATAAACATGTACACTTTGATAGAAAGTACATCTCAGATAAAGAAATAGATGCAGAATCTTAAAATTTAAATTTTGGCAGTGAAATAATATGTACTATATTGTCTATTACGATGAATGAATGCATATAGAAAGTCAAAATAGTAGCATATGAAAATGTATTTGTGAATACTTTCTAATATGGAAAGGAGATTTGGATATGTCAGGAGAAACAACATGTGCAATGGAAAAATGAGTGAATGTATAGAAAACTGAATGGCCAATGTTAAAGAAGTACCATGAAGAGATTTGGTATAAGCAGAAAATTTTAAAAACAGAATTGCTAATCATCAAAGAAGAGTCATCAAATCAACAAAAAAAAAGGAAAATAATAATGGAATGTATGAGATCTTTAAAAAGACAGAAGTGAGAAGACACGGTAGCATATGAAGTGATCAATGGCTGAAGTGAGAAGAGGAAGGGTTTGCAAAAACAGTAAGCACTATATGGTGAATTATATAGATATAAAATAGATTTTTGTTTCCTTTTCATGATCTTTAATCTTTAATTTTTGCTTACTATTCCTTACTTGGCACTTGACACAATACTGTTCATCCAAAAAAGAAGTAAAATCCTGGGCATTTATATATGCACTGGGTGAATGATGGTTTTAAGTTCAATAAACAATCCTGCCCTTTAAAATATTCATATAACATTATTGTATGCATAGTCTTCCACATTAAATAATTTCATTCAGCCTTTCCAAACAATGCTACCATTAGCTATGCAAGATGGAGAAGAAAGGATATTAAAGATATTTATTTAAAATGCTTATATAGCCAAACCTTTGTTTAAATCCATTATTATGCAGAGAAACACAAGTATGCATTCAATATCATTTGAATGAACCACGAGCACTGGAATTTTGTCATGTCTTAATCCTTTTAAGGTGTATGTATATGTGCATATGGGCATATTTTAAAATCTACCTGAGCTCAAAATGTTATTTTCTTAGTATCACTTGGTAACGGACAATCTCTG
Source organism: Vipera berus (assembly GCF_964194415.1). NCBI lineage: Eukaryota > Metazoa > Chordata > Lepidosauria > Squamata > Viperidae > Vipera > Vipera berus. The sequence goes on from NC_138209.1 coordinate 23,212,706, forward strand.
TTGGCCAAGAGGTAAAGAAAACCATATCCTTTCAATGAATCTTTCCATGGAACATAAACATAGGCAGATTGCAAGGAGAAAATGCAAAATCTTTCACTTCTCTATAATCAAATTGAAAGAGTTTGACCTTTAAGAAATACATTTTCTATGGTTCTGCAAATTTCCAAATTTTACTATTGAAAACCTTTGAAAATTACCAAGAAAAAGATGCTACAATTAGGAATATGTAATAAATGTACTCTGCCAATTTATGTATAAGAATTTTTTCCCTCCAAGAACAGTTTATTTTTTAAAGACTACAGTACAAGAACAGTATAGATACTATAATGTACATATAATATACAAGATTATATTCTTAACTATCTGTGCATCCTCTGGCTTAAATTATTGCTTGTGCTACACTATTTGCCACAATATGCCTTCCTTCCTTGCAATTCTTTAAGAATTATATAAAAAACTTTCAAAATAAAATAAAAGCATTGTACTCTGAAATTAAAATTAAATTCCTTTCACCATATAATCAGGCTTTTAGTAACATGTTCTCACATTTGGGTAGCTTCTATTCACATACATATTGGATATCACTAAGATTGGGATGCTTCTTAAAATGAAGGTAAGATTCAACTTTGATACTGCAAATTACATTTATAGCAGTTTTAAAAACTTAGTGCTTAGTCATTTACTATTCAAGAAAGCATATGGCTCTTCCATTGAGCAAAATATTTTTAAAGTAGCAATCTAATAATTGCAACAAGAAACATCTTACTGAGAATCCAAGACTACGTAGCACAGAATTAGTTAATGTTGCCAACCCAAAATTTTACTCAACCTCTAATCTAATTGCTTGGGAAAGAGATGCATACAGATTGGTCAATATGTGCAGTTATTTACAGGAATAAAAAACATGAACGTATACATAGCTCACTTTCTTCTCTATCCCTTTCCATTAGTTCCCACTCTGCTATGTCAGGAACTGCCAAAAGGGGACCCAAAGCTATGCTCACAAGGATTAAACATCTCAAACATTTGTGCTACGTGATAGCTTGCTTTGAGAAAGGCAGGCTTTTGCCTTTCAGGGCTCCACCTGCTTCTCCTGCATCCTTCCATAGTTTATAGCAGCTTCTTAGTAAATCTGATGGTTGTAACTTCAGACATTCCATGATAATATGATGAATTTCAGAAAGAAAGTAAGCTATGTAAAATATAACAGGAGAGCTTTTGAAAGAAAATAAGTAACTGTTAAAAGATTGTTCCAACAAAAAACAGTAATCATTCTCATTGTTTATAGCACAATTTATTATTTTAGGAAATTCACTATATTAGAGTAAGGTTTTTATAGATTTTTTAATATTTCACATAATTCAGCCTACTCAAATTTCTGTATGCTTAGTTGTTATATATTACTGAAAAGAGATTTTGTAAACAAGATATGATGAGGAGTTATCACATAATATATCTTGCTCATGGAAGGAACTATGCTCTGTAGCCCAACGATATGAGTAAAATTAGAGGAATCAAGATGTAGAAAGAAAACTCCTAATACTGTAGATGCCCAGACTTACTCATCCCTACATAAAGCTGCAACTTTCCCCCAAATAATCTAGAGTACCATACATACAGATACTATATACAATTTATCTAACAGAGTGCAATTTTGAAATCATAGCATCAGAATGTACATTGAAAACTGTGCCAAAAGACACTGACACATATATTGCTGTTCTACTACACTACCACATTCAAATACAAGTGCCCTATTAGCAATATCCTTTGGCTTGGCGTCTTATGCAATATGCATTCAAGTGTTTATATGAGCTGCATTAAAACATATTTTAGAGAATTTTTGTATGTACATTTCTTTTCAAGAGTATTTGCAGATGATATACTCAAAATATTCAGGGTTGCAGAATTAGATTAGCATCCCAAGAAGAGGAAAAAATCACCAAGGGTTGCACACTATACATGTTTTTCTCCACGTTGAAACAATGGCAACAGAACTTTTATTAGATAAGGGGAAAGTATATAAATCTTGTAATGGGATTCATTACATTCCCTGAACATGAATAAATCAATAAACTGAGTATAAGCTGAGAAAAAAAAAGCTGTTGCCCTTGAATTTGAACCATCATTATTTGAACTGACACGGGCAACATATATAGTCAATAGGTGAACATTTTGTTATGCTAATGAGAAATTCCACGTATGTAAATAAAACAGATCCACAGATATGGCTATTTCAATTCAACCAAGAACCATTTCCATGTAATCTATCAGAGCAGTCTATTTATTTATTTATTTATTTATTTATTTATTTAACAGATTTATATAGCCACCCAACTCACACATAGTAACTCCACATGGCATACAACAGTCCTCACTCTGAATCTGTCTAAAAAGAGAAAGATGAAGAAGCTGTGACAGAAAGTGGGGGTTCTCAAACTGGTGTATGCCAAGAAAGTACAAATCATGAGAAGTCTAGTGAGTTTAGGGGAAAATCCTCCTAAAGACTACTGCAAATATCCCAATTTTTTCCCTCTCAATTTCCTCCCCAATTCAAATTACTTCCAATTCTAATCCTAACCCTCTATTCACTTCCTGTGTTATGGGATTTCATGTAAACTCTATAATTTTTTTAAAACATACAAGGTGAATGAAATCATAAAGAATTTTCCATCCTATCACTGAATGACACAACCCACAATAAAACAATAGGAAAATACAAAATAATGACTAGCTTTCAACTTGTTCTGTACCAGCCTGCTACCGCCCCTGCAGCAAAAACAGGGACGACCCCTTTACAAACGGCAAGAGGCTGGAATAAAGCCTGCCAAATTTATTCACATAAAACAAGAGCAAGACAAGACACCAACCATAAAACACGAGCTAAGACGCAGGAACAATCCAAGCAGTTGCCTTCAGCAAACCAGCCCTCCCACACATTCCCCTTAAATACAGTTCAGGGCGTGGCCTCTCTGTGCCTCCTTCCGAGGTGCCCCATTGCCTTCCTCTGTTTACTCCTGACTGACTGCCTCCTGCGTCGGGCGTCCTTGAACAGGGCCAGCTGTGGGTCATCTTCATCCATGCTGTCAGGCTCACACAGCTGGGTCTGCATCGTGACCAGATGAGAGGGGCCTTGCTGGGGGCTCTCATCAAGCTGTCCAATCCCCTCAGCAAGCTCTTCAACACTCCCCTCCTCCTCCTCTGAGTCGTCCAACCCAACTACCGAACCCACAGGCTGACCCTGAATCACAACACAACTATGGTAAAATCCCTAGTTCCAAAGTCTTCAGATATTTGAAAATGTATTTCGCTAAGAGTATGCCTTTTTGTTCAAAGAGGTACAATAAGTAGCTGATCAAGGTAATTACAGTGATATAGGAGAAGATACATTGATTATTTCAGAAAATGAACAATATTATTATCACCTTGTAAAGTCCCTTTACTACAAATATGTTTGATATAAGTTCTGGGAGACTATTGTGCCATACTTTCTATTTTCTGAATTATCAAGCAAATCATTAAGTGCATAAAAGACTCAGAAATACTGATAGGTCCAATACTGATATGATATTTAGCATTAAAATTATTCTCTTCTCTTCAACCATCACATTTCAGTTTAGGCAGAAATACAAAACCATTATAAGTTACTGGCACTCTCCAATACAGTTTCAACCTATTCATCAAGCCAAACCAATTATTAGTCTCTAGAGGAAGCCAATGAAAACATTTTGTAGAAGATAATATTTAACTATAAATTTTTAATTGTTTCATATATTGAATGTTTGGGCATTTGGCTTGTTTCTAGACAAATCGTAGCATGCTAATATACAACAAAATACTTCATGTTTGGAAGTATGCACATCACTGTGCCATCTCTTCTCAAAAGCACTGCAGATAACATTGCAATCCACCATCTCTAGATACACAATGCAATACATTCATGTTTACTTAGCAGTAAACCCCACCAACTTAAAACAGGATTACTACTGAAACAGATCAGGTTATTTTTAGACCATTTGAAACATGGCAGACTACTAAACCAAGTTTGCCATTAGATGCACAATGTCCCAGATGAACAAGAAATTTTGAAATTCTGTCTATATGATAAGATATCACGAGGACCTTTTTATATGCCTGCATAATACTTTAGGATTATATGTGCATTTTATAGATGTGTGTTAAATTCTATGTCTCATGCAATCAGGGCTCAAAGACAGTTGAAATCATAAAGAATTGTGTGCCATGTAAAACAAATACATTTTAACATAAGCTGCTTTAGTACATTACAATTCACTTCACTTTCCATCTTTATAACATTTCAGTGTATAACACTTAGTGTTATAATAATCTTAGAGAGCACAATACCTTAAAAACTCAGAAACCCATAACCTCCTGTGGATTTTCCACCATGACTTAAATAATTTAAGCAAGCCCTAAACCAACACATTTACATGAATGAAAAATGCCCAACGAGAAAAATAACATTAATCTTTGGGACCGTGAAAAATTAGCTCTTGCAATAATTTTCAGTTTTAAAATATGTTATTGTGGATATCAAATGGATAATAGCCCTAGCTTTTTGTCTGAAGTATTGTCAATACTGAATACTTGTTCCCATTTTTATATTAATATAAAGGGAAAAATTTTGCCCAGCAAAAATAGATAAGATTGTCTTACCACTAGCCCAACTCAAACCCCAGATTTATTGGGTTTATCTAGTAAGATATGCTGGGGACTTCAGTCTCTTTAAACCTAGGTAACCACTAATGGAGCAGCCTTACACATGTTTCTCAGAACTAATCAGCTTAATTGAACCAATGAAGCTTAATCCTAAGAAAACTTAAAAGAAACTTAACAATTGCTTTGGCAACTGCCAGCATCTACAAAGATGTACTTCATAATGAACATCGCAAACATATGTCAATGGTTACATCTGCTATTGAAGTTATACCACCCAGTCATTCTGTACAATTTACCCCTTATGCTCTATTACAGGTTTCTGAATATTATTAAAAATGTCTGTATGCAATTAGAAATGATTCTGAAGAGAAGAATTTCCACATAGCAGGAAGGAGTCTTCTGAAATGTTATCAAAACTAAATATTTGCTGCTTGGTAAACAAAGCTTGTCTTTCCAAAGTTAGCTTTCCTTCATTCATTGCATTAAAAACAACACAGAGACACAGACACATATGTATATATAAGGAAAACACTTACTGTTCTAGGAATTGGTGGAGAAAGAGATCCATTAGACATATATGGATCATTGTTCATATTTGGCATCATGATATACCCGGAATAACCAGAATAAGGTCCTTTATTGTACAAAACACCGTCTGTGTGTTTACCTGTAAAAAGCAAGGGTTATTTTAGTCTGTTCTTTACATTTCTAATGTAAGAGAAATTTTCATATAACACGATCTTCATCAAGCAGCTTTAGCATTTTTTAAAGATTCATCTTTGCTTTCAGTCTTTTCTTAGTTAGGTTTTAAAACCTCTTGAAAGAATATCAGCATATAAAATTTTAGCTTTCCATATAAATGCTGTGTGATAGGTTGTACAGTTTGACTATTAGTGAATATTTCCAACCTTCAAAATAGCAGTCTGCCAGGTCTCTACAATATTAAAACATCAAATAAATCTGTTTACGCCTACAATGTACAGAGAAAATATTTATATACGTGGCCTAGATGTGCTTTCTCTAATGATTAATATGCACTTTATAAAATGTGTAATTCTAAAACTTTAGTAGTCTTTATATGTGCCGCATGATCTGGCTTATTCTGATTGGGCCAATTAGAAGCAATTAAGGAAAAAAGAGTTCAGGCCGGCATACAACAATACCCTGCTGGTATTGGTGAGCCTGTTCATTAGAGGAGACTCCATTTTTGATCTGCTTAATATCTAATTTAAATAATAATGGCTAGTTTGCAAGCCGTGTAAGTTGGATTTAGGTTGTCCATATTTATTGACAAGTCCTTCACAATTACTGGATAACGGAAGGCATGTCTATGTTGAGGATTTGACAAGAAGCTGAAATATTTTGTGGTTAAAAAAAATTATTCGCCTAACTGGGCTCAATGAAATAACTTTATTTGACCAAATATCCAGCAGGCCTTCTTACAATTCTTTAATTAGCAGTACTTTAGATCTCCAGTGCATCGTTTGAATTAAACCGATTCCTTCATCACAGTTTTGAAAAAAGGGTTTGTTATTAACCACTTTTGTAAAGCAAACAAATAAGCAAACATTTGAGCACATAAAATAGTGCTGTCCTGTCTTGTAAGAATAGCATACATATACTTTCCTAGCAAACAGATAAGAAATGTATCTTTTAAAAACTATATTTTAAAAAAATGGACACTGGGTTGATTGGGGAAACATTCCCATGGCATAGAAACACAATGTCAGCTGGCAAAATCACCTTCATAACCAACAACCTGCATTCAAAAAGAATGGGTTTGGTTAGATGGCCCACCTATACAGCTTTACTCAAATGCTACAATAGCCAAACTAAATAGGGTTTAGCATCACAAATCCACCATCTCAACAGTGAAATCCAAAGACCATATAGTGTATTATCTAACCATAATATATACTGACTGGGATCAATAGATGTATTTCCAATATGATGGGAAACTGCCAGGTTGGTTAAACCTGCTACAAACACGACATATCTTACCTTCCTCAGGATGTTCTCTGCCTTTTTCATAAGCTTCCTGAGACGGGCCTTGCCTAGACACCTAACCAAAAAAACAAACAAAACAATCACATATGATGTCTACCATCTTTTGTGGTACATTGACCCCATAGTAGAAAACTGTCAGTGTCCAAGTTCAGTAAAAAGTATTTTTAAACATTTTACAGGACAAATAAACTAAAGCGAGGTATGTCCCACTTTTCTCTTTTTGCTATAGAAGAATGGCTTCCGTAGTCCGTAGATGTTCGTTTTATTGAAAATGGCATTATTAAAAACTTTTCAAAAAAACTCTCGTTTGCTTTAATATAGGTATGTTAACCAATACTTTATGTAACTCCTTTAAAGTTCATGATTAATTCTGTAATCTTGCTAATTTCAGTCCAAAAATATTCATGGCATGCTATCATATGATCTTATGAGTCATATGAACATGCCTTCAGCATGCCATGAAACTTATTTACAGAACAAACCAATGCACATCTATTCAGAAGTATTACAATGTTGAATGAAGCTTATCATGTAAACATTAAAAAATGGAACCTTATGGGAAAAGGGCACTCACATTATGCTTATTCCTTTTTTTATTGAAAAGTTTTACAATACATTTTTTAAAAAGACAAAACCCCTCCCAACCCCCTCCCCAACCCTCCCCAACACCTCCCTCCCTTCCCCCTCCCCCCTCCCCGACTTCCCAGAGCTCAATACAGGGTATAAAAATACAAGCAATCATAGTCTACCTTATGCAAACAACAATAAAATATTAAATCTATCGCACTTTAACTCTTATGCTTATTCCTTACAAAAAAGGAAAAGACATACTATGTTAGAATTCATAGTAACCACTAGGTATTAACCAAATAACACTAAGTTTGTTAACAACAATCATTTGAACAGGCTCCTAGCTTCATTGTAATCAATAAAATGTTGTACAAATTGATGCATTAATTTTGAAACATTAGAGACCATTCAGACAGTCTCTTTTTCACTGTAACATTGACATTTTGTTGCATGAGAAAACAACAGGTAACTCTTATGCACAACAACAAAACAAAAAGAACAGAAGTTATTTTGTTATTGGAGAAGATAGGAATACAAGTGTCTTTTCCTAGAATAAGCAACAATTGTTAACAAATAACCAGCAATTTAGTGCTGCTGTTTTATAAAACTCAAAGTTAGCTGCCAAAAGCCTGTCTCATTCTGCCCAATGGTAGGACCAGTCCCACTTCACTGTGACACACACACACACACACACACACACACACACACACACGTACCTACCCATAGATAACATTGATCGTGAGTGGAATTTCTTGGAGCTAATATGCTTGGGACCCTTTTCCTAATTATTAGTAGGGCAGGGCCCATTGCTACATTCCTAAAATATTTCTACATCAACTCCTGCCAGAAGCAACAAGAAGAAAGAGGCTCTTTTGACTTATGAGCAGCTATTACTATCTCTGAGCTACCCAGGCTACAGAATAACACTTCTCCAAACTTTCAGGCATCTTTTTCCATGTAAACAAATTCAGACTTATTAATGCATGAAGCAATGCAAGCAGTCGATGCTTCCTTTATGCAAATATGCATGCAGCCTCTGTTTTCCTGCAGTTGCAGTGGGCTTCTCAATTTATAATCAACTCTTAAATCTGAATGGAAATCTCTGTGGTTTTTTTGGAGGAGAATTATGTGACCCTTTGCCTGACAAGATCTATTCTTGTAAACTGTTGAGAATGTTATGAGTAGGGGGGGAAAGGGCAGAATCTGTGTTATTGTCCTGATCATGCCTCTATGTTCTCAGTTCCAAGCCTACTTTTACATCAGGATAAGGCAGGGCACCAAATATAATCACAGTACTATACAGAACACCCAGCACCAAATTCAAGAGTTTGAATCTCAAAGCAGAAGGGAGGGGGGGGCGGTTACAGTTCATCTTAAACAGCTGTCTGCACACAGAAAAAAGGAACCAGTTTGGCGAAAAAAGAAAAAGAAAGCCAATGGGCAAAGGGAGAAAGGCTACTAAAGTGGCATTTTAGCAGCAGTGTCCTTGTCTCTCCTCCCCACCTCCCTCCCTCCCTCCCTCCCTCCCAAGTTGGGGATAAAGTAGCAATAAGATTAAACTCTGGGTAAACAAATCACTCGTTCTGTTTCAGCTCCTGAGCGAGCCCAGGCTCTACATCTCAAGGGCTGGGAGGGGAGTGCAAACAGCTTCAAACTCCGCTCTCTCCTCCCACCACTACGCCAAGCGCTATTCATTCATGGGGAACAGAGGCATATCGGTTTTCAAAGCGCCGTGGTCAAAAAAAATAATAAAAAAAAAACTGTAACCCACTTGGCGGCTTGCAGCTTCCCGTTTTCCATTCTGGGCTCTCCTCTCTCTTCCCCCCCCACCCCTTTTCCTTAGCTGGCCGTGGAAAAAAAAGAAAAGAAACGAGGGAACTTGAACAAGGAAAGCCCTTTAAAATGAAAGAAAAAGAACCATCACTTTTCCCTACTCGAATCCCCGGACCGACTCCAGGCCAATAGATGAAAGCAAGCCGGAAAAGGTTTTCTCCGCGCTCCCACCCAAAGGGAAGCCCACCCAGAGAGCGAAAGCGGACCGTCTCCCTCCGGGCAGGGCTCTGTTGCTCCGGGACTCCCGCTGCTACTACTACCCCTTGAGCGCCGCTCCTTCCAGAAACTTTCCGCCGCTCCACACTCCCCATCAGCCGGGGAGCAACTCTCGCTGGCCCTTCGCACAACCGCGCATCCGAAGTTTAAACCCACTCCCTTTCCCCGCTGCCTACCTCGTGCCCGTTGCTGTTGGGGATCGTTTCCGACTCGTTGACCAGCGACGACTTGATGTCGGCCAAGTCCCCTTCTTCCTCCGGGTGGCTGATCTCGGCGAAGATCGTTTCCTTCTGGGGGTCACCCTCGTCTTTGAAGGGGATCATCTCGTCGGTGGCACAAAGCTCCGGGTCTCCGCCGCCGCCGCCGCCTCCCGAGAGCTGAGGCATAGTGGCTTTTCAACCCCGGGAATAAAGGAAGGAGGGCAAGGAAGGAGGGAGGGCAGAAAGAGAGGGATAACAGGAGGACAGGGAAGGAGCGAGGAAGTTAAAAGGCTTTGGACGCCGAGCTGGCTTTGCGCTGCACTCCTACAGCCTCCCCCCCCTCCGCCCCCCCTCTCTCTCTCAGCCTAAGCGCAGCGCTCTCCTCCCTTTTCCACCCCATCCATATCCAAACACCTGGGGGAGGGGAGAGCAAGCAAGACTGGAGTGTAGCCGGCCCCGTCTACTTTGTCTGCTTTAAAAGAAGGGGAGGGGAAAGGGAGCCAAAGAGGCAGGCAGACTCGCACCCCCCCCCCCACTCCTCCTCCCATGCCGGTTTCTGTTGTGTCTGCAGTTAAGACGGCACGAAAGTGGGACGAGTTTGCTTCTCTGAGAGACACTTTTAACTCTGATTTTCTAACGCGAAGCCGGGGTGGTGGTGGAACCCCGAGGCCCCCCTTTCCCTTCCTTTTGTGAAAGAAGGCACAACCGCCCGATTTTTTTCCCCCGGGGGTGCCTGTGTGTGAAGCGCAAACGCTGGTCTTCGAGAGGAAAAGCCAAACGAGTCCTTTAAAAGGAAGCGTCCTGAGATAACGCGGCCCCGTTAGAAAGCGACCCAAGGAAGGACAAGGGGGGGGGTCTCCGTGGCCCTGCGCGCACACACACCGCGAAGGTCCGGGGCCCAAAGTTGGAGTATGTGCGTGCGGGGGGGGGGGAGCAGGATGCCAATAGGAGAGAAAGGCCGGAGGGAAGAGGGAAAAGCAATCTCGCACAAACACACCAGGATTCCGCTTTTGTTCCTTGGCAGGGAAAGACTTCCCCCCCGCCCCCCGCGCCTCCTGCTCGGCTGCCTAGTCCTCTGCGCCGTCCTGGCTCTCCCGAAGCGAACTGAACCGGGCGGCTGGCATTTACAAGGGGAAACGGAGCCGAAAAATTCCTCAGCTGCAGGTAAAGGAGAAGAAGCGAAAGTTCTCGGGTGGGTGGCGTGAAAGGGGACGCGCCTTAAAAAAGAAGGAGGAGAGGAAGTTAAGTTTCTTCAGGAATTAGAAAAGCACCCCCACCCCAAAACCGAGCCGGGCTGGGCAACCCTTGAGATCAAAAGGCCAACCAACCCCAAACTACTTCCTTGTGCTGCTGCCCCCTTCAGCGATCCACGCGCGGGCGCGGGCGCGCACTCGCTTTTTGGGTGGGTGGGTGGACCGCGCGCTCGGTTTTAGTCGGCGAGAGGGGCGGGCATAGAAAGGTCTCCGTTCGCCGAAGGTGCCGGTTGCAGTTCTGTGGCTCCGGGCCTGCGACGAGGATTTTCCCCCTCGCGCGAAATCGCCGGCGAGGGCTTCTGGTTGTCCGCGAGCTCTGCTGGGCTTGCGAGACGGGCCGCGCGAGGTGGAAAGGCAGCCGCCCACCGCGCTCTCCTCGGCTAGCGTAACTTTGCCGTCCCTCCGCCCGCTTCGCCTCCTCCCCCTCCCCTTCCCCCTCCCGCGCTCTCTGGCTCTGCTGAAAAGGGTGGGGGGCGGGAAGAGAGAAGATGAAAGCGAAGCCGCCGCCTTGATTGACAACTCACTGATAGATGCTCTTGAGAGAAAAAGGAAACGCAGCCCCACAGAGAGAGAAGAGGAGGAAAAACAACCTAAACCGGGAAAGCGTGAGGATGGGCTGGAAAGCTCGTTTCGTCTTAAACCAACCCACAGCACAAAAAGAAAAGGTGCAAAGCCGGGCCAACAAAGTTTTTTTAAAAAAAAGAAAGAAAGAAAGAAAGAAAGAAATCAAAACAACAGGAACGTCTCAGTTCGCTGGAAAGTTTCACCTAAGGTGAAGATGCTGGGATGGGGAGGGGCGGATCAGAAAATAGTCAGAGGAATCCAAACGTAGGGCTGGGTGTTTGTCCCCCCCCCCGTTTGCCTTTGTTTTTCCCTTAATCACAACGGTTGTCCCCGTCCCGTTCTTCTGCGCCGTTGGTGCTGTTTTTGTAAGGATCTGAGACTGGGTGAAAAACAAACAAGGGCGAGGGTGGGCTGGGTGCTGCCATTGGGAGGGGTGGAGGCTTCTAATCCCATCTCTTCCTCCCCAAATCAAGGTCTCCGGAGATAATAAGTAACAGTGATCCGAACATCCCCAGACAAATCTGGGACAAGGATGCATCTCTTGTTTTGTTTGGTTAAGAGTTTCCCCTTTTGCGGAGAAGGGGAGGCCGTGTATCCATTAACAATTCCTGCGGGCTGATAATGGGGTTCTCATATGGCTGTTGCTATATTTACAGTGACAAAAGGCAAACACGTGAACAGACTAATACAGACTTCTGATTCCCGAATTCTAGATCATATTTGAAATAGAACATTTAAATCTGCAATCTTATGCCCATTTGGTCGAAAAGGAAGTCCTATTGAACTGAATGGACTGTGCTGAATACACGTCTGTGTGTGTGTGTGTGTGTGTGTGTGTGTGTATGAGAGAGAGAGTTTATAATGAAGTAACACCTTCACATATTCTCCTTCCATATATTCACATTTAGTCACTGATGTGATAATTGGGCATCAGAGCCTTTTATTGCCTATATTTATACATGCATCTCTGCGAGCACGGGCTGCATGTATAGGGAAAGGAAAAATCAAGATAGACGGCCGAGTTAAACGTTTACTCGGAAATAAATGCTACTGGTTTGGATGGGACTTCTTAATAAATGCTCTTTGGGATGCTGCTTTTGTTGCTCGGTTCTTGTTTAAATCAAATGTATAAATAAATATATCATAACCGGAAAACGGAGGAATGGAAACGTGTCAGGCAAAAATTCAAGTCGATCGACAATCCGTTTTCTGTACAAAAACCCTTTTCTTTGTTTTTGTAAGACCCAAAGAGAAGGACGGATTGTTTCTTGAGGTGATTTTTTTTTAGGGGAAAGTAAAGTTGAAATGAATAACAGCAAATACGAAATAGTTGAAAGGCGCTGCTTCCATCTGGGGACTATAATAAAAAAAATCCAGTTATCTAAGCCTCATAAGGAGAAGGGCTATATGGCTGTGGAGGTGGAGGAACTCGGAACCCCACGATGCTGCATAGAAGCCAATGTTATTACTCCGATGTTTGTTTGTGATCAGAAAAACGCGAGTGGATTTTTATCTAAAGGTCCAAGCGGCCGTCCACGTGGCCCTTGGCGGCACATTTCCGTGGGATATATCTTCTTCACGCCAATGAAGAAGAGAAGGTTTTTGGGAAGCAACTTCCACAGTAATGAATGGGGCGGGAACTTGGTCCCCCATAAACTCGCGTTTGATTCGAGCAGATCGCAGCTGGCCAAAAAAAAAAAAGCTGCCTTTAGGTCCTTCTCTAGCTTGAGGCGGCTGCTTAGAAGCCGAAGAAGTTTTCAGGGGCGCTTTGCTAAATGTTGATCTTGTTCCACCTAATTCGAATCCTATTTTCCCCTTCATGTTAATTGTTGGAGCTGCCGTTCTCATTTGCAGAATCCCTCCCTTTGCCCTCGAGATTATTGTACTTTAAACTACATAATGGGAACCGCTTAAGAGGCGGTAGGAGGAGGGAAAGGGAGAACGGCGCAAAGGGAGACTGCATTTGATGTTACTGGCGCAAAGAGATCTTCCTCTTTGGAAAAAACCAACCCGCTCTCTTTGGAGAAGATTTCCTTTAACAGCCGTCTGCGATCTGAGCGTTTTGCTGTTTAAATGTTGTCACTAAATGCTCGCCTACGCCCCAGGAAGACAGGGAGCGCGATTTGGGTTTAATGGAAAAAGGTGTACGTGTATTGAGAAAAACCTCTTCCCTGTTACGCATTTGAAGGAAACGTTGAGTTATTTTCTAGTAACTAGCAGCAACACCATCACCACCCTGGGACAAGCGTTGTTTTTAAGAGAACTCTTATTGGCTGTCGCAGCGATTAAGCATTCCGGTCTCCAATTAGCACGTGTCTAATCGATTGGAATCGCCATTAAAACACACACACCCCACACACACACACACCGAAGAATGGAAGCGAAATCCTTTCAAGTTTCAACGAGATTTGCGTCGATTTTGGCGGTGTTTACTCTTCCTGGATCCCGAGGGAGGCGGATGGGAGGGAAGAGCAGCCTTCTCCGGGGAGGACTCTTCGCACGGAGGTTTAGTATTAATCTGATCCCTCTAATAAAACAATTAGGAAAGGATTTTATGCCCGTTTCCGAACCTTCCCTCTCCCCACGTCTATAAGCTTCAGTACTCATCGGCTGATAACCACACTTTCCTCCCCCGGTCCCAGGGACGCAAAATACCGAATAGACGAAGTAAAAGATGTGGCTAGGTAGAGCTGTGCGCGGTTCCGTGGTGGGGTGGGATGTACTTCGAACCCCTTAGCCGCGAAGGGACCACAGTCGCAACGAGCAATGTGCCCTGCCCACAGGGTCTCCGGCAAAAGGGCCGTGTGTTCAACTGAAGGGGAGGGAGCAGTGTGCCCCCCCACTTTATGAGAGAAGAAAGAAGACCCCTTTCCCCTTTTCATGCGGGCTGGAGGTTTTCCCGATCGCCTTTTTTGTGTGGGAATCATCTAAAGGAAGAAGCAGAGGAGTTGCGGGGGCGGAGCGAGAAGACGAAAAGTCGGGCTTTAGGATAAACTCGGGAAAACCTCAACCATCTCAGTGCCAGGATGGAGGAAGCCCAGGGCTGCTGCGAGCAGTCGAGAGCAAAAAAAAAAAAAAAAACCCATGCAAAGGATTGTCTGAGTTCGGGCGACAAGCCAGGCTGAAATGTGGTTGACCTGCCTATGATACAGAATGTGGGGGTCACTTTAGCTTTTGGGGATAATTCAGTGAACGAGAGTTAAGCGAGCCACGGGTCAGATTGCTTTGCAAACACGGCAGGTCTTTCAAAGCCCCCGATTCCGCATAGTGACTGGCTGGGTTCCCATGGTTATCATGCTTAAATTAACCATGAGTTGCAGAACTAATGCAATGTTCTGGGTCCATCCGACACATTAAACACTAAACCAACCATAGAGAAATGTGCTTAGCTAGTTTGGGATTCAGTATGAACAGCTATCAGGTTGGCGCATCAAACTAAACTATGATTTGCTTAGTAATAGCTCACTGGCTGAGTAACAATTCTCTGGTTTCACTCCATAGTCAAGTCATAAACCATCGTTTACAAACCACCCTAAAACCAAAAACAATCAGGTCACATTATGAGTTTGTCGGTGCATTGTGTGAATCAAGCTAAAAGATAGAAGTTAGAAATGGAAAGACTAAGAATAATAGGCGTTCTTCCTTGGAATATTATAAATCTCATTCAGCTCTCATGTAAATAGAAACTACTCCGATTAAACCCTTACAGATGTTATATACAAGGTATATTTGTCTATTGGCCTAGGAGGAAAATCCATTTAATCCCAACGCACTTGTCCTTCATGGGAAATCCTCTTGAAGTCAATAGGATTTTTCTCTCCAAATTGAATATTAAAGGGCTGCATTTACTTCAGCGGACCCCCTCATTGAACTGAACTGTGTCTGGACAAAAGCATAGGTTTGGACTAACCTGGTTTATAATACAATCCTATGCTGCTTTCTATTTTTAGGATCTCAGTAATGAAATCCTGTGCATGCCTATTTGAAAGTGAATGCCATTGTCTGGGAGTCCCGAGACGGAGAGGATATATGGGATCATGCGTTTTGGTTTGGTGAGATCCTGCCATCAATTAAACAGCCTTAGTATTAAGTTTGATATGTAAATCTGGGTTTCCTGGTATACCAAATCAGGAATATCCACTGACGTGTAAGTAGCTTCGATCATACACCTTCTCGACTTGGCGCTCTAGATATGCTCCAGAGTTGAGTGATGGGGAAACAGGGCGTACTCATCTAGAGGGCGCCAGGTTGGAGAAAGGCAGACAAGGCACTTGATGTCATCGCACTAGCTTTACTCCTCAAGAAACGTACATTGCCGGCGACGTAGATGAAGACAATCCTGCTCGCCCCCCCTCCTCGAGTAATTATTAATTATTTTCTAGTTTGGAGAAGGTTACAGGCTAAACTAAAGACAGAAGTTGGAAAGTAAGGCTCTGCCTTCTCTCAGTGAGTGAGAACTTCGAAAGGGGCTCGAGAAGGCCTTTAGACTTGCAGGGGTCCGCAACCTTGGCAACTTTAAGACCTGTGGACTTCAACTCCCAGAATCCCCCAGCCAATCCTGCTGGCTGGGGAATTTTGGGAGTTGAAGTCCACAGGTCTTAAAGTTGCCAAGGTTGGGGACCCCTGCTTTAGAGAAATAGTCTAATCAGTTCTGTGAATTTTAAATGCCCTTTGGTCAGCAATTTCATTTTTGATCGAGGGAATTGAGGATCGGTAACACGGCCCCAATATACGCTCTGAAGTAATCCTAGTACCGCTTCCGAGTCTTACTCCCACCTGAGCTACAGACTGTAATGTTAGCAGAGTGCCAGTCCAAGGTTAAGGTGCAGGATTCACAAGAAAAAAAAAGCGCAAGTGGGCAGAGTCGCTCTTCTCAGCGCACCAGGAACATTGCGGGTACATCGGGGTAATAATCATCAGGACCCCGTGTGCGAACTGAACTCAACAAACCTAAAACGCACTTGCACCTTAAAATCCGAGGCGTGTCATTTATAGGGCGCTTCGATTAAGGCTTAAAGACAGCCACTTACCCTAAATGGCCGTCTGCCTTATGTTGCTCTGCGACACCAAGGAAGTTCTTCTTTTAAACTACGGCGCAGTTGACCTTGGGTTAACTATCTTACATAGCCAATTCCTGAACCACAAGTTAGCCAGCCGTATCCGAGCCTCGCACGTCGTGTGAACTCAGTGCATTGAGTTATTGGAGTAAACCACAGACCAATTAACGATCATCTTGGTCGGCCAACGCAGCCAGCTCGTGGACCGGAAAAATATCCGGAAATTTGGTCTATTTAATGAAAAACAAAGGAGGTGGGGTGAAACCAAACAAGCTGGTGGAAAAGGGGAGGGGTGGTGGTGGTCACATTCGGTGAGTCACCTCTTGAAACAAAACGCGTTCGTGAATACATAAATGATGTGTTTATTTACGTTGAGGGGGCGGAAGAGAAAGATACGCGGAGTTAAAGCTTCCTATCGTTCATCCCAAATAAACTGGGGGGATGGCCGGGAAGAGGGGCAGCCAGAAACGGAGCGTTGCGTGAGAAAGGCCACCGCGGCAGCCTCTCCTTATATAGGCAGGAGGCGGGGTTAGAGGGCGCGCGGGGGCGGGGCAGAGGCTCCCTTTGAAGTCCCGCCGGCTGTCTCTTTCATCCTCTCCCCGCTTCCCCTTACTGGCCTCTTTGTGTGACTAAATTTGGCAAGAACCGGGAGCCGCGCCAGGTTTTCCACGTGTGCTCCGAGCGCCCAGCTGAGCAGGCAAAGGTTCTCTTCCGGGTAAGGAGACAGAAAAAGAAAGATCAAAGAGTTTGGGGAGTTGAATCTGAAATGCGGCTTGGAAATAACAGTTCAAAAGAGGAGGCGGGGGGGGGGGAGCACCCAACCTCGCCGAGCCTGACGCATCTCAGCCTCCGGACAAACTAAGTGGATGGAGCAGGAACAACTGAGTTAAAAATCAAAGCAATCAGAGGAGGAAGCGTGTTAGTTTTCCTTCCTCCCACGTTTCCAAGTTCGTTTGGCATTTTGGCAATTACATTAGGAGAGGAGTAGCTGGCTCTCGGTTTGCACCCTTTGTAACTCATCCTCTTCCACTGGCAGTATTATTATTTTTTTACACAAAGCTATACATTCCTTCCCGTCTTTTCGCTAGCAAGAAACCATTAGAACAAAGATGTCGAGAAGGATTACTGCTATTATTACTTTTTTCTGTCTTCCTCTGTGCTGTGACACACTGCAAAACCCCTTCAATGATCTTACGTGGAAACTGAGGGAGGAAGAAAGCGGCCTTTAAATTAATCCCTAATTATTGTGCAGAGGTTTCTTGCCTGTTTAGTCAACTTGGTACTTCCCCATATACTTCATTTGTGTGACACAGAGAGCAATAATTGAAACAAATCTTCTGAAAGAATCTTCTGCCAAGCCAAGATAAACTGAGAACCAGATGTGTGCAGTTACAACCGGTTCTTCAAATTACAGCGCTGTCCTCTGGATTTAGCTTTAGCTATGGATAATATTGGCAAAACATTAGCAAAGGAATTGTTTGTAGAATGGTGCTGTTTCTAAAGCATCTGTCAAAATTACTTTTAAGCTTCGGTTTGGTATCCCACTTTCCTTTCCTTTCCTGAAAGGTTATAATGGGTAAATCAATCTCTTTTGAAGGATTTGGCCCCAGAAACCATTCTGTCCAGCTCTACGGCAACTGGGATAATGACAAGATTGGGCGTTCATGCCTTGATCTTCCATAACTCACGGTTTCCCAGATAGATTGGACTATATCTTGACAGACTTGAACATTGGGCGCTATCTAACAAAATGAAATTCAATGGTGAAAAACGTAAGGTTCTACATTTAGGCAAGAAAAACCAAATGCGCAGGTATAGGATAGGCAGTACCTTGCTCAATAGTAGTGTTGTGATTCAGGGTCAGCCTGTGGGTTCGGCAGTTGTGTCGGACGATTCAGAGGAGGAGGAGGGGGGTGTTGGAGAGGTTGCTGAGGGGGTTGGAGAGCTTGCTGATGAGAGCCCTCAGCCAGGCCCCTCCCACCTGGTTACGACACAGACCCAGCTGTGTGAGCCTGACAGCGTGGATGAAGATGAGCCACAGCTGGCCCTGTTCAAGGACGCCCGACGCAGGAGGCCGTCAATCAGGAGTAAACAGAGGAAGGCAATGGGGCACCTTGGAAGGAGGCAGAGAGAAGCCACGCCCTGAACTGTTTAAAAGGGGAATGTGTGGGAGGGCTGGTTTGCTGAAGGCAACCGTTTGAATAGCTCCTGTTTCATGGTTCGTGTCTTGTTTTTGCTCTGTTTGCTTTTGTGTCCATAAATTTGGCAGGCTTAGTTCCATCCTCTTGCCTTCTTGTAAAGGGGTTATCCCTGCCTTATCTGCAGGGCTGGTAGTAGGCTGGTACAGAACAAGTAGTAACTGAGATGGATCTTGGAGTCCTAGTAGACAATCACTTCAATATAAGCCAGCAGTGTGCTGCAGCTGCCAAAAAAGCCAACACAGTGCTAGGCTGCATTAACAGAGGGATAGAATCAAGATCACGTGAAGTATTAGTACCACTTTACAATGCCTTGGTAAGGCCACACTTGGAATACTGCATCCAGTTTTGGTCACCACGATGTAAAAAAGATGTTGAGACTTTGAAAGAGTACAGAGAAGAGCAACAAAGATGATTAGAGGTCTGGAGGCTAAAACATATAAGGAACGGTTGCTGGAATTGGGTAAAGGTAAAGGTAGAGGTTCCCCCGCACATGCGTGCTAGTCGATTCCGACTCTAGGGGCCAGTGCTCATCTCTGTTTCAAAGCTGAAGAGCCAGCGCTTATCCAAGGATGTCTCCGTGGTCATGTGGCCGGCATGACTAGATGCCAAAGGCGCACGGAACGCTGTTACCTTCCCACCGTAGTGGTCCCTATTTTTCTACTTGCATTTTTACATGCTTTCGAACTGCTAGGTTGGCAGAAGCTGGGACGAGTAACAGGCGCTCACTCTGTTATGCGGCGCTCGGGATTCGACCCGCCAAACTGCCGACCTTCTGATCGACAAGCTCAGCGTCCTAACCCATTGAGCCACCGTGTCCCACCGCTGGAATTGGGTACATCTAGTCTAATGAAGAGAAGGATGAGGGGTGACATGATAGCAGTGTTCCAATATCTCAGGGGGGTTCCACAAAGAAGAGAGAATCAAGCTATTCTCCAAAGCACCTGAAGGCAGGCAAGAAGCAACGGATGGAAACTAATCAAGGAGAGAAGCAACCTAGAACTAAGGAGAAATTTCCTGACAGTTAGAACAGTTTATCAGTGGAACAACCTGCTTCCAGAAGCTGTGAATGCTCCAACACTGGAAGTTTTTAAGAAGAGACTGGATAGCCATTTGTCTGAAATGGTATAGGTTTTCCTGCCTGAGTAGGGCGTTGAACTAGATGACCTCCAAGGACCCTTCCAACTTTATTATTATTATTATATCTCCCATATTCTGCAGAAATTCTGTATTGTGGTAAATGCGTTCAGTATACCCCGTTTCATCAGTTGACATTTTTTTGTCCAAATAAGACATGTTTTAAGAGAAAGACTTCCTTTCAAGAGATACATAATTAAATTACTGTATTGTAAAATATCTACAGGTGTAACTTGTTGTAATGAATACTAGAATTTGTTTGAAGGAGGTAAACAATTTCCCTTCATTAAAATGGAAACCCAGTTAAATGAAGAAATGCAGCCTGAGCAGAACAACATATCTGCTGATGGACAGCTTAATCAGAGGCACACATGCTAACAAATGTGTCCCATTGAGTTCAACTGGGCATTATTCCAAGAATTCTCCAGTAAGTAGTTTTTTTAAAAAAAGCTTTCTATTGCTGCAAAGGGAATTTTTATAGTCCAATTACTGAGTGTGTTTATATAACATATTAAATGAGTAGCAATTCAGCTAACTAATGTGAATATAAACACTGTCTTCTTAAACATGGCTGTTAATTTGTTTATGTTTATTAAGCCTACAAGTTAGCCAAGTTAGCACTAGCCAGATTTCCACAATAGAACTGCTTACAAGATTTGTAAGTAAAGAAAACTTATGCCTGTATGAATAGTGATTTTTCCAAAGTTATCTTGCAATATATTATACAATCTAGATAAATGTGGTTTGTTCCACCCTAGGTTAATGTGTCATATTAAAGTGGCTTGTAAACTATTATGCCTTAGCATCTTGCCAGTTGTGGTTTTTTCCAACAAATATGTCTAATGGGTTAATTAACAGGAAAAATATAGATTATACTATTAAGTCTCAACTTTTATATTTCTTTCTGCATGATTGGTATTCTAGGACTCTTCTTATAACTTTAAAAACCACAAATCTTCATGAAAAATCCATTGAGAATTTTCTAAAATGACCACTTTTTAAAGATTTGAATGTAATTGCCATTATATTCAAAATGACATTATAGTTGAAGTATCAGCAAATATTATGACAGTAGAACATCATTTCTTTAATTTTATTTACCTCAGAAATGTGACTCTTGAAAACATCCCCCAGTAAGAGTGAATAGTTTGTTAGTCATAGACCAGCATAAATTCAGTTATCTGACCTAGCCTATTATTTTGTCATTTGGAAATAAGGTGGATGCAATCTTCCCATATTTCTGCAATCTGGAATAGGAACTTAGTTGGAAAAAAAATAATCAATGAGAGGTTTGACTCCAACAATTCATATCTACAGAAAATAGGTGAAAAACAGTACACTGTATTCTCCAGATGCATTTTTCAGGCAAGGGAAAACATTATATAAATCTTAAAAAGGATGAGGCTTATTGTAATATCATGGTGAGCATTGAAGTCATTCAAAAAATAGCAAGATAAAATGAATGAGCATTTACCACATGGCTCAAACAGCTGTGCTTATTCTGCTGATGATGTTGCCGCCAGACAAAGTTTCCCTACAGCTTCCAGCTGGATGCTGCACGTAGAGAATGCCCAGCCCATAAACATTGTCCTACAACATTTGACCAAGAGATAGACAACTGTGCTAGGTAGCAACAAATTACGTCATTAGGATCATGAAGTAAAGCATCCCAATCAACCTCATCTGACCTCATCTGAGGGCTTGGCTGCCAGCAACAGCTCTTAGAGAAAAGTCATTATAGTGTGACTGGACTAAACATTTAATTATTTTCTCCAAAAAAAGTATATTTGCAAAGTCCCAGAATTTTCTGCAAAACATACTGCATGTATGGTACAATTCTATTAATAGTTGATCACATTGAATCCAACCTATGGACTGGATACTTCTTTCCTATTTAATGAATTTTTTGTTTAAAAAATCAACTACTTTCCTGTCAAGTATTTATCAGTTTTCCCTCTCTGTCATGTGAAGAATTACATTTTAGAATAAATATGGATGAGGGTCATATGCAGGTTTGGTTGAGGGGGCACATGTAGATAGTCCTCAATTTACGACCACAATTGAGCCCAAATTTTCTGTTGTTAAGCAAAACAGTTCAGTGAGTTTTGTTCCATTTTAGGACCTTTCTTGTCCCAGTTGGTAAGTGAATCACTGCAGCTGTTAAGCTAGTAATGTAGCTGTTAAGTGAATCTGGCTTCCCCAGATCTGTTTGTCCGAAGGTTACAAAAGGTGATCATATGAGCCCAGGACACTGCAGCTGCCATAAATGCATGCCAATTTCCAAGCATCCAAATTTTGATCATGAGACCACGGAGGTGTTGCAACAGTTGTAAATGTGAAAAATGGCCATAAATCACTTTTTTCAGTGTTGTCACTTCAAACTGTCACTAAACAAATTGTTTTAAGTCAAGGGCTTCCTGTATTGACTTATGGGCTCAGGTCTGCCTTCGTTCTCTCTTTGGGGGAAAGTTGTAAGCAGAAGAAGGCAATTTTTCCAATCACACTGAAGATGTACGAGAGAGATTCTACCCAGTTCCTTCTGAGTTCATTTCTTTTTTTAACAGGGAAGGAAGGAGTGATGGATGGAAGGAAGGAAGGAAGGAAGGAAGGAAGGAAGGAAGGAAGGAAGGAAGGAAGGAAGGAGTTAAGTTTAGAGGAGCAAAACTTTGGTCTCCGAGATACAAATTCTCTATTCCTTCTATATCTGCTGAAATGTAAATCCCAATTGAACTCAGGTAAGCAAAAAGGTCATATCACTTCACCTATTTCATATTTATAGAGGTAAATGCTAATTCCATTGACCACAGTAAGGTTTATTTATCAGTAAGTATGACAAGCATTGCATTGTTTAAGAAGCAGCAGTATTTTTTCAAGAATATAGAGGTCAGTTCTGGCAAAAGTTCAGATTCGTATCTCAATTTGAAGAGCAACTTAAGTATTGCACAAAATCAATTAAGATTAATATTGCACCAGCGGAACAGTTCCAACAACAACAAAAAAAAAACATTATGAAAGTTAAACCTGTTACTTAGCATTACTAGGTAGACAATGTACTGCTGCAGTACAATCTGAAATAAATGATGATGCTCATAATAAATACATCAACTTAATTCTGGAAACCTCATTCTCATGTTTGTGAGCACAGCTGTAGTCTTGTTAGCTGATTCTAGAGTGGGAGGGGGGTCTTCAAACTTGGCAACTTTAAGACTTGTGGACTTCAACTCCCAGAATTCCTCAGCTAGCCAGGGCTGGCTGAGGAATTCTGGGAGTTGAAGTCCACAAGTCTTAAAGTTGCCAAGTTTGAAGACCCTTGTTCTAGAGAGAGAGCTCATCATGTAAATAGTCCCAATGAAAGCATGCTCAAATCAAACAGAATGATCATTGATATAGTAAAATATATAGAGGTGTCTCAATTATTTCAGGACACCATGATAGTGCAGTGATAGAGTGCTCAGAAGTTTGTTGTCAGAAGTCTGTGAATGTATAATTTTTCAGTTGCTGTGGTTATTGGAAATGTTGCTAAATCTTCTATATGCGATTATATAGGACAGGATAGTAGATTACTTGGGTGCATAACCAAAGTGTTCCCTCCAACAAAACCAGCTTTTCAGGGTTTAAAAATCTGAAATAATACACTGATACTGTATATAAGGTGGATTTACTACAAATAGCCAATGACTACTGACTCATTAGATTATGGTAGTGACAAAGAACAGGAAAACCTTCCCTAGATCTGGAAAATCTGGGAATTCTGGAGTAAAATTGGTGGTATAGTAATAGTCCCTTACTCTTAGTAACTTGAAGACACACAAACACACAACCTTCAAATGCTCTTCAGGAAAGATAGTTGTTAAATTTGGCCTGTCTGGTTGAAGCTACTATCAGAAAACTACCAATTGGTCTTTCTGGGTGTGATTGTAACACCTTTACTACATACGCTCCTGCGCGCGCATGCACACACACACACACAGACAAACACACACAACAAGAACAAAGTATAACTTCTTCAGTTCTTTTCACACAGACCATTGAGCTGTCAGCAGATGGTAAATGCTTTCGGTCACCACTGATGTGGGCCAGATCTGAACCTGTGACCTTGAGGTGACAGGCACTATCTCAAACAAGAAGTAGGCAAACATGAAGCACTTTGATTTTCACAGAAACTGGTCTGAACTCAGATAACGAGGAGCTGGTTTGACATCTAGGATCATTAGAAGATCACATAGCTGAAGGAAAGACACTACTTTATTTGAACAATTCCAAATTTGGAAATACCTGTAATTTGGTGGAGGGAATTTGTTTCAAATGGAGAATGTCTTAAGAAATTTCATCAGTAATGTTCCCAGCAGGAGAGGGGGAAAAATGAATTCTGTACAATGAAATCTGTTGTTAGTGCCTAAGACTTTTAATTTTATTTATTTGTATCCCGCCTTAATTATTTTTACAAATAACTCAAGGTGGCAAGCATATCCAACATACCTTCCTCCTCCTATTTTCCCCACAACAACAACCCTGTGAGGTGGGTTGTGCTGAGAGAGAGATTGAGTGGTCCAAAGCTGGCTTTTATGGCTTAAGGCTGGACTTGAACTCACAGTCTCCCACTTTTTAGCCTGGTAACTCAACCACTAGACCAAACTGGCTTTTCTTCCATTTTGTCCTTTTATTCATGGAACATGGGCCTGATTATAAAATTAGTGTGGTCTACTAAATGAGTTTGGCTTTTAATCCACATATCTACCTTTAACAGGACTAGGAAGGGTACAGGGTTGTCAATGAAAATGTAGTACCAATCTAGCAGATCCTGGTGCTGGGAATACATGATAAAGATACAAAAGTTTGCTATGGGTACTTTTGGGATTGTTTCCTCAGAATTGATTCTGCCTTGCTCAAGCAAACCCCACCCTCATAGCACTGTTGTTGTTCGCTAGTCAGGTAATGAAATGTCATCAAACAAACAATCCAGCTCAGAGACCACCAAAGGCTTCGGTTCTACCCTGAGCTACAAATAATCTCTTTTATTGGAATCAGTTGGACCTATTTAAAGGTGAGAGTATATATTGGATTGCAGCCAATATCTCAGAGAGAAAAGGAAGAAGACAAGCTGTAAAAATGTCTGTAAGAGAAGATAACTAGTAAAACAGGAAAGAACCTATTTTTTTCTGAGGTCACAAAAAGAGGGCTAGAACTCAAGCAACTGAGCATGTGCAATTAGTTGATTAATATTAACTGACGCATCTTGCATAAATTATCTCTTAATTTTAATATACATGGGATGTATGACTTAGTATGTAGCAGGAAATATGTAGGAGGTGGTCGGAAAGAGTGTAACCTCATAGTACCTCAGCCAATGGGGAAAGAGGAGGGATGTGCGGATGGGGCCAGGGATCTATAAAAATGGGAATATTTTGGGTTGAAACTTTGGAGAGAACCAAGTTTTGATAGCTTCTCTCCCCACTTATTGCAATAAACGAAACAAAAGGGCCTTCACTGTGTCTTGGCTGGTTATTGGTCAGGCGAGCTTGCCTCTGGTCACGAAGGAAAGTAGCCAGGAGCTCATAACACCTCTAAACAAAAGTCAGGATAAAAGTTCTATTCCATGCTCCTCATTTTATACCAACATTGATTCGGTTCACACTAACTAATCCGTTGTTAACTATGCCACAATAAGCTGAATTTGCATAGAACGTTGAGTTGTAAGACATGATTTACAAAACATAGCGGCTGAGTTCATAAAAGTTGCTAAGCCATTACTAAACAAATGACAGGATATTTCTACACTATCACTTGTTTTTGCTTCCTTTCACCTCCGAAGCAGCTTAAAGGCAATGCAAAATTGTTTTCACTTCTGCCAACTTGAAATGCCGAGAACAATAATAAAAAATTACTGTTCTGCTCTGCATTACTGCAGGTCTGTAAGCAGCCAACATCCTCCCATTTCACCCTAGGCCAGAGGGGGGGAAAAGAAACTGGAACAACAAAAAAAGTGGCCTAGCATTTTGTAGGTCTAGAGGGAAACTGACAAAACTCTTGTCAATTTCACACTTGCTGTTTGAGAGGGGAACCTCAAAGCCCTCAAGCTAACCTTCCTCTTGCAAGACCTGAAGCTCAGCAGGATCAAAGAAAAGTTTCATTTAGTGTGGAAATGAAGCAAAACATCTCAAAATGAACAACCTGCACTGCAATAGTTGTAGCTGCTGCAGAGCTGAGCCAGCAATAAACTAGCTCTGCTCTCCCACACTGCTTGAAACACAGAAACCTGGGTTTGTTTTCAGTCTGATTCAGAAAGACATATGGAAGTGTCTATATCGTGATTTAGCATGGTAAATGAGCCTGGCTATCCTGAGAGCTACTTTGTGCTGCTGGTATGCAGTACAGGGAGTCCTCGACTTAGAGCAGTTTGTTTAGTGACTGTTCAAAATTACAATGGCACTGAAAGAAGTGACTTATGGCTGTTTTTTCCACTTACGACGTTGCAGCATATCCATGGCTATGTGATCAAAATTCGGGTATTGGGAATTTGTTCATATTTGTGATGGCTGCAAGTGTCCCAGGCTCATGTGAACACTTTTGTACCTTCTGACAAGCAAAGTCAATGTGGGAGCCAGATTCAGTTAACAATCATGTTACTAACTTAACAACTGCAATGGTTCAGTTAACTTGGCAAGAAAGGCCATAAAATGGGACAAAACTCATTTAACAGATGTCTTACTTAGCAACAAAATTTTTAGGTTTAATTGTGGTCGTAAGCTGAGGACTACCTATGTTAAACTCTGAAGCATTGCAGTGAATTTGGCAACAGAGAAATCCACTGACATAAAGAAGTCAGGTTACCTGACTTTCAGGCACTAAAACTCTGGGACTGAGGATTACGGTTAATCTCTTGAAACTGATGGAGAAATTGTTGTGAATGAAAGTAAAATGTTGTCATTTGGATTTAGACTATTATGGTAAAAAAAGTGGCATTGGGAAGCTTTTAAACTGTTAATTCACCTGCTACAAGGATTCCTTTTTCTTTTTTGTCTCTGCTTAATCTTTATAATATACTAATGTGTGATTGTTAATTTGGTTTATGGTTTGTACAAACCCTGGAGCCTGACTCTGTGCTGTTATCTATTACAGAAATGCAAACAAGCTCTTTGATGTATACCGTAACTTCAGTGACTTGGGAGGACAAACATGGAATACTCCACGGGCAATTTTAAAAAGAAATCCTGGAAGACTAGCAATTTGTGGATTCCTTTTTATAAATGATCGAGGACCAACATAGATGCAGTTGGATCTCCATAATAATTGGATGAGGCTATTTCCTACGGCAGGATTTTTACTGGACAGTTTTGTTAACTAGATTTATAGCTATTACAAGTGTTGTAATCTGAGACTGGTAATTGTGAGCATCTAATCTGCTTATATAAATAATCAAATACTATGCTAACAAAAAGGCAGTACCTATAAAGCACTAGCAGAGTGTGTTTGTGCAATATGTTAAAACATCTCTCTGTGTCTCTGTCTCTCTCTCTCTCTCTCTCACACACACACACACACACACACACTCACACACACACACACCATCATCTGCCAGCAATGCTCCTTTAGGTTCTATACAGAAGAATGAGGATTAAGGTAAAGGTAAAGTTTCCCCCCCCTTCATGGATTACTGCCTTGTCGTGGCGAAGGGGCTTGCGTAATTCAATGAAGCTATGAGCTATGCCGTGCAGGGCCACCCAAGACGGACAGGTCATAGCCGAGAGTTCTGACAAAACGTGATCCACTGGAGAAGGAAATGGCAACCCACTCCAGTATCTTTGCCATGAAAACCCTATGGACAGTACCAAAAGGCAAAACGATATGACGCTGGAAGATGAGCCCCTCAGGTCGGAAGGCGTCCAATATGCTACTGGGGAAGAGCAGAGGGCTAGTACTAGTAGCGCCAGAAAGAATGAAGCGACTGGGCCAAAGCCGAAAGGACGCTCAGCTGTGGATGTGTCTGGTGGTGAAAGGAAAGTCCGATGCTGTAAAGATTTTTTCTCCATAGGAACCTGGAATGTAAGATCCATGAATCAAGGAAAGCTGGACGTGGTCAAACAAGAGATGACAAGACTGAACATCGACATCTTAGGTATCAGCGAACTAAAATGGACAGGAATGGGTGAATTTAATTCAGATGACCATCAGGTATACTACTGTGGACAAGAATCCCTCAGAAGAAATGGAGTAGCCTTCATAGTCAATAAAAGAGTAGGAAAAGCAATACTGGGATACAATCCTCAAAATGACAGAATGATCTCAGTTCGAATCCAAGGCAAACCATTCAATATCACAGTAGTCCAAGTCTATGCCCCAACCACCAGTGCTGAAGAGGATGAAATTGACCGGTTCTACGAAGCCCTACAGCACCTTATAGAACTGACACCAAAAAATGATGTCCTTATCATCATGGGGGATTGGAATGCTAAAGTAGGAAGCCAAAAGATAACTGGAATAACAGGCAAGTTTGGCCTTGGTGTACAAAATGAAGCAGGGCACAGGCTGATAGAATTTTGTCAAGAGAATACGATGGTCATAGCAAACACTCTTTTCCAACAACCCAAGAGACGGCTCTACACATGGACATCACCAGACGGTCAACACAGAAATCAGATTGACTATATGCTCTGCAGCCAAAGATGGAGAAGCTCTATACAGTCAGTAAAAACAAGACCAGGAGCTGACTGTGGCTCAGACCATGAGCTTCTCATTGCAAAGTTTAGGCTTAAACTGAAGAAAGTAGGGAAAAGCACTAGGCCACTCAGGTATGAATTAAATCATATCCCTGTTGAATATACAGTAGAGGTGACAAATAGATTTAAGGAATTAGATCTGATAGACAGAGTGCCTGAAGAACTATGGACAGAGGTTCGCGACATTGTACAAGAGGTAGCAACCAAAACCATGTAAGAAAGCAAAATGGCTGTCTGAGGAAGCTTTGCAAATAGCTGAGGAAAGGAGGGAAGCGAAAGGAAAGGGAGAAAAACATAGATACGCGCAATTGAATGCAGAATTCCAGAGAATAGCTAGAAGAGATAAGAATGCCTTCTTAAATGAACAGTGCAAAGAAATAGAAGAAAACAATAGAATAGGGAGGACCAGAGATCTTTTCAAGAAAATTGGAGAGATGAAGGGAACGTTTAATGCAAAAATGGGCATAATAAAGGACCAAAATGGCAGGGACCTAACAGAGGCAGAAGAGATTAAGAAGAGGTGGAAAAATTACACAGAAGAATTATACAGTAACAAGCTTAACATCCCTGATAATCACAATGAGGTGGTCACTGACCTCGAGCCAGACATCCTAGAATGTGAAG
Organism: Vipera berus; assembly: GCF_964194415.1. Lineage (NCBI taxonomy): Eukaryota > Metazoa > Chordata > Lepidosauria > Squamata > Viperidae > Vipera > Vipera berus. The sequence goes on from NC_138209.1 coordinate 23,241,762, forward strand.
TGAAGTGGGCCTTAGAAAAGCTGAGCAACAACAAAGCTAGTGGAGGTGACAGTATTCCAGCTGAGCTATTCAAAATCTTAAAAGACAGTGCAGTAAAAGTGCTACACTCAATTTGCCAGCAAATTTGGAAAACTCAACAGTGGCCACAGGATTGGAAAAGATCAGTTTACATTCCAATTCCAAAGAAAGGCAGTGCCAAAGAATGTTCAAACTATCGCACCATTGCACTCATTTCTCATGCTAGTAAAGTCATGCTTAAAATCCTACAAGCTAGACTTCAGCAGTATGTGGATCGAGAACTACCAGAAGTACAGGCAGGATTTCGAAGAGGCAGAGGAACTAGAGATCAAATTGCCAACATACGCTGGATCATGGAGAAAGCTAGGGAGTTCCAGAAAAACATCTACTTCTGCTTCATTGACTATGCTAAAGCCTTTGATTGTGTGGATCATAACAAACTGTGGCAAGTTCTTAAAGAGATGGGAGTACCAGACCATCTTATTTGTCTCTTGAGAAACCTATATGCGGGTCAAGAAGCAACAGTGAGAACTGGACACGGAACCACTGATTGGTTCAAAATTGGGAAAGGAGTCCGGCAAGGCTGTATACTGTCGCCCTGCCTATTTAACTTATATGCAGAGCACATCATGAGAAAGGCAGGGCTAGATGAATCAAAAGTTGGAATTAAGATTGCCGGAAGAAATATCAACAACCTAAGATACGCAGATGATACCACTCTAATGGCAGAAAGTGAAGAAGAACTAAAGAGCCTCTTGTTGCGGGTGAAGAAGGAGAGTGCAAAACTTGGGTTGAAACTTAACATTAAGAAAACCAAGATCATGGCATCTGGCCCTCTCAATTCCTGGCAAATAGATGGGGAAGAAATGGAAGTAGTGACAGATTTTATTTTCCTGGGCTCCAAGATCACTGCAGATGGGGACTGTAGCCAAGAAATTAAAAGACGTTTGCTCCTGGGGAGGAAAGCCATGGCAAATCTAGACAGCACACTAAAAAGCAGAGACATCACCCTGTCAACAAAAGTGCGTATAGTCAAGGCTATGGTCTTCCCAGTTGCAATGTATGGCAGTGAAAGTTGGACCATAAGAAAGGCTGAGCGCCAAAAAATTGAGGCCTTTGAACTATGGTGCTGGAGAAGACTCCTGCGAGTCCCTTGGACTGCAAGGCGATCAAACCGGTCAGTGCTAGAGGAGATCAATCCTGACTGCTCTTTAGAAGGCCAGATCCTGAAGCTAAAACTCAAATACTTTGGCCACCTAATGAGAAGGAAGGACTCACTGGAGAAGAGCCTAATGCTGAGAAAGATCGAGGGCAATAGAAGAAGGGGACGACAGAGAATGAGGTGGCTGGATGGAGTCACTGAAGCAGTAGGCATGAGCTTAAATGGTCTCCAGAAGATGGTAGAGGACAGGAAGGCCTGGAGGAATGTTGTCCATAGGGTCGCGATGGGTCGGACACGACTTCGCAGCTAACAACAACAAAAGTATCCCCTGCACATGCGTGCTAGTCATTTCCAACTCTAGGGGCCAGTGCTCATCTCTGTTTCAAAGCCAAAGAGCCAGTGCTTGTCCGAGGACGTCTCCGTGGTCATGTGGCTGGCATGACTAGACACCAAAGGCACATGGAACACTGTTACCTTCCCACCGTAGTAGTCCCTATTTTTCTACTTGCATTTTTATGTGCTTTCAAACTGCTAGGTTGGCAGAAGCTGGGACGAGTAACAGGTGCTCAGTCTGTTACGCGGCACTCAGGATTCGACCCGCCAAACTTCCAATCTTCTGATCGACAAGCTCAGCGTCCTAACCCACTGAGCCACCGCGTCCCTTATGAATGAGGATTAGCTTTGTGTAAAAGAATTACTAGACACTGTGAGTGTTCTTTGTTTTCCAGCTGGACACAAGTACTTACTGAATTGTGTACCAGTGACCAAATACATTGTGTACTGATAATGATCAGTTCTGGAGATTGGAGGATTGGATACTTTTAGGTTCAAACTACTATGAGGCACAGCATTCTTATAAACAAAGCACTCTCACTTCTGTTCTTTCCAAGCAGTCTATTATAGGTTCCAATAAACAGAGGTGGCTTAAAATTATCCTGTGGTGGTGTACTTAGTTGCATGCCCAATTTGGTTAGATTTCCACTGAGCAGCCTTTGGTCTATTTGTTTTACTCATATGACTAGGATGAGTCATAGGATGCACAAATTGTGCTAAAATGTGACTCGATTCTGGTCTATTTGATGGATTATGTACTATGAAATTGGTGTCAACTTTTAATTAGCACATAGATTTTCTCCATGATGATCTGTCTCTAACCTGGTTCTTTAAATTGCAGGTTTGCTGCTGTAATTGAGTCCATCTATCTTTATGCTGGCCATCCTCTTCTTCTCTCTCCTTCCACCTTTCCCAGCATTAGAGCCTTCTCCAGAGAGCCAGGTCTTCACATAATGTGTCCCTAGCAGGATAATTTAAACCTGGTCATTTGTGCATCTAATGAGAATTCTGGAATGATCTGTTCGATGATCTGTTTGTTTTCTTTCTTGTCCATGATAATCTCAGGAGTCTTCTCCAACAGCAAAATTCAAAAGTGTCAATATTCTTTCTATCCTACTTCTTCACAATCCAATTTTCACTATAGATCCATCATGACATCAGAATATCTTTTCCAAAGCCTTAATGGCTGCTCTGTCAAATGTTAGTTTGCAATGTAGTTCTTGATTATTTGCTTCCTTAGTCTTGATGGTTGATCCTGAAAGATGGAAGCTATATCATTTCAGTCTCCATCGCCACTTCTAAAGTTGCATGTCATTCATTTGATCTTTATATTTAATTTTAATCCAATTTTTTCACTTTACTCCTATACTTTTAATTGCATATCCTTTGCATTTTAAGGTATTAGGGGTTGCTTGCATAGAACGTGTTATTGATGTTTCTTTCTCCAGTTTTAAATGTACGTTCATTTTTAAAAATCCAGCTTCCTTTAAATTATATTAAGCATTGAATAAAAGAGGGAGGAATTTGCAGTCTTGTTTTCCTCTTTTGCCAGCGTACAGCTGATCTGTTTCACCATGTTCTATCTGAACCATGGGTTCGTGACCTATACATGGCTTTTGCACAAGCACAAGATGTTCTCAGATTCCCATTTTTCTAAACACAATCTACAGCTTGACACGACCAATTCCAGTCCCCCAAGGGTTCCAAGTTATTCAGTTTGTGAGCTTAGTTTGTAGCCCACCGTATAATGAAGTAGGATTTTGAGGTGCATTTTCATTTATAAGTTTTAGTTTAATAACAGATGACCAACCCATGATGTTATTAAAAGATGTCTCAAACAGTTTTCTCCTAAACTGGAGAAGATTGATTATGTTAGTGAGCCTCTCACTTAACACTTGAACTCAAACAAGGAAGGGTAATTATGAATTGATGAAACTACAGAAAAGTGCCTAAGGGTCTAATGCAAAATAAATGATGCTTTGGTATACTGAGAATTTTTTATTTGCATTCAGTTGTTGCAGTTGCAGTAAATCAGGTAAAACCATAATGAAGTTATGAAGTCATTGCCAGATGAATGCCACTAAGATCCACTGTATCGTAAGAGTTTGTACATGCCACATATTTGACAAGGAAAAAACATGAGTTTAAGGCATACTGTAAAAATATTAAGATAAATTTATCTTTTTTTCTTGATCAAACTAACTCTGAGGAGAAATTGTCACTTCTAAGACCAGAGAAGTGAATTGTAAGTTTTGAGAAAACTTTTTAAGAAAGTAGTCCTCTCATTGTGGTATATATTTCTAGAGTCAGAGGCTATAATTTCCTCCTGCAACCAACAGATGGGTCACACATGACAGAACTAGAAACTTTGTGATGTCATAGTAAGGAGTCAGCTGAATATGGGAGTTTTGATAGTAGTTAAGGTGGTAACATGCAAAAATCGAGCAGGAGACAAATTGCTTTTATTTTTATCATTGAAATGCCCTAAATATTGCAGTGACAAATTTAGGTGGCAAAATTGCTGCATTTCAGTGGAGCTCTTTGAGGGTGTTATGAGTATACAGTGGAAGATCTTGCCTCCCAGAAGCATCTTACTCCAATTTCTAAACTTTCTTTGTAGAAAAAAATAAAAAATAATCCTTTATTGAAAGTTAGAAACTTTGCTGGTGAATTTTAACAGCATCACTGTGACGGCACAGTGGTTAAAATGCAGTATTGCAGGCTAATTCTGCCAAATGCCAGCAGTTTGATACTCTCTGGCTCAATGTTGACAAAGACTTCCATTCTTCTGAGGTCCGTAAAATGAGCCAGATTGTAATATGCTGACTCTGTAAACTGCTTAGAGAGGGCTGGAAAAGCACTGTGAAGTGCTATTGTTATAATTACAGGGCTTGGGAATGAATTGCAAATAGGGTACTGAAGGCTGTATGCAACTATGTCTGCCCATGTTTGCCTTATAATATCAGTCTTAAGGTTTCCTAGTTATTTGAAGTGGCTTTAAAAATATGGGAAATTAAATTGATAGACAAAGTAATCAGCTTTTATATTTTAGAACCCCTAAGACTATGGTATGTAACACCTCACTTGGATCTAGTATTTTTTCATGAAGGAAACATTTATTGCCAGTTTTTCCATCTTCATGCTCCTCCCCTTAAATTTTTGGAAAGTCTCCAAATAGCTCACCGTATATTTTTAAGAGTTGCAAAGGAATTGCAATCAAACTCAGTAAGTAAATCTTTGGATCCAATCTTTTGATTTTATAGGGCTTTGGATTGCATTGCCCTATAATAAAGGGGATCAAGACCGATTTTGTCCTATAGGCTTGATATAACCTTCAAGTGGAGTAATGGTGAGATAGATGAAGATAAAATGAATATGCATCTATGATTTCTGCAAATTTGTTAACAAATTGTCTGCATTGGGAAAGAGTTTAGGATCTGTTTGGGACAGCAAAGTACCTTGGGTAAAATATAATACATGCACATAGATACACTGAAGAATATTTAATATATGCACTTATATATACACAAAAAGGTCAAAATAGTAAAATTAGTTCAAAGTTGAGTGAAATGTACAAGCTAGTGAGATCTTTAGGACTTATTAGAAATTTTAAAAACATTGACCAAATTTTAAAAACATTGAGGAGGGTTTTTTTTTATTTTTATTTTAATCCCATTTATATCCCGCCCTTCTCCGAAGACTCAGGGCGGCTTACACTCTAAGCACAAATCAATGTGCTTAGCAGTAGCCTTCATTCTATGTATATGCCTGCTTATTAGGGCTTTTGCCCCCCCAAGCGGCATTATTACAAAGTCAGCTTATTGCCCCCAACAATCTGGGTCCTCATTTTACCTACCTCGGAAGGATGGAAGGCTGAGTCAACCTTGAGCCTGGTGGGATGCGAACCTGCACTAATTGCAGGCAGCTGGTGTTACTTAAGGAGGCATTAGCCCACTGCTCCACCAAGGAGTTAAAAGGGAGAGAATTAGTTTGATTTGAAATTATGAAGCCTACATGGTCAGAGTGTTAAAATGGACTATCAGAGAAAATGAGAAACATTCAAATTAGACTGCACCAGGTCCTGGGATGGTTTCAGATTGCACTCAGGAGTGCCCTAGGACTGTTAGGATGAAGAAGCAAACCCATAATAGTTCACCCCCATTTCTGAGGAAAAAAAAGACATAGTTGTTATGTTCACCATTTGTTACAACACATAGATTCCTTGGTAGGTAGAAAACAGAAATAAGAAACAATTAGACGGCTTTATGTTAACAAGGATAAATAATTTTAGCTGCTGAACTAAATATAGAAAATCAGTAGAAGTAAAGTTAATCTCTTGAAAATAATTGAAGCTGAAAATTTCAGTTTGCTTTTTGAAAGAGTTGGAAGGGATGAATCAAGCTTATGTCTGTTAACATGTAAAACATTTAATGACTAAAACATAAAAAGGAAAGCGACAAGTTCTTAATCCATTTTATTTTAATTTTATATTGGATTGTTTTTAAATTTTGCCTTGTAAACCGCCCTGAGTCCTTTGGGAATAGGGCGGTATATAAACTGAATAAATAAATAAATAAATAAATAAATAAATAAATAAATAAATAAATAAATAAATAAATAAATAAATGTGGCTGAACTGGAGGAGAGTAAGAGAAAACCCCAGCTCCAAATTAAACATGGTAACACAGGTTAGTATGATATTCTAATGTATTTTCTCCCTTTTTATTGACTGTAATATGAACCAATAGACTTATCATCCACAGAGTCTTTTTTCATGGTAGCAGTAGATGATATACTGTAGGACGGCTGGTCTGTCATGTGGCTGCCATTTTTGTAGGTGGTTGTTTTTTTCCTGATTCTGAATTTTAAATACAATCTAAAGAGGAATGTCAGCCCTTCAAAGCAAACTAAGAAACCAAATGCTAATATTTTATTATAATGTTACAGTAACAGAATCTTACAACACTGAATGTTTAAACAAAATGGCCCAATTTCAATAAGAGGAAACATTAAACCAGATGCTAATACAGCATTTGCCCAGTTACTAGCTGTACTACCTACTCCTATACAGTCTTAAGTGGTGTCTTTTCAAGTCCTACCACAGATATTTGTTGGAATTAGTTGTTCTTAGGGCTTGCATTGCAAAATAATTGCTGTGGTTGCTGATGGCCAGCCTGCTCCTTAGAAGTGGGCTTAAAACACACCTTACTGCAACCATTTTAGAGTTTTATTCTTACATTGTTAGTTTTCATGCTTTCATAGTGGATTGAATATTTTTTTTCTTTCCCGTATGTTTATACAGTTGCCTTGACTCTGGGATTGTATAGCTAATAAACTTTCTTAACAAATAAATAAATAAATTTAAGTATGTGGCAGATTTCCAAAGACACCAGATGTGAATGGAGGCCTCAACTGTATCAGCTATTACAGCTTCTGTTGTAATGGGACTTATTTCTGGGTAAGTCACTTACATAAATTGCATTGTATGTGATGTTTATCAGCATGTTTGCTTCCTGGTGATAACTCTTGCAGCATTTCCTTAGAGTAGACCAGTTGTTAACTTTGGGGTGCTAATTCAAGGTGCCCATTATTTCATACCTTTGACCCAATATTTAAAATGTATTTCATTCTAGCAAATGAAATATTTCAAATCATTAATATATAAACTGCTGAAAGGACTGTGAAGTTCCAAGAAGGCCCATTTGCATTACTCAGGTGACCTTGAGGACACAGATAAACCTCCAAGTGGCCTCAACGACTCTCTATAACAGGGGTGTCAAAATTGCAATGTCACGACCTATCGTGGCGTACCACGACTTTTTTTCCATTGCCGGCAATGGGGTGGGTGCAGTTTCAGCATGCTCTATAAGAATGCAAATGACCAGCTGTTTGCAAGGAGTATAAATCCTTCCATTCCCCTCCATCCAGTCAGAGCTGAAGAAACTTCTTGCATGAGAAGTGAAACATTTTCAAAGAAAAACAAGAAAGTCCAGTTGTCTCTTGGAAAAGTACTTTTGAGACAACCATGTCCTGAATGACTGAATGATACATAAACCCTCTACAAAATCTGAGCTACTAACTGTCAAGAGAAATGAGCAGGAATTAAGAGACATTCAAGGTGGGCTGGACTTAGATCTCTTGTGGGCGTGTAGGGACTCATGACGTATGACGCATTTGACCACTCCCTTGGGTTCAGTCTGGTCATCTCCTATAATAACTGCATCACTGCAGAAAGTTATACTGCGTTTTCCCTTTGTAAAGTCAGAAGAAAAAAGTCAATGTGTCTGTACTGAAGAGATGAAAGGCTTCTAATAACATCAGTCCTGTTCAGTAGCAATGGCAATTAAATATGTAAATTGGTGCACTAAGTTGCTTTATTATTTTAATGAGCAAATTGAAATAATCCCATATCATGCTATTGGGTGTGGTCCCAAATTTTTATTCATTTTTTTCTTCATTGAACAGATCTACAGATGTGCTAGAGAATATAGCATAACCAGACAGCAATATATGGTAAGTTTTTTGCCAGATGTAGCTGTTTCCTATGATAGGAAATAGTCATTAAAACAATACTTCAAACAGTTTCAATTAAAAACATTTAAAATAGCTTTTACTGTAGGAAAGTAGCCACAGTTTTAAAATTATTCTCAGACATGAACTCTACATTCAAAGGAAACATTTTGTCCATGACTGATGCAATAATCATATAAGAATATATGAGGAGCTTTGGTTACAAGCCATATGGCAACCAAGAACGAGCAAAATGGAACCTTGACACCATAATGATGTCACATATGTCTGATGTCATCTCTCAGCACATATGACATCACTTTCTCTGTTATCTCACTTTGCGTGTGTCCATGATGTCCATGATAAGGCCAAAGGATTATCTTGGTTCAGCCTTCTCAATGAAGTTGCTTAGCGTACTGTGACATAATATAATTTGTTAATTTTAGCTTTTTGTATTATGTGAACATTGTAGTTTGTAATATGTAATATGTTATAATAAGTTGCCTGACCCCACCCTATTGCAATTTACAAATTTAACAATGGTTAAAAAGCCGTTGCTTGGCATATGTGACCCCAATGACAAATAATCCTGAAAGCGCACATAAATATTAGGGTATGTAGATTCAGACTCCTTTCTCTAAACCAGGGCTTTTCAACCAGTGGTATGGGTACCACCTGTGGTACATTGGCACCTGGCAGGTGGTACGCAACCATCCTAGAAAAGTGGTAGCGGGGGAGGAGAATGAGCTGAACCAGTGGTAGCATTGCACAAGCCTGAGCAAGAGATGGCTGGAGCTGCAGGATCAGCACCAGGCTCCAGCTGGAGCTCGGCGCTGATCCTGGCACTTTTGAGCCCAGAAGAAGCGCTGATCAGCTGGAATGTTGCAGCATTTCCAGGGTCTTGTGATTTAGTTTCAGTTTAGTTTTCAGTTTTATTAAATTTTTATACCGCCCTTCTCCCGAGGGACTCAGGGCGGTGAACAGGGCATATAATAAAAATACAAAACTACAAAAGTTAAAATAGAATTAAATTAATGCCCAAGATAAAACAATAAAATATACAAATATTTAAAACCCAAATTAACTCCCCATCAGGCCAGGCCAGCTTGTTCAAACAGGTGGGTCTTTAACCCGCGCCGGAAGGAGCGGAGATCCGGTGACATCCGGAGCTCCACCGGCAGTTGATTCCACAAAGCCGGGGCGCCCACAGAGAAGGCCCTCCCCCTGGGGGCCACCAGCCGACATTCTCTGACTGGAGGCACCCTGAGGAGGCCCTCTCTGTGGGAACGCACAGGGCGGAGGGGAGTTGACGCCGGCAGCAGGTGGTCCCCGAGGTATTCCGGACCCATGCCATGTAGATTTACATTTACATTCAGATGCTTGGCAACTGATTATATTTATGACGGTCACAGTGTCCCAGGGTCATGTGAAGTGACCAAAACCTGCTGCAACCACCCAGCAGAGGGCGGGAATAAAAACCAAACCACCCTCCCCCACCCCTGCTACCAATCCTTATCAGAAATGCTCACAACAATGAAAGCCTCGGACAGGAGGAAGAGCACTGCCAGGCAGGCAGGCAGGTGTCTTGCTCGGCTGTGGCTTGGGGGGCACTTTTTTCAGTGCCATTGTAACTTCAGTCACTAAGTGAACTGTTGTAAGTTGAGGACTACCTGTACTTCATCACTTTTTCCCCTTTTTTTTGGTCATCCAAGTTTCTGACACCTTGCTAGGCGACTGGTGGTACTCGGATGTTGCCATATCCTAAAAGTGGTACAATGGGTGAAAAAGTTGAAAAGCCTTTCACTAAACAAATCCTTTAAACAAAGGACATATTTAGGCATTCCCAGAGCAGAACCTTCCTGAATCCATATCATAGGCTGCTTTTTCTATAGCTGAAGACTTATGCCCAATTAGTAGTATTTCAGATAAAGTCATCTTATAAAATCATTGATTGAGAAGTTTAACATCCTTCTTTGATGTGTACTTTCACTTTCCTAGAAAATACTGTATATGTTGGACGATCTACTTCATCTTTAGATAAAAGCCAAATCTTGCTGTGGAAACCCAGTGAATCATCTGTCAGTAAGTTCAGTGGCTGAAGTTCTTGATAGGTTTGAATAACTAATAAGTTTTATTTGCCAAAAAAAATATTAAGAATACACTTTACTTTACTTTGTCATTTGCTTAGATTGGGGAATGGTTTTACAAAAGTTCCAGACTGCTAGGTACATAAGCATACCTGATTATTAAAGAAAGAAAAGAAGAACTTTGGAAAGTGGTTTGTCATTGTCTAGTAATACAATTGTTAAATAATATTTTGTTTGTGATGTTTAATCATTAAATGTAAATTACAGGGCAGATGGTACTGTACTAACTTAGAAATATATAATCATTGTAATCAGCCTTGGTGTTCATACAAACAGATGATAGAGTTATAAATTTAATAAAAAATAAAGTGTGACAAAGTATGTGTTTATGTTTGGGTCGGCTTTGTAGGGTTAGTGGTACAAATACTTCTCCAAGTTGCCCTGTCTGTTGTATTCAATATATGTCAAGTAATATTAGTTTTATGGTAAAAGGGAGAAGGGCTGAGAAAACACGGTGTGTATAAGATCATCCAGTGAGATCTGTAATAGAGACATCTTAGCTCAATGCTGACTTTTCAGGGGCTAAAAATGTCTCTAAACTAGAACCTGTGTTTTTAAAAGATCTTGGTACAACATAGTATAAAACAACAGTTTTATACAGCAGTATATTGGGGCTGTAAGTATTTGGTTTGACCCTGTAAAAATTCCACTTTGTATCTTTGGAATTTGACAAAATATAGATATCTCCCCCCCCCCCACACTTTTGGGATTGGCTATGTCTGTTTGAAACAGCCACCAGCAGTTTGGAAAAATCAGGATGAAAGTTGGCACTATTTGTTTATGCAGGAGAATTATTAGAATATATTCCAAACAGGGGATTTATATAATAGTGCTTCATTTCTTTATGACCTGAAAGGAGAAACCAGAAGGGACTTCCCTTTTAAACATTAGAAGCAGCATTTTGTCCAAACAAAATGCTTTCAATTGCTTATAGGACTGCATGCTGAGTGTAGCTATAAAAAACCTACAGTAGATTATCCCTGCTTCTTAAACTTAGAAATTTAAAATAATGTTATTAGAACTTCTAAACATGGAAATAATTCTAGTTAAATATACAAAACAGTGCCAAAATAGTGCATATGTCCTTGGGATGTGACAGAATTTCTGTAGCCTGCACTGCAGTATGCCTTCTTTTCAATAATACTAAATTTAATAAATTAGAATGGCTTAATATATATATATTATTAATCCATGTTCTGTTTAATTGTGGTTTATTACTTCTACCTATTTGGGTTCATTTAGCAGAGTAAGCATAAATCATGGTTTATGATAATTGAATTTTTTTTCCACTAGTTGGTTTTAAATTAGAACAACAGCTCAACATGGGTCACTAAGAGAGGTGGACTTCAAGTTTCAGAATTCTGGCTGGGAAATTCTGGGAATCGAAGTCCACCTCTCTTAAAGTGGGCAAGATTGAGAAACAATCTGGATCTGAAAATACAGCTGAAAGTCTGCATTCAGGCATAGTATCTCCATTCAAAAGGTAGGTAATGGGTAAAAATGCTTGCTAAGTTCTAGATATCACCCAGTATAGTAAACAGTTCCATTGATAGAGAATACATGTGGTCCAGGGTTGAAATGTTGGTTTCTTGGTGTTCTCTGAACTTGGTTGTTTTCCTGCAGATATTTGCAGAAAACAGTTCATTGATGATGTCATCTAACCTGATAATGATGCCTAAAAGGAAACAAAAAACTGAGCTGAGATAACACCAAGTACCGAACAGGATAAACAGTGCTGGGCTAGATGGACTAGTGATCTGTGAGTGTTCAATACAAGAGAGTGGCCATGTTTGCACTAAGCTATAACGTGGTAGATTTAGCTTGCTTGGTCTGGAATGATGTGTGTACTAGCCACTATGCTTTGTGAATCACAGCTTACAACTTAAAATCTGGATAACAACCTATGCCCCATTTGCCCTCTTTGCTGTCCCAGAACCCCTGAGAGAAGGTGGGTCTGAAAATGCTTGGGTTAAGGAGGAAAATGGCTGCCTTAAACCTTGCCTGATTAAAACAAAATTTGTTTTACTGTAACATATGATCCTAGTCAGTATTACGGAACACAATCCTATTTAAACTGTATTGTATTCTACACATCACAGTAAAGACCACTGGAAGTTAGAAGTGGTCCAAAATGCAGACACACAAGTAGTTGCAGGTAGTATTTGTTTTGTCTGCACTATAATATGTTTGCTCTGTGAGCTGCCCTGACTACTAGTGGGATATTGGTACAATTCAAGAAGTTAGTCATTCACTTTATAATTTGTTTACTTTGTAAGTAAGCTCTATGACAGAGGTCCCCAATCTTTTTGAGTCCGTGGACTGGCAGCAGCTTCGGCAGCTTCAGCAGTGGAGGGAATGGTTCGGTGTGTGCAACCTAAGTCCTCCACATGCACAAATGAAGCTTCACATGCTTGCCTGCCACTTTGGCAGGCCAATTCTCACTAGGCTGTTGCTCAGTAGTGGTCCACAATCCAGGGATTATGGATCCGTGCTCTGTGAGACTTAATACCTTTTGGATCACCTTTCTCCCGCTTTTTCTGCCTGACTAAGTGCCAGTTTTAAGTCTCTATCGTCTATCAGCTGCCATTCTCTCTCTGTATCACTGTGGCTTGCTTCATCATGGTTTAGTGAATAATCTTTACATTTTACACCACTGGCTTCACACAATGCACTAAGGCAATTAACCATAGCTTATGAAGCACAAAACCTGGGCTTACAAAGCATTCAGAATCAAAATTAAACATATTACATTGTGGTAGAATTTAATATGTGATTCCAGACAATGTCTCTGTTCAATGACACAGTTTGAAAGATACTCTCTGACCTTTTAGAATGACCAATAGTTTGCATTTATAGAGGCTTATCCTAGTTTAACTAACAATAAAGTCTCACGTACCACAAACATCTGAAGACTTTAAATGAAAGATACTTAGCTCATAAATGAAGGGTAACATCATGCAAATCAATTTAGAATGACAAAAAGTGAGCTTAATATAGAAGTTAATTGGGAACAGTGTTATAAACAATTCGCCATACTATAAATTTGAAGGATAGTTGTTCATTTAAAATAAGTTGGAATATGCTTCTAAAAACATGTAATTTCAGGAGAGAATAGCCTGTTAAAAATTAATATAATTGATTAACAATTAAAAATTAAAACATAAGTAGAATAGAGTTGGAGGTGAAATATTGAGTTTCCTTTGATAGGTAGAGTAATTACGAAGTGTGCTTTTGAAGTTCAAGAAGACAGCCTTAGGACACAATATTTTTAAAAAGTAAAAATTGGCTTGCACTGTTAGAATGATTTATTTTGCACTAAGAAATGGGTGTGAGACATGATGTGATTTAAAATTTCATCTCTTGTTGAAACTGCTTGAGGGTGACATGTTTTTCCTCCCTTCATCTCTCTCTCTCTTCTCTCTCTCTCTCTCTCTCTCTCTCTCTTTCTCTCCCTCCCTCCCTCCCTTTCTCTTTCTCTCTTTCTCATTTGGGAATGGGAATGAAGGAAGGTTTTTCTGTACTAAAATCTGTGTAAAAAGCCAAGTTTCTAGTTTCTCTTTAGAAGGAATTTTGAAAAATAGAATGTAAACTTTCTTCTGATACAAGGAAGTTAAACCTTAATTTTTTCCCCAGACACTCAGACCATGATTAAATTTGATTAAAATGACTAAGAATTTACTAACAATAACATTCTCTAGTAAAATGACATTTAATGTACACACCTGCGGCATTTCTCTGTCTGGTGTTTCCTATGTGTGTTGGATCTCATACAGGTAGTCCTCAACTTACAGTCAGTTGGTAGCAACCATTCAAAATTATGACCAACCCCCCAAACGGTACTTATGACCTGGTTCCCAAATTCTAATGGCTGCCCCTCCAGGTCACATGACTGCATTTTGGGTGCTTAGCAACCAGGCTGCGTTTACAGCCACCTGCAGCATACCAAGTTCACTTGACTATGATCTAAGACTGGTATTTATTTCTGGTTTTCAGTCAGAATGTCCCATAGCAAATAATGGGTTTGCTTAATGACTGTTGCATTTGCTTAATGGCTACCGTACTGACTTAATGAGGTTGTAAAATTGGGTCAGTCACTTGATGATCTGCTTTACAACTATCATAATTTATGAGTGTAATTGGCAGGCTCCAATTACAGTCATAAATCAGGGATTACCTGTACTGATGAGAGCTTCAATCCTGCTACATCTGGAGTATACCAGGTTGTAGAATGCTGATGTGCAAGGTATCAGTGATGGATATTTTGGGAACTACTGTTTTGCTGAATATAAACTAGTGCATTTGACACACTCAATTGGTACATTCAGTCTGGAATGGTCACTTTTGTCATCTAAGTAGACCTACCATACAGTTAAAATAGTCTGCCATTTTTTTCTTAGTTGTCTCTATCACTTCCTAGTTGTTTAATGCTTAGTGGTAGCAGTTTCCAACTCAGATCTAGGATTTTCAAGACAGGAGCTATGAAACTATCCAAACCAATATGAACCCCAAGAACACCAACGAGGATTAATGTTGTTTTTTTTTGTATCAAGGTTCAGTTTGTCTACATCTTCCAATTCTGAACTTTTTGATATGTTGGGGCTTTGAGAAGGAAAAATGGTATATTGTTGAAAAGCAACTTCCTTGTGGTATTTATATGTTCACTGAAGGCTGTTTTATTCCTCCAAGACCCTAACTGAATTGCTAATTTAATTGCTCAGTCTTAAAACATGGCAGGAACTGAATGTGATGGATAAGGTAGAAAAATAGGCACAGAATAAGGAAACCCCCTGGCATCTATCATATATAGTTGGAAGCAAGAATAGCGGGCAGCATGCAGGACCACTCTGTAGAAGCATAGCTACCTTATTCCAGGCACCTCTGTGTTTATTCACATGTGAGTATACACTGGTTTGGGTTGAGTCTTCTTTTCTTTTTTTGCCAATTCTGTTGTATCCAGTCTTCCAGTTACTTTTAAAACCCTTCCAAATGAAATTCTTGAATCATCCATTTTGTTAACATTTATCATTAATAATTTTAGCTTCACAGTGAATGTTCAGACTGCCTATATTAGCAGCAACTCCAAAATGTAAATTCTGGAGCTTCTTTTGGGTTGTGTAGAGAAAAATACAGTATGTGTTTGTGTGTGCATGTGGGGGGCATTTTTAAGAACAAAGGCATTATGTACAGACTCTGCTTTCTTATTTCTTTTCAGATTGACCTCTTTACATCAGTTTTCTGTAGCTGAGCTCACGGCTAGATCTACGTCTGGCTAGCAGTCTTTAGCACATGGGCCAGTATCCTAATCAATGTGAACCTAAGATATTATAGTGTAAGTGTGGCTTGATGCTAAAAACATATTTTACCTTTTTCCATAAGGGAAAAATTTCTGAAAGTGTGCCTAGACTATCTATTGATTTATGATACTTGAAATGTTTTTCAAGAGTGTCACCAATGCGCGTAATGTCTCCGGATGCTAAATTTTGTATTTGCATCTCTGAATAAAAACACAGCCAGCAAGATAGAGCTCCCTATTGGCAACACATCAGAGGAGAGAACAGAGCGTGACTTATTCCAGCAAAGGTCTGGTATACATTATACCCCATTAAATTGGCTCCAGAGAGGCCTATTTTGGATGATAAGAGAGTTTCTGTGATATGGAAAAACCTATCCAGTTTTGCCCAGATCCCATCTTTTTCATTTTTTAAAGACAAAAAGAACATTATAAATATGGAAGACGGATTCACGAACTCGATGAGACATCACTGTGGTTTGGACAGCTATACAGCCATTGCATTTGGAAGTACGCTCATTAGAATATTCATATTGTTGTTTCAAGTAAAGTCTTGCAACAATATTGATTTGTGGGGGAGTTCTAATACCCTCAAATTAATATTAGAATTTATTTATTATGTATTTAATTTATATCCTGCTTTTTTATATTTGTATAAAGAACTCAGGGCAGTGATTTTTTTCTAATGCTTTTTCTTCCTCCTATTTTCTCCACAATTCCCCAACTCATCCTGTGGGATGAGAAAGAGTGACTGCCCAAGGTCACCCAGCTGACACCTGGAATACTCATGGGAAATCTTTCTGGCATTGTCCTAAAGCAGGTTTTCTTTGGAGGTAAGGTAAGCACCTGCAGCTTAAAATTCTACAAATCCAAAAAAAATGCATGCACTTTTTCAGGTGTTGGGGATTACACAAAAATTTAGCAGACCAAGCAACAGACATTAGATACCTGATAGTGATTATCATTAGAAAGAAGTATTCTAGAAATCTGGTATAATAAAACGTGACCACCAACAAAAGGTCAAATTGATTGATTTATATTGATGTGGGTATTATATCTCTTGTTCTCAGTGACTTAACATTCCTGACTAGTTGACAGAGCCACACTAGTTTGGTGCTGTGGTCCCTCGGTAGAAAATGTGAAGGAGATTCACACCACAAGAGCAAATGTATCTTTATCCAAATTCCACATATGGGTAGTTCTTAACATTTGTTCAGCAACACTTTGAAATTATGACATCACTGAATGAATAGGGATTATGACCAGTCCTTGGAGTTCCAGCTGTTCCAGTACTACTGCAATCATGTGATTGTGATCTGGGCACTTGGCAACCAGCTCACACTTATGACTGATTGCAGTGCTCTGCAATCACGTGATCACAATTTGTAAACTTGCATGCCAGCTTTCCCAGGAATCAATGGTGAAAGCAGCAAGGACGTTGCAAGAGTGTCCCACATGTGCACCCTTTCTCTTCTGCACTCATGATGTGCAGTCCTCTTACTTATACCTGTGCACTCTTCCTGAGCATGCCTGTACCTTCTCACTACTCATGCATGCCCATGCACCCTCCCAGAGGCTTCTGTTCCTGTCCCATCCAGCACCAGACCTGCCTGATAGCCTGTTTGAAAGTCACCTGAGTCTTGCAAGCCTTTTCAGGTAGACTAGACAGAAAACATGACCGGATGAGCGAATTCTACTTTATTGTATGTCTATATAGATAGAATCTTGCATGTCAAAAACTAGTTCTCCCACTGGCATCTTTACAGTGCAGTATAACTTACAGAGGGGCACTCCTGAGCCTCTTGTTCCACCCACTGTGCAGTTGTGGGCTGTGCTCTCTTTTATATGACCATTCTCTAGGCAGCTCTTCACCCAATCTTCACCCAAGGTCATTGTTGTGATTCAGGGTCAGCCTGTGTGTTCGGCAGTTGGGTCGGACGATTCAGAGGAGGAGGAGGGGGGTGTTGGAGAGGTTGCTGAGGGGGTTGGAGACCTTGCTGATGAGAGCCCTCAACCAGGCCCCTCCCACCTGGTTACGACGCAGACCCAGCTGTGTGAGCCTGACAGCGTGGATGAAGAGGACCCACAGCTGGCCCTGTTCAAGGACGCCTGACGCAGGAGGCAGTCAATCAGGAGTAAACAGAGGAAGGCAATGGAGCACCTCAGAAGGAGGCAGAGAGAAGCCACGCCCTGAACTGTTTAAAAGGGGAATGTGTGGGAGGGCTGGTTTGCTGAAGGCAACCTTTTGAATAGCTCCTGTTTCATGGTTCGTGTTTGCTCTCTTTGCTCTGTTTGCTCTGTTTATGTTTTTATGTTAATAAATTTGGCAGGCTTAGTTCCAGCCTCTTGCCTTCTTATAAAAGGGGTTGTCCCTGCCTTTTCTGCAGGGCCGGTAGCAGGCTGGTACAGAACAGTCATTCTCACATACCCTTACAAACTTGAAACTTCCTACCAGCTTTTCCATTGACTAAGTTGTGGAAAGTTGGGAGGACATTGCCTCATTTAATGAATGTGGGGTTGAGGACTTCAGAGATTGCCATTGGTAAACTATGCAGTTACCCTTTGTGAGCACTTCACATAGCAATGGAGATTCCAGTCCCAATGGCCGTTATATAAGTCAAGGACTACCTGTACTGAGGGACCTTGTCCTTTCTAATTTCATTGACATCCAAATGTCAATGTTAACTTTTCATCCATTGCAATCAATTGCTTAATAAGTGAGAATGGTCCAGTGACTTGGGAAGAAGTTATAAGGCGTTAGCTTTAAATCTAAACAGCCCCTGGGTGGTTTGATACTGAACTAACTAGGTCCCTTTCCATTTTGTCAATTGTGTTGTAAAACATTGTCAAAATAGTTAAGACTTTCTGACAGGCATTGGAAGATAGAAAAGGGGAAAGGGTAGAAATAGGAAAGCCCCTTAATTCTATCCTGGCCACGACAGAATGATTTTTTTTGGTATTTTCCTTATTCTATGGAAAACAAACAGGACATATCATTCTTTATAGCCATTGAGAGTTGGCTATAAGAAGAAAGTGTGGGTAATTGATGAGGCAACATCAAGGGATAGCAGAATAGAAGACAAAGAATTGGAAAAGATCATATAGTATCAAGTTTGAAATATTATGGCCTAAACTGGCTGTGGTGGCCCCAGTGATTATCTGGCCCTTAGAAAATCTGCCTATTGACAAAATTTCCATCTGTCAATTTTACAAAAGGCTACGCTACTTGGATCTGCACATAAACTACAATACTTGATGCATAAGAAGGCCAATATCAGCTAAAGAAGTGGCAGCTCTGGTTTCATTATACTGTATACATAATAGTAATGGCTATTTCTCCCTTGACCAATGCACTAGTGATCCTACTGAGTGGCTACTCCTGTGCTGTAGTATATTCAAGGGCAAAATTCACTTAACAAATATCTCGCTTACCAACAGAAATTTTGATCTCAATTGTGGTCGTAAGTCAAGGACCACCTATATTTCTAAAAATACTTGATCTTACTAGAATTCTGAGCTGAGCTTAATGTGTGTGAGCGCCTGTTACTCGTCCCAGCTTCTGCCAACCTAGCAGTTCGAAAGCACGTAAAAATGCAAGCGCTGGCTCTTTGGTTTTGAAACGGAGATGAGCACCGGCCCCTAGAGTCGGAAACGACTAGCACGCATGTGCGGGGGAACCTTTACCTTTACATATATATATATATATATATATATATATATATATATATATATATATATATATATATATGTACACACTAAGGTAAAGGTAAAGGTAAAGGTTCCCCCGCTCATCTCCGTTTCAAAGCTGAAGAGCCAGCATTTGTCCGAGGACGTCTTCCATGGTCATGTGGCCGGCATGACTAGACACCAAAGGCACATGGAACGCTGTTACCTTCCCACCGTAGTGGTCCCTATTTTTCTACTTGCATTTTTTACGTGCTTTTGAACTGCTAGGTTGGCAGAACCTGGGACGAGTAACAGGGGCTCACTCCCGGCCTGCAGCAGGTCCCGGCAACCATGTAGGAGCCGCGCCAGCCCGATCAGCTGTGCGGCGGCCGAAAGCGAACCCCGGCAGTCGCGCAGGAGCCGCGCCAGCCCAGTCAGTGGAGTAGCGGCGAGAGGCGGACCCCAGCCATCGCGCAAGAGCCGCGCCTGGCCGGTCAGCTGCGCGGCGGGCCGCGACCAGAGTAAAGCGGTCGGAAACAAGACCTACGGGGCCTCAACCGCTACAGCCGGACGTTTCAGCCGTTTGCATACCGGCGGAGGTGCAGGGCGCTCTACAGCTGCGCTCGGACGATGGGGCTTGCCAGGGGGCTGCGGGTGTGGCACGGAATACTGAGTTGGTGGAGGGGAGCACAATAGGGACTTTAGAGTATGGGGGAGGGGGATGCTGGATTTACACCTTCCTTCGCACTGTATGGACCTCGGCGTCAGGGGAAGACGCAGGGCGTGGGGCGACAGGATAGGGGGGTGGGGTTTTTACGCAGTTCAGGCGGATGCTGGTCTGCGTGGGGAAGGGGTGGGGCTAACGGGTGGGGTTGTTGATCAATTATTGGCAACGTTTAAAAGACGCGTTGGGACGAGTAGCTCCCAACG
Organism: Vipera berus; assembly: GCF_964194415.1. Taxonomy (NCBI): domain Eukaryota; kingdom Metazoa; phylum Chordata; class Lepidosauria; order Squamata; family Viperidae; genus Vipera; species Vipera berus. The sequence goes on from NC_138209.1 coordinate 23,261,818, forward strand.
CTGACTTTGCAATTGTTTGGATATCCTGCTAGTAAAGGTACTCTCGCAGTCAACCGTACTACGTCGTCGTTCTTGCTTGCGTTTCCCGGCGTAGACGAGGGGTTGACAATGCGGCACTCGGGATTCGACCCACCAAACTGCTGACCATTTGATCGACAAGCTCAGTGTCCTAACCCACTGAGCCACCGCATCCCTTATACTGAGGTACATTACTGTAATCCATATAATTTTAATCTAATCCACTTAATTTGAACTTGCAGCTCCCAAAATTCCCATATAGTAAGGCAAGCCATGGAGAAAGTCCAAGTTATGCTTTTTGAAGGTAGCTTCTTTCACCCATACATTCTCTCTTTTGATACTTTACAGAACTCGGAATGCCAGTATTCATGTCTAAGAGAATTTCAACATTTTCCCAATTTACCTTCACCTCTAAATTATTGCTTTTTGCTTTTACTTTTTATTCAGCTACAAAATTATAGTCCTGATCTGTTGTATTAAGCACATTCTCAACGGGAATATTCTACCTTCCTTAGATCCACCAAATCCTAAGTCGTTAAAATCTTGTGCACCCTTAATGTTGTTATTAAAAACACTCAAAGACAGAGATATATGTAATTAAAAACTGATTACTGTCAGTATCTGCATAACAGGAGCCAAGTGTTTGTGGCTTATATCTGATGTTATCTTAGAAAGGAACAGCCCTAGAGCTGGAATGCATTTAATGCTTATTGGGTTTCCTCGCACAAAAAACTGATATTGATCAACTAGAGATAACTATATTACCTTTGCTTATGCTTTGTGGTTGTGCATGTTTATCAAACAATCTTTCTTTTGCTAGTAGTAAAGATAAATTTTGGAAAATTGTTCTAATGGCCTCAAGAGAGCTACAGAATTTATTCAGATCTTGACTTGTGAATGATAGTAGCAAATGCTTTGTGCATTTAGAGTCAGAGATGTACACGAACTTCTGGCAGTAATAAAGACAAAAATCTACAATCATATCAGTTGTATTCAACTTATAAAACTCTCTACAAAGTTGGTTCCTCATATAATATTTTTTACCAACAGATTAAGGCTTTCCTCTTTAGGAAGATATTTATTTCAGAAGTCAGTGCAAATTTTAACTGACTTTGTTACCTTTGCCATCTTTTATTGTATAATATAACTTATTAGGTTCTGAGTTTAGAAATTTTGGGGTTTTTGTTTTGGTGTTTTAGCAAACACTTTTTATTAACTCTAAGTGCTATTCACTTAGAGTTATATACCGCTTCACAGTGCTTTACAGCTCTCTCTAAGCAGTTTACAGAGTCAGCATATTGCCCCCAACAATCTGGTCCTCATTTTACCGATATCAGAAAGATGGAAGGCTGAGTCAATCTTGAGTCGGTCAGAATTGAACTCCTGGCAGTTGGCAGAATTAGCCTGCAATACTGCATTTTAACCATTGCACCACCACACCTTACATGTGTTGTTTAAAGACGTTTAATTCTTTACTGGTTTTATTCATTGTAAGCCACACCAGGTAATAGAGATTTATATGCAATTATATGCAAATAAATATGTTAAGGGATGAAAGACCTTTTGGACAAGAAAAATGGCAAAAGGTAAAAATAAGATCCATGTTTTTGAAAATACCATTATTCAGCTTCTGATAGAGACCCTAAAAATTCTATTATGCTAGCCTTTTTTCAGGAGAAATGCACCAGAGAATACTTGTCACATTTTTGTTATGCTTGGCTAATTTGCTAGCAGCAACCTTGGAAAAAAGAGATCTAGCCATAGTTATATATCTCTTGATAACAGCTTTTCTCAGTCTGGCAGATGAGCTGGAGTATGACATCATTCTTAGACTTTTTGAACCATAGCTTGCTAGTTTGAATTGCTAGAAGAGGTAGTTTAATGTATCCATCGTTATTATGGAAAATACCCAGATTTGCTTATTGTATTGCAATAAAAATTGGTAATTTACAATATATTTAACTGTTAATTAAACTATGCCAAAACTATAACTCCAGAATTCTTTGATCACACAATTGTTTCTGGTGTAATTCAAAATGCTTGTCTTTATGACCAAAGTTATCATTTGCGAAGTAGTGAAACTGTAGATATGCAGGTTATCTTCCATCATGTCTAACCTTCAACCTTGCTTGCTGAGATTGATGTAATTTGGTATCCAATAGTATTTGCAGAAAATTTCAGACCCTCAGCAGTTTAAGCTAGATGATTTAAAGAGCTGGCTGTTCCCTATTTAAACTTTAAACAAGATTTAAAGATAATCCCTGGAGATCACATTCAGAATATAACCATCTTCTAAAAAATAGCTATTGATAACTAAAAAAACCAAAACCTTTGCTGTTCTGGGGCTTGCTGTTTGTGTTTCTGTCCATTCACTAGTCTCCTACTCTACAGAACATTAGAGAGAAAACACAGTGTAGCTGTTGCTTTTTATATCAGCATTTAACATGATTTTCCTATTGCTATGGATTGAAACCCCTTCATGGATTACTGCCTTGTCGTGGCAAGGGGCTTGTGTAATTCAATGAAGCTATGAGCTATGCCGTGCAGGGCCACCCAAGACGGAAAGGTCATAGCAGAGAGTTCTGACAAAACGTGATCCACTGGAGAAGGAAATGGCAACCCACTCCAGTATCTTTGCCATGAAAACCCTATGGACAGTACCAAAAGGCAAAACGATATGACGCTGGAAGATGAGCCCCTCAGGTCCGAAGGCGTCCAATATGCTACTGGGGAAGAGCAGAGGGCTAGTACTAGTAGCGCCAGAAAGAATGAAGCGACTGGGCCAAAGCCGAAAGGACGCTCAGCTGTGGATGTATCTGGTGGTGAAAGGAAAGTCCGATGCTGTAAAGATTTTTTCTCCATAGGAACCTGGAATGTAAGATCCATGAATCAAGGAAAGCTGGACGTGGTCAAACAAGAGATGACAAGACTGAACATCGACATCTTAGGTATCAGTGAACTAAAATGGACAGGAATGGGTGAATTTAATTCAGATGACCATCAAGTATGCTACTGCGGGCAAGAATCCCTCAGAAGAAATGGAGTAGCCATCATAGTCAATAAAAGAGTAGGAAAAGCAATACTGGGATACAATCCTCAAAATGACAGAATGATCTCAGTTCGAATCCAAGGCAAACCATTCAATATCACAGTAGTCCAGGTCTATGCCCCAACCACCAGTGCTGAAGAGGATGAAATTGACCAGTTCTATGAAGCCCTACAGCACCTTATAGAACTAACACCAAAAAATGATGTTCTTATCATCATGGGGGATTGGAATGCTAAAGTAGGAAGCCAAAAGATAACCGGAATAACAGGCAAGTTTGGCCTTGGAGTACAAAATGAAGCAGGGCACAGGCTGATAGAATTCTGTCAAGAGAATACGATGGTCATGGCAAACACTCTTTTCCAACAACCCAAGAGACGGCTCTACACATGGACATCACCAGACGGTCAACATAGAAATCAGATTGACTATATGCTCTGCAGCCAAAGATGGAGAAGCTCTATACAGTCAGTAAAAACAAGACCAGGAGCTGACTGTGGCTCAGACCATGAGCTTCTCATTGCAAAGTTTAGGCTTAAACTGAAGAAAGTAGGGAAAAGCACTAGGCCACTCAGGTATGAATTAAATCATATCCCTATTGAATATACAGTAGAGGTGACAAATAGATTTAAGGAATTAGATCTGATAGACAGAGTGCCTGAAGAACTATGGACAGAGGTTCACAACATTGTACAACAGGTAGCAACTAAAACCATCCAAAGAAAAAGAAATGCAAGAAAGCAAAATGGCTGTCTGAGGAAGCTTTGCAAATAGCTGAGGAAAGGAGGGAAGCAAAAGGCAAGGGAGAAAAAGAAAGGTACGCCCAATTGAATGCAGAATTCCAAAGAATAGCTAGAAGAGATAAGAATACCTTCTTAAATGAACAGTGCAAAGAAATAGAAGAAAACAATAGAATAGGGAGGACCAGAGATCTTTTCAAGAAAATTGGAGAGATGAAGGGAACGTTTAATGCAAAAATGGGCATGATGAAGGACCAAAATGGCAGGGACCTAACAGAGGCAGAAGAGATAAAGAAGAGGTGGCAAAATTACACAGAGGAACTATACAAGAATGAGCTTAATGTCCCTGATAATCACAATGAGGTGGTCACTGATCTCGAGCCAGACATCCTAGAATGTGAAGTGAAGTGGGCCTTAGAAAAGCTGAGCAACAACAAAGCTAGTGGAGGTGACAGTATTCCAGCTGAGCTATTCAAAATCTTAAAAGACGATGCAGTAAAAGTGCTACACTCAATTTGCCAGCAAATTTGGAAAACTCAACAGTGGCCGCAGGATTGGAAAAGATCAGTTTACATTCCAATTCCAAAGAAAGGCAGTGCCAAAGAATGTTCAAACTATCGCACCATTGCACTCATTTCTCATGCTAGTAAAGTCATGCTTAAAATCCTACAAGCTAGACTTCAGCAGTATGTGGATCAAGAACTACCAGAAGTACAGGCAGGATTTCGAAGAGGCAGAGGAACTAGAGATCAAATTACCAACATACGCTGGATCATGGAGAAAGCTAGGGAGTTCCAGAAAAACATCTACTTCTGCTTCATTGACTATGCTGAAGCCTTTGATTGTGTGGATCATAACAAACTGTGGCAAGTTCTTAAAGAGATGGGAGTACCAGACCATCTTATTTCTCTCTTGAGAAACCTATATGTGGGCCAAGAAGCAACAATGAGAACTGGACACGGAACCACTGATTGGTTGAAAATTGGGAAAGGAGTCCGGCAAGGCTGTATACTGTCGCCCTGCCTATTTAACTTATATGCAGAGCACATCATGAGAAAGGCAGGGCTAGATGAATCAAAAGTTGGAATTAAGATTGCCAGAAGAAATATCAACAACCTAAGATATGCAGATGATACCACTCTAATGGCAGAAAGTGAAGAAGAACTAAAGAGCCTCTTGTTGCGGGTGAAGAAGGAGAGTGCAAAAGTTGGGTTGAAACTTAACATTAAAAAACCAAGATCATGGCATCCGGCCCTCTCAATTCCTGGCAGATAGATGGGGAAGAAATGGAGGTAGTGACAGATTTTATTTTCCTGGGCTCCAAGATCACTGCAGATGGGGACTGCAGCCAAGAAATTAAAAGACGCTTGCTCCTCGGGAGGAAAGCCATGGCAAACCTAGACAGCACACTAAAAAGCAGAGATAAAATGTCTCGGACAATGACCAGAGAGACGGCAGGCTGGGTTTCAACATTTTATTCACTTCAGCTCCGGACAGCTGACAAGCGGAGAAACATGTCCTTTTATAGTGAACTGTCAACAGTAACAACGAATCAGGAAACCGTATTCTCCCGCCTCGAGGGCAGCGGCCAATAGCCAGCCGGAAGCTTTGACAGCTCTCGGCGATTGCGATTGCGCGACTTAGCCGGGGAATCCGTCAGCTGGCTGGCATGCCGGATGAGGGGAGGCGTGTATTGGGAGCCGGCATTCTGACAGCTCGCGGCTGTCAGCCGGGCTGGTTCTTGTGCCTGCGCAGCCTTTTGACAGCTGTCATCTGTCAACGGCTGCCGCATTAGGGATTCCCTGGTTGTTCTTGGCCGGGAGATTGTTCATATAATGTCAGTATGTAACAAGAGACATCACCCTGTCAACAAAAGTGCGTATAGTCAAGGCTATGGTCTTCCCAGTTGCAATGTATGGCAGTGAAAGTTGGACCATAAGAAAGGCTGAGCACCAAAGAATTGAGGCCTTTGAACTATGGTGCTGGAGAAGATTCCTGCGAGTCCCTTGGACTGCAAGGCGATCAAACCGGTCAGTCCTAGAGGAGATCAACTCTGACTGCTCTTTAGAAGGCCAGATCCTGAAGCTAAAACTCAAATACTTTGGCCACCTAATGAGAAGGAAGGAATCACTGGAGAAGAGCCTAATGCTGGGAAAGGTTGAGGGCAATAGAAGAAGGGGACGACAGAGAATGAGGTGGCTGGATGGAGTCACTGAAGCAGTAGGCGTGAGCTTAAATGGACTCCAGAAGATGGTAGAGAACAGGAAGGCCTGGAGGAACATTGTCCATAGGGTCGCGATGGGTCAGACACGACTTCGCAGCTAACAACAATAACAATGGATTGAAAGAACACTTGATTTTTTTTATTTCTGGTTATTCTTCAGCAGTGCTTTTTTTGTAAAAGAAAAAGGTGCCGGAACTCACACATATCATACAACCTGCCTTGCCTACCCTACAAGGTTCCATCCAAAAAAGGTGCCGGAACTCCGTTCTGAGCGTTCTATGAGAAAAAAAAGCCCTGTTCAGGTTTTACACAATACAGTGATAAAAGAAAGAGCTGATCCAATACCTCTTCTCCTCCTTTCCTTAGATCACTTTGCACCAATCTCCAGGGAAGCTCAGAAACAAGGCTCTCAGTCTCTCTTGGTACGCAAACAGTTGTCAAGAGTTATTCCACTTCATCTTAGGATCTGGATTTGGGCAGAATCCATAGAAGGAAACACTGCCTTTAGAATAGGTCCATTTTTGATGAATCCTAGTGGGGAACTTTATGGAAGCAAACTTTTAAATACTTATAGCAAGAGTCACATTCTGTTAAGTAGTCCCTAGTGACATAATTTCCATGCATTTACTGTAGTGAACTTTACATCATTTAAAGTAAGCAAGAAAGAAAAGGATGACTCTTGATCTCCAGATTAATGGCTGTGCAGAATAAGCAGATAGAGATATTGTATTTCTTTCAGGAGAATGAACTAGACTTCTACTAAACCCCATATTTGACAGCAGTGGCATCCATGGCACAGTCAAAGTAAAATGAGTAATAACATAGGTGGGAAGACATCATACAAATGATAAAGTTATCTTTTTGTATCAGACATCAAGATACAAAAATATAGAAGAGCACATACCATCATTTGGGCATAACTATAGCTTGTTACCAGTATTACTGTTATCAGTATTACACTATGGTAGGAGCCCTGGTAGCACAGTGGTTAGAATGCAATATTGCAGGCTAACTCTGTCATTACCAGGAGTTCGATCCTGATTGGCTCAAAGTTGACTCAGCCGTCTATCTTTCCGTAGTCAGTAAAACGAGGACCCAGACTGTTGGGGTCTATATGCTGACTATGTAAACTACTTAGAAAGGGCTGTAAAGCACTATGAAACAGTATATAAGTCTCAGTGCTATTGCTATTACTGTTTCAGAGGAATGCTACTTAAAATTGGGTAAGGTACAGTGGTGGGATTCAGCCAGTTCGCACAACTTTGGCAGAACTGGTAGCTAATTTTTTGTTGCCCAGGCCCAGAATGGACTTCCGGAAGTGGCATCCACACAGAGAACTGGTTGTTCACAAATTTAATCCCACCACTGGAAAGGTATGTGGTAAAATGGAGCAGAAGAGAAACAGGAAGCACTTTTTTATCACAGTTGAAGCGAGAAAAATATTGTTCCGTGATAAATTTTGCAACAATGTAAACAACTGGAGAAAAAAATATCCCACAACTGGTACTGAAGCTTCCTGCACAAATTTGCATACAGTATGAACAAGTGCAAATGTTTTAAAGTTTGTTGCCCGAATTTAGGAAGCTGTATGAGCCACTTTAACAAACATTCGGTCTGTAACATAAAGCTGGAATATGAGCCAGATTATTGAAAGAGACTGACTGGTTTTGCCCTGAAGCATGCATAGAATATATGCAGGGCAGAGGAAATGGATACAAAAGTGTTGATTAGGCTGGATGCCCTAAAGTGCAGAAGTTGCATTTTTTTCCTTTAGTCAAAAGACAGTCTGGAATTTCCTATAAGTTAGAGGTGCAGTTAATCTGCTCTACAAGATAAATTTCAGCAGTTAGTAAAAACCATACATACAGAGAAATTAGTAATACCATGATTTGGAAGATTTAGCTGTCACCTCCCACTTATTTTTAAACTTCATCCATCTCCTGTTTATGCTGAGGACATTATGCAAAGAGTCTCTTCTTAAATTTATTAGGATGATATTCAAACAAGGAAAAAGAAAATGCTTGCTGTGGGAGGAAGAAAATTGAAGACATTCATGTATGGCAAGGACAAAAAAATACAAGTACAATCCCCACCAAAGGGAGGGGAGAGGGCCTTCTCTGTGGGAGCCCCAGTCCTATGGAATCAGCTCCCCCCTGAGCTTCGGATGGCCCAAAATCTCCAATCCTTTCGCCGTGGCCTCAAAACACTCCTTTTTCCACCAGGCTGACCTGGACTGACAGGCATTTTAATTAATTATATTTAGAATTTTTAATTTATTTTTTAGTTTTTAATTTTAATTTATTGCACAGATGTTTTTAATTTTATTTTTATCTTGATTTCTGTACTTATTATATGTTTTGTTGTTAGCCGCCCTGAGTCCTTCGGGAGATAGGGCGGGATATAAATCCCATCAATAAATAAATAAATAAAAATGATGCAAACAATGAAAGAACATTTAAAAAAAATACAGATACTTTGAATGTCTTAATTAAATTCATTTAATTTATGTATTCTACCTAAAAACTAAACATACTTTTTCAGATCCAGACTGATGAAATGAATGCACATTTATGGTAAGGATAGATTACGTTTAATATCCAAATGTTCATGGAATTGAATAAGTACCTGAAAATGAACCAAATGAAATTTCACTTTATCTGCATGGCAGTTCTTTAGGAGCCCACTACAGTGTGCACACAAAAGTGCATTCTTAGGCAATCAGTGTATCTAACAAAAGGTGGTTTAAAAATAAAGTTTTATTAATACAGTTCTGACCTATGAATGTAGTTTGTAGAATGATAAACTTACAGATAGAGACAAGAGGACAAGTTTTAATTGTGGGTGGGGAAGGTAAAGGATGAAGGGATCCTTGAAACTCCACTGAAGATTAGCGTTAAGGAGGAACACTGAGATGACTATCGATTGATTAGTTGATAACGCAGAGACTTTTTACTAGCGCTATATCAGGACAGAATTGAACGATATTTATACACAATGTAGACGACTGAAAGATGGTTTACCAGAAAACTTACAGAAGATACATGCACATTTTGTCATATTCTGTCCCGTCATAGAATGTATTTTTCTTTTCTGTTTTTCTTTTTGTTACATAAAAAAGTAAAGGTTCCCCCGCACATGCGTGCTAGTCGTTTCCGACTCTAGGGGCCGGTGCTCATCTCCGTTTCAAAGCCAAAGAGCCAGCGCTTGTCCGAGGACATCTCCGTGGTCATGTGGCCGGCATGACTAGACGCCAAAGGTGCACAGAGCACTGTTACCTTCCCACCGTAGTGGTCCCTATTTCTCTACTTGCATTTTTACGTGCTTTCGAACTGCTAGGTTGGCAGAAGCTGGGACGAGTAACAGGTGCTCACTCTGCTATGCAGCACTCGGGATTCGACCCGCCAAACTGCCGACCTTCTGATCGACAAGCTCAGCGTCCTAACCCACTGAGTCACCGTGTCCCCCTTTTGTTACATAAGGTAATACTAATAGCAGTGTTGTAGCCAGGGAAGTTGTAACATGCCCACTTTTGTTTTTAAATGTACAATCAATAAAATTTATTAAACAAACAAACAAACAAACAAACTCCACTGAAGATGTTACCTAGCTTGGCAATGAAACATTCAGACACCAACTCACAAGCTTGGAGAACAAAACTTCACCCTCATCCTACACCTGAGCTACAGATATTTGCCACTATTGCAAACAGGTTTTAATTTTCAAAGTGTTAGGATTAATGAGCATTGTTTGCCAATGGGTTCAGGATAAACAAAATATTTCTTCATACAATGTTTAACAGAATTTTAGACATCATTGCCAGTAGAGAATAGTTATTTTGATCCGGATTCATGATTTCCTAATGTTTACACCATATATTGATGAAGAACTATGCAGTTTCAAAATAGTTCAGTTGCAAGTATGATAGCGCATGATTTAGCTCATTTTCAGTTGTCCCAAACTATTATGTTCTTTCAAATGACTCACTGATTACAAGGATGATGTTTTCAATAAAATGCTATTTTTTAATCTAAATCCAGTTAACATTTTCTCTCAAAGATGAAGCTATTTTTTAACAAATTTAATGACAAAAAATATAAAGGCATGGAGACCACTGTCAGGAAAGGAAGACAGGAGGAATTCTATCATAGTTTAATACATTATATGGCAAGTTATATGAACTAATAACATAGTTTAATATTGGATAAAAATAGACTTAGAAGAATCTATAGACACTGTATCTTAGATGCCTTAGATTGAGTGGGTCATTGGAGTCCATCCAAGTAGGCTAAACTATAATGAACATATGACCATTTATGTAAAATTGATTTTTTTATCTGAAGGCCTGAATCCAATTTAAAAATAACCATATAGAAGAAGAATAGCACTAATTATATTTTATATATTTCAAGTAATTTAATTTTTAATTTATTCAGATCTGGGTGACTCACAATATAACAAAATAATATACAGTACAATTCAAAAAATACAACCAGCAAAAACCAGTTCAAAAATAAGTGGCAAATCCAGCCCAAAACAGAACTCCAGTTTCGCTCAAGGCCTGGGAGAAGAACCAGGTCTTCAGTTTAGCTTGAGGCCTGGGAGAAGAACCAGGTCTTCAAGGCTCTTCAGAGTGCCATTAGAGTAAAAGCACCTGGATTGAAGGAAGAACTTCATTCCAGAGGATAAAGGCGGCATGCCCCTGGGTTTCAAAAGTTGATTCTATTTAATTGAAGGGAACATGTCAACCTTGTCAATTCATATCATCTGGATAGATGTATGTATGCTGTATTTTTTTTAAAAAAAAACATTGGTGTTAAATTTAAATTGTTTTAAAATTCTGCTTTAATTATTAATTATTTAATTTAATTATTTTTGAGTTAAGTAAAAAGGGGTCAGATTAATATAATAATTACTTATGTAATTAATATAGGGTTTACCAAAGTGTAGTTTTTCATCCACAAAAAAGGGTACGGCCAAATATTAGCTTAAGTGAGGTATCTTGAAGCTGCTTTCTATACTGGTAGTATAAACCAAGCTTTTTCTTGGAAATGGAAGGAAGGGCTTATACCCAAGGAACTCTACTAACCTAAGCTCAGAAATGTAGGAAAGAAAAGTGAAGGTAGTTAATCAGCTAAAGCTAGCAAGAAAAGCAAAATCCTTCAAATACGTTGGTAGCAGAGGAACACAAAAGAGGCAATGGGTTCACTGATAACCCCAAATAGAGGAAACTTAATAGATGACAAAGAGCAACTTAAGTCCTATTTTATCTCTGACTTTATAAACAAAAGAACTAGTAATTTGAGTAGCTTAGATTGGTAACAAAGTTTTTTTAAATACAAGGAAAGACTTTCTGACAGCAAGATCTGTACAATTGTGGAACAGTTTACCTCATGAAGTTGTGGGGTTTCCATCAATGGATATTTTTAAGAAGAGGTGGAGTAATCTTTTCTTGAGGATGGTTTAATTGATCTTCCTGCAAATTGCAGAATACTAAACTAAATTATTCTTGTGGTGCTTTCCAATTCCACCATTCTGTTATTTCTTCCTATATCTATTCTAATTGCTAATTGTTAGATTTATCTAGTATTTTGCAGACAGATTTAAAATTGCCCTACAATGTTTTTAATTAATGCACAATCCTCAGCTGCATTTGAAAAGCCCACTGTAATCAGTTCAGACCTCTAGCAAGAAAGGCCTGTCTCTTATCTGAGAGCCTATTGCAGTGTTTCTTCACTTTGTCAACTTTAACATGTATGGACTTTAATTTTCAGAATTCTTCAGCCAACATGCTGGCTGGGGAAATTCTGGGATTTGAAATTCACATGTCTTAAAAGTGACAAAGTTGAGAAATACTGGTCTGTTGGCTGGAGAGAAATACAAAGAAAGCAAGGGGAGAATTTCAGAGAGATAGAGGAAAAAGGGAGGCGATCTGATCATCGCTCTCCAGCCCAGCACATCAGTTCTCTTCGGCAGATGGAGGAAAGAGGAACTTGTGCACTGGCCTGAAGAGATGAGGTGATCTTCACAATCCACGCCCTGTTTCTCCAGCCAGTGCATGAGTTTCCTTCTGTGTATGAAGGAAAGCTGCTTGTCCACCTTTGGCAGGCAGTGTTTTGCTCTGCCACTCAACCACTCCTGCAATCACTTTAACTGGGAGAGGTGGGATTGTAGTAATTGAGTGAAGTGGTCATGTGATGTCTTGTTTCATTCAATGTCCAAGATTCTTGTTCCAGTTGCAGTTGAAAGTTCTAGAACTATCTGTAATCTTCTTAAAATGTTCATATGATTTTTGTTTCAGTTGTAGTTGTAAGTCGATAATCTTCAAATCACAGGAATATTTTAAAATTTACTAAGAACTATGAAGATTTCTTTAAGGGGGGAAAAACAACCAAGTTCTCCATAAAAACTTGCAGATACATAAATCTGGCAAAAGCAGAAGTCATCTCTTCGAGTCTATAGAAGGAAAGAAAAAAGCAACATGTTATAGATGTAATTCATAAAACTGAAGGAGCAACAGAAATGAACAACATTTGCTGGATATAAAAGTAATTGTCCTGATCCCAATTGAGGAGTAAGAATTGATGCTTAGCAGCTGGGCCTAAAGCCAGAACATAGATAATCACATGTCTGAGATAGAGTTATAAACCAAACTTTCATCTATTTGGCAGTTAATGAAAATAAAATTGTCTCTTAAAAAGCAGTATTTATCAAATCCATCCGCACAATATTAAAATATAATTGTTACAAAGTTGTGACAACATTTAGCGAATATAAATAAATGCATTAGCTCTTTTGCTTTTAAAATGATGACGTCCAAGAGGTGTTTTCTCCAGAACAGTATTGGTGAAAAAGGTGGTTTAGGAACATAGATAATCCTCAACTTACAACTGCAACTGGAACTATAATCTCAGTTATTAAGCGAGGTAGCTATTCCATGAGTTGCACATGATTTTATGATTTTTTAATGTCACAGTTGTCAAGTGAATCACTGTGGTCATTAAGTGAATCACAGAGATATTAAGCAAAGCCAAATTCCAGCACTGACTTTGTTTGTCAGAAGCCAGCTAGAAAGGTCACAAATGGTGATTATGTGATTACAGGACCCTGCAACCGTCATAAATACATGCCAGTTGCCAACTGCCTGAATTTTGATCACGTGACCATGGGACACTGCAATAGGCATAAGTGTGAAACTGGTTGTAGGTCATTTTTTTCAGCACTGTAGTTGCTTTGGTCAATGAATAGACATAAGTTGTGGATTACCTATAAAGTAATATCCATATATAGGAGATATGAGGGATGCATAAAAAAAGTTTATTTTGATATCATATGACTTATGATAAACTGCCAATGAGTGCTGATAGTCCTACAGAATCTAGATACTGCAAGGTATCTCATGGTACGGGTTCTGCAAATCTATGTAATAGTTCAGCCTTTTCAGTCTGAGTGTGCATTGGATACATGGTCTTTAACTCCCAGAATTATCCTGGCAGAACAAACACTGCTGAGAATTTTGGGAACTGAAGTCAATACTCCTAGAAAGAATTACCAGTTTGGGGAGGGTTAGGATAGGATGCCATAGGATGAGGCAATGGCCTGTGGGGATGTCTAGGAATTGATGAAGGAATAATCGGTTTGTGTCCCTTTTCTTCCCAGGACAGACCTGGCAAAAAAAAGTGTGAATGAAATTTCTTTTTCAGAAGCTGCTGCACGGCATTGTGCACGGCATTGGGCTATAGAGGTATAAAAATAGAATACAGCTAGTACTGCAGAGATTTTTCAACTCCAAGTGACAGGCAGACATCTAGCACAGCTAATCCTCTTTTGCTATATTCTGTAGAGCTCTCTGGCAAAGGAGCGCGGGCAGGACAGGAAGTGCCTGTCAGGATTCAGCTTTGGCTTAAATCATTCTGGTGTAAATGAAGGGAAATCAAGAACTGTCGTCTTCTTCATCCTGAAGGCTGCATGAACAGGGCAACTAGCCCATTGCTTATCGTACATAGTATAATTCTTTCTCTTTCTGTGATTTGATGAGAGTCTGGCAAGAGACATCTGGCAAGAAAAAGCAGATAGAACAAAACAGCAGGATTTGTGTAAGTCACACAGCTATTTAACTGGAGGTAGAGGTTTGGATAGATGCGTGGAGACAATTCTGATGCCCTGTGAAAATTATGGCTGACTTCCTTCATTGGTAATAAGGTTCCTTCACTGTTAACATAAATAGCAGGCAGGTATCGTGATCTATGGGAGAACAGGAACTTATTTGCAATGGGGGTCATAGTTCTTTTTTGTTGGTGCTAACTTCTTATTTTTTTATTGCTTTTATGAAAACATATATTTAAACAAAAAAATACATATAAAAAACAAGACATAACATAAACAATACAATCAACAAAAATACAAAAAGAATACTTAACTTCCGTTATTCCTAATCTTTCTAATCATTTTCATGTTACTTTCTTTCTGTATGCCACAACAGCGGCGAGAATTTTGATAGCCAAGAATTGGAAGACACAAGAAATACCAACGGTGGAAGAATGGCAGATGAAAATGATGGACAATATGGAACTCGCTGAACTGACTGGGAGAATCCGTGACCAGGGAGAAGAGTCAGTGGAAGAAGATTGGAAAAAATTCAAGGACTACCGGTATTTGAAGAAATATTGTCATATCAACTAGTTTGAAATGGACTTGGAAGTGTTTATAGGTTGTAGTTTTAGAGTTTAATGTTTAGTATTAAGGATAATATGAAACAATGTTTGTTAAATGATAAGAAATTAAATATAGATAGATATTAAATATGATTCAAAATTATGAAATAGAAATTGTTAATGATGATTTACGATGAAACGCAGATGGGGGACTTGAGGAAGTCACCTGTTGGTGCTAACTTCTAAGGGTTGCAACAGACATTATAAGAAAGCCACCTGAGGGATGGAAATGAAAAGTCCAAGTGTTTGTTTGGGATGCAGGCTTAGAAGCACACACACACACACACACACACACACACACACACACACACACACGGCTGTTTTAATACAAGTCAGAGATATTCTATGCTTGCACAGAATCCAAAGTATGCATAGGTACATCCACATCATTTACATCATTCTGTTTCTTATTGGGGTAAACCCTACTGTATAATACAGAATGCAGAGGAGTAAGGTATAATAAGCCAAAAAAGTCAGAGGCATGATGTAATGTATTGGGCCTGTTTTACTTGAACTGTCTCTTGATTGCTGTTTGAGATTGCTTAATCAGGGAGTTGAGTAATAGTCGCTGGCTCCTCAGACAAGCAGTCTCCAGGACTACCATTGGTTGGCTCTAGGGCGGCAACAGGCTCCTTCAAACCTATTGGCCGCCACCTAGTGGCCAGCAGTATAAATAGCTGCATAGAAGCCTTGGTTAACAGTTCAGTTCCTGCATTCAATAAAGCATGTTCCTGCCTGAACTCTATCGCCTCATCTCCTGCTTGCAACAAAGAACCCCTTACGCAACACATGAGATAAAAAAAGGAAACATAGCTCAAGTAAGCATATGTGCAAAAAAAATTGCCGTTCAGAACCCATTTGGCTGCATGTTTTGGCAACATAAACCTGAGAGCTTGAAGGGCTGCAAAAATAAAGTTGTGGGAGCTTCATTATGATTTATGACTTACTCCCTCCCCCCCACCCCATGTAATATTTATTTAAATGCTGATCCAGGGATTCTCCAAAGTAACCTTTTGTGATGCTAAATCAGAGAACCAGATTTTGCAGGATCCAATCTGGGTCAGTCACCCTGACCAGAGGTTTAGTCTTCTGAGCTTTTGGACTCATGCTGGGGCCCATCCTCAGGGAACTTCTCTATATCAGAATGTGTTAAAACCAGGTTTTCTTGTTACTAGAAGGGCTTCAACATGGGCTTATAATAAGTTTAAACCTTATACTAAGTTTAAAATACTCCACTTATACTAAGTGGATTATTGCATGTAAGCAAATAATAACAACAATAATAGTCTGTGGTTACTATACAGATACTACTGAACTTATGAATAATTGCTCAATGACCATTCAGAATTACAGCTGACTTCCCTGGGGGTACTTATGACCTGCTCTGAAGTTCTGCTAGCTGGGCTTCCCCACCCTCCCACCCTCCTTCATTTCAGCCAATTGCAGCATCCCACAGTCATGTGACCATGTCTTAAAATATTTCTTCCAAAACCCAGCATTTACTCCTGGTCTTCAGCAAAACTGGCCCATGATGAACAATTGGTTTGCTTAATGACTGCAGGAATCGCTTAACAAATGTGGAAAAATACTTTGTAAAATAGGGTTGGTTGGCAGGGTGACCTGCTTTACAACTGTCACAACTTATGAACGTAATGGGCAGGCTCCATTACAGTCATAACTTGAGGCACCATATTAGAAACTGGGAGAGGCTGAATTATAGTCCTGCCTAAAGTATACCACAACCTACTACTTGATAAGATAGAAAAATGTGGGTTAGACAGCATCACCACCAAATGGATTCACAACTGGCTGACCAACCACACTCAACATGCAGTTCTTGATGGAGCTGCATCTACATGGATGGAAGTATGCAGTGGGCTACCCCAAGGCTCTGTTTTAGGCCCAGTACTCTTCATCTTCATCAAAGATTTGGATGAGGGGATAGATGGGAACACATCAAATTTGCAAATGACACCAAGCTGGCAGGAATAGCCAACACTCCAGAAGATAGGCTTAAGATACAGAAGGATCCTGACTGACTTGAACACTGGGCACTATCTAACAAAATGAAATTCAATGGGGAAAAAAGTAAGGTTCTACATTTAGGCAAGAAAAACCAAATGTACAGGTATAGTACAGGGAGTACCTGGCTCAATAGTAGTAACTGTGAGAGGGATCAGTCCTAGTGGACAATCACTTTAATATGAGCCAGCACTGTGCTGCAGCTGCCAGAAAAGCCAGCACAATGCTAGGCTTCATTAACAGAGAGAGAGAATTAAGATCATGTGACAGGTTAATACCACTTTATAATGCCTTGGTAAGGCCACACTTGGAATACTGCATCCAGTTTTGGTTGCCACGATATAAAAAAGATGTTGAGACTCTAGAAAGAGTGCAGAGAAGAGCAACAGAGATGATCAGGGAACTAGAGGCTAAAACATATAAAGAGCAGTTGCTGGAATTGGGTATGTCTAGTTTAATGAAAAGAAAGACTAGGGGTGATATGATAGCAGTGTTCCAATATCTCAGAGGTTGCCATAAAGAAGAGGGAGTCAAGCTATTCTCCAAAGTGCTCAAAGGCAGGACAAGAAGCAACGGGTGGAAACTAATCAAGGAGAGAAGCAACCTGGAACTAAGGAGAAATTTCCTGACAGGTAGAACAATTAGTCAGAAGAACAACCTGCCTCCAGAAGTTCTGAATGCTCCAACACTGGAAGTTTTTAAGAAGAGACTGGACAGCCATTTGTCTGAAATGGTATAGGGTTTCCTGCCTGAGCAGGGAGTTGGACTAGATGACCTCCAAGGTCCCTTCCAACTCTGTTATTCTATTCTATTCTTTTGCACGAAGCCAACTGAATGACTTTGGGCTCTACGGCAAACCACTTCTGAAAATGTTGCCAAGAAAACTTCATCCTTGGCAACTGCTGACTTGAAGGCACAAAAAGGAAATAATAACAATCTGATCAGAGTATTATTTGCTTCAATTACTGGAAGTGAAAGGAAAGCCTGAAAAAATGCAGTAGAAAAAGAAAGCCTACTGAAATGCAATAGACATGCAGCACAGTCCATTTTAGTGTGGAAGGACCAGGATCTCTGTGAGCAGGAGAATTTACTAACCAAGTGCTAATTGTTCATTGACACTTTTATGTATCCACTCTCCTTTTCTTTGTTTTTCTGGCTTGGAACTGGCTTGGTCTGGGTGGCTTTTCAAACAGAAGATGCTACAAAATAGAGGGCTGTTCTCCTTAAACCGAACACTGACTACTTAATAACCAGCTGCTTCCTTTTGTCAGGTTGCTCTTTGCAAGGGAACATGTTTTCAAAGAGGAAGAAATGGGGATGTAGCCTTTGGATAGAGAAATGGACTGGATTTCTCATAATAACTGATTGATGTTAAGTGCTTTACAGAGAATCATCCTAAGAACGGTTTCTTGAGGGTTTTTTTTAACTTTTCATATGCTAATGGGAAAAGAGTACAATGGAACAGAAATTGAATTTTCTATTCATAGGATGTCTCTCCTAGTCAAAATCCCTTTCCCTATTTGGAGTAACATCCACTCTTACCCAGTATATTGTGCCCTTTATAAACATATATTTTATGAATCATTGTGACTATACTTGTCATAACCTTGTTTGCAGAATTACCTTATGCCACTTTTATAGAAGGAGGCAATCTTGATTATTTCAGAATCATTTACTCCATATATTTTTGGCCAAGGTTTGATAAATTAATCACTTTTATATAACCACTGAAACTTTGTAATTACAATTTCTTCAGCCTAAACCAATCAGCTGCAGGGGAAAAAAGATAATTTGGTTAATTTACTGAATAAAGCATATAGTAAGATATTGTGGATAAGCTTAAGGGAAAGGTAGCATTCATCCCCTCCATTACATATTCACAGTTGTCATGATGACCTATGTGAAATTCAAGACAATAGCAATGTTAATGCAACTGATTTGTTATTTATACAGCTGCCTTTCTCACAATAGTAGCTCTAGGTGCCTTCCAATATAACATAAAACATAGGCAATCACCAAGCTGCCAAAACAATCTAGACTGATAATAACTACATCAAGGGCTCTAATTAACAATCTGTCTTCCCCTTCTGGGGGACATATCCAGGTTTTGAGAGTTTGATGTTTACTGATATTAATGATATTTCAATTGCAGTGATATTCTAGCCAAGTAATGTTGGTCCAACCCAAAGATTATGATAATATTTGAAGTTAAACTTATTTGAATTAGCTCAGAAACTTTGTAAAAGAAAAGGTGTGGGAACTTCATTTCCCAGCCTTTATTTTTAGTTAATAATTTACAAGTTTGCTAATGAATGCATTATTATATAATAAGAATACATAAAACAGAGTTTCTTCTTTAACAAGTACCCTTCTAAATTAAAAAAATATTCTATCATGTCATTAAACTGTACAGTAAACTGCACTGTGTGGGATAAATTTATGATATATATTAATTCTTTCTTTCTTTCTGCTAATCATTTAGCAGGCAGTTTCATCTCTGTGCAATTTTCAGAAACAGTGTCTTTTTTAAAACCGAGAACTCCTCCATACCATGATTTGCTTAATCATATTTTTTGATTTAACCACAATTGGTGAGATTCACACAACAGATTAAAGCCTGAAGCCTACTTTACAAATTGTACTAGCAGGGTTTATATAACAGCCACCAACAAATAAACCATGTTTTGAATTAGTATGTTGAAGGAACTCGATATACTAATTCTGCCTGGGATTTGTTTCTCTCTCATGTTTCATATTTGGGAACCTAATAAGTTTTCCTTGTAGCTTTCCTAACCTTGTTTGGTTTATTGCATTTTTGAGCTCTTTCCCCATCCCATTCCTTTATATTTCTGTAGAGAAAAGAACAGGAGTTTTACTGCCCAAATAACTAGCATCATTCTCATTCTTTACACATTCTTTATGTTTGTTCTGTAACATTTATAATAGTAAAGACATGAATCCTCAAGGAGGAAAGGTCCAACTCCATATGTAGTGTTGCATAATTTCCATGTTGAGCCTGACATATGGGAATTCAAAGTACAGAGAAGAAAAAGCAATACCAAAAATATCACCTGAAGTATCTGTCAAATTCAGTGAAAGAATATATTTCTTATATGTAAAGCGTTCCTGGTTTTGTTCTAAAAATGGTTTTTTAATTGAAAAATACACCATAGTGAAAAATCTGATGATAAGGAGATACAAAATCTGTAACTTCATACTGGCCCATATATTAATGCCTCTAGTGAAAATGTCCCCTTTACAATTGTCTAGCCTATAAAAATGGGATACTTCTTTTTTGCCTGAAGAACATTTTTCAAGATTTTAATTAGCAAAACCACTTATCATGGAACATGTTATACTTTAAATTATATTTTTAATGTTTTCTTCAGGGGATTATCAATTTTGGAATTGTTGATCCCATTACTTATTTGTAGCAAGATTTTAGATAACTATTCTGTGAATGATTTTATTCCTGCTCTTTTAAGGAAAGAGCTAAATATAGAAGTTGATAAATGACTTGTTTATAGTCATTCTCAAAACAAAGAAACAAAAAAATATATATGTGGTTGTTAAATATGGTTAAATAGCCAAATATCTGACATAGCTATGAAATGGAGGCCATTGTTACCCTCACTTATTAAGACAGAACATTTCAGTATGGTCCCTATTTAATTTATTACCCAATTTTCAGATACAGAGTTCCTCAAAGGTGTTTTCCATTTTCTGTCTTTTTCATAGTCCCCAAATTACATCACAGTGGAAAGAAGCCAACAAAATACACCCTACTTTTCTGGCAATTAAATGTTGAAAGCTGGAGACCTCAAGCATATTATACACTTTGCAGGAAATTCCCAGACTTTATTCTAAGACAGTCAGGCACCACACAAACTAATCTGGGGAGATAAAAAAGGCTAATGTGGTCTGCATAGATAGCTCAAAAGAAAAAAAAAGATTGTAGTTATCTTTTCCCATAAGCCAAGACTTTTTCCTAGATTTCCTTCCTAGATTATGGTACCAACAACAGTAGCAGAATCTAATACACTTCTAACAAACTAACCTGATAAAAGAGAAACGGGTATCATCTTACTTGAAGTATGTATGCCATTTACTCTGCCTTTTGGCCTACCTCCAACTCTCTCTGGGAGATCAGCTGGCATCCAGATATTCAAGTTGTAAACATTATGGTTGATGAGTGTAAGAGTCCATTGAACTCATTCTCCAAATTAAGGATGTGTGCCATCAGCACTTTCTGATCCTATTCAAGGCTAATCTACAAAGTTATAACCATATGGACTGTTTCTTTTTCTGTCTTTGGAATAATCCAGGTGAGAAAACACTGTAACAGAGACATTACTATCTCTTGTCTTAGTATCATAAGTATTAAGACTGATTTTTTATTGATTTCCGTTGGTTTTTATCAGAGGTGGGATTCAGCTGGTTCCCACCAATTTGGTAGAAACAGTAGCTAATTTTATTGTTGCCCAGGCCCAGAATGGACTTCTGGAAGAGGCACCCACACAGAGAACCGGTTGTTCACATATTTGAATCCCACCACTGGTTCTTAAGGATTTGACCTTCTTCATTGCTTCATCCAAATAATACAGAAATTGTCAATTATAGTGAGATATAGCACAATATTAGTAATTTATAATGCTGATGAATCTTTCCAAGTTATGCTATGATACTCATCATAGTGAGAGGGGATGTTCCTGGAAGAAAGAATAAAACATGCTGGGGTTCATACACAGAGTTTTACTCCCTGTTGGGTCACAAGATGTGAAGATCATCAGTGGTGTCCAGCTACAGCAAAGAGGCACCTGTATGAGACAGCAGCTATGTTGGAAATGGATGATAATTTTAGTAATGATAGAGTGTTCTTTCATACAGTGCAGGACAAGGCAATGGTAAAATACTTCTGTATTTTATCAAGAAAACCACATGTAGGCAAGATAAAGTGATTGATGGATTATGAGCCCCTTAAGTTGGATGATACTTAATGTATTACTGAAGAAGAGTTCAGGATTTTCTAGCTAATAATAACATTTATACCAGAACTACATTAAAGCCTTCCCAGATCTTGATTCCTGATGCTAGGTATAAAACAAAATTTTTTAAAAAAATCCAAAGGCAGAATTATAGTAAGAACATGGAATTTATTTATTTATTTATGAAATTTATTTGCTGCCCATCTCATAACCAACAACTATAGGTGGCTTACAATGTCAAAACATTGAAAAAACATTAAACTCATCCATTGTAAAAAAAAAATACAAGAACGCAAGATGCATGAATTGCAATGGAGTGGGACTGGATTAACTGTTTACTACTCAGGCCATGAAAAACAAAGGAACATCATTACTTTCATAGACAGGATGACACTGGGTACATTGCAATCAATGACTAATAATATCAGTTTCATGGACAACCCATTAATATAATGGTTATTCAAGTTTATGACTCAAGCACTAATGCAGAAGAGGTAGTTGACAAGTTGTATTGTCAACTTCAATCTGAAATAACCAAAGTATGCAAGCAACATATGCTACTTATTGTTGGACACTCAAATACCAAAGTTGGAAATGATGACAAAAAATGTAATTGGATGATCTATGATTTAGAAAACATGTTTCTACCAATCCAATGATTTTTCATTGCTAATACATTCTTCTAAGAACCAAAATGATGTTTATGCACAGGGATAGTACCTAATGGAACACAAAGAAATAAAGCACTAAGCTTGGTAAGTTACAATGAAGTCTTCGAAAGAGGTATTCAGATGCCATGACATGTCTATATCTCCTGTGACACTCTATATGTGAAAGTTGGACTTTTAATAAGCATGATAAAAATATTGATGCATTTGAGCTTTAGTGTTGGATAAAATTCTTGAGAATATCATGAATAGATGAGAGGAGGTGGGTAGGATAATAGAATAAATTCAGAATTCTCACTGGAGGCACAAATGGCCAGATTAATCTTGTAAAAAGTGGAACCATATAGTTTACACATCACTTTTATTTTTATACTGTGTTTTGAAATATGAGTTTTAGTAGGAAACATAGGTGTAATTACTTTTGATAAAAAAAGTCACACACATTTTGATTACCATCTTGACATACATTTCAAGATATTGAAATGCCTTATGATGAAGGGACTTTACATGTGATGGGAACATTGCAATATTAGGAGTGTTGTCAGTTGGGATACTAAAGATTTCTGCTAAATAAGGATAATTTGCATTCCTTATACTTATAGTCTACGTTTTGGTCAGAATCTTCATGTATTTCTAACCTGAATACTGGGATACCAGCAAGCAAATGATCAAGTTTCTTCATTACTGATTACAGCAATAACAATAACACTTAGACTTATGTAGTGTTCCATATTGCTTCACAGCACTCTCTGAGCAGTTTACAAAGTCAGTATATTGCCCCAGTTTGGGTTCTAATTTTATTGACCTTGGAAAGAGGGAAGGCTGAGTCAACCTTGATTCTCGCCAGGATCAAACTCCAAACTGTGGGCAGAGTTAGCCTGCAATACTGCATTCTAAATACTGTGCCACCAGGGCTCTTATGATTATGAATTATGAATATATTTCATCAATGAGCATGATTATGGCAAATTGCAAAAACTTGCAGAGTGTTACAGAGTGGTCTCCTTATTCCTTTGACATTGACCATACCTGTTCAGACCTTTTCAGTGGTGGTGGTGGTGGATTCTTTAGAGGAAATTTTAGTACTGTGGGTTACTGCATGTGGAGAAAGAGAGAAGACAGGAAAGGTCTTTTACAAAAGCAGAACTCTCTTTATAACTGGGAAGTAGGAAGCTCGTGTTTTAAGTTGGTGATTTTTAACTCCAAATGTTTGTTCATTAAAAAAAAAACCCAAATAACCTTGAATACACAAGACTATAAAGTAAATCCCCTTTAAGGGATGATTGCAATTTAATGGACAAGCTTACTAGAATTGATCAATGACATCTAAAAAACTGAAATAATTGGAAAGATATCTGTCCAATCTTTGAACCACTGTGTGTTAAAAGTGAAGAGGCGAGGCTGAATACTGGTCTGATTTGAAATAGAATAATTATTTCTTTGAAATCTGATCTGATTTAGACCTTTTTGAGTTAATTGGGTGAGAAAAAACTAATTTATTCCTCTGATATATGTATCTGTGCCATTCAAATTCAAAGTGTTTTTAGCTCAAAACACTTTGAGTTCAAAATGCCCCATTTTTAGCTCAAAATAGCTGTTCTGACCTTTCCAGAGGTATTTGGATACTTTTTCAAGCATTCTTAGAAGTGTCTCAAGCTTGAACTGATTCTGTTTTTGAGTTTCTGAAACTGTCGGGACCACATCAGAACATTTATGAAGCCAGGAAAGCTATTTCAAATTCAAATGTTTTGAATTCCATTTACACACCACAATCTGTATGTTTATGCTGAGAGTACCAGAGCAGCTCAGTGGTAAAGTGAGGAGGATTTCATGTCCCATACCTCCAAATTGCAGAGTGAAGAGAAACCGAAGTTTGCATTGATTGACGGATTCAGCCAAAGCCAAAGCTTTGATCTTCAGGCATTTAGCTGTACTCTGTTTCCTCAGGCAAATCTTCTTGATGCAGGAGAATCAATGATCTTAACGTATGAAAAATAGAAAACCAGCTAGATCCCTGCAGCACTTCTCTTTCCCTCAGCATTATTCCAATTCATGGTTGTGTGTGTCTGTGTGTCTGTGTGTCTGTGTGTGTGTGTTTGAGGTAAGGAAGGAAGAAAGCAAGCAGGGAGATCTGTGGGGATAGGGAAAGGTTAAAAAAAATGCCAAGACTGCGGCTGTGACCACACAATCATAGTCGCCATCTTGACTTTTTTTAACCTCTCCTCTGGGGATGAGGAAGGAAGGAAGGATTTTCCTGGTACCTTTGGGCAAAAGCTTTATTTTTTTTCCCTATTACTATACGTGGGCGTCTCATAATTAGAAAGAGCAAGTGCAGTTTGTTTGTTCTGTTGCGGTTATGCTGAAATTCTTTCAGACTTGCTGTATCTAAATGTTTAGTGTTTTAAGCAAAGAAGACATCTGTGGAAGGTATAGTTGTGGCATAAAAGCTGAAAAGAAAAGCAACCAACTAATGTTAGGAAAATTAGTAATGCCAATATCAAATTTGAAAAAAAATACACATTTGCTTTACCATAATTGCACATTTCAAATTAGAACATTCAACAGTTGCTAGCAGGTGGTTTGTCTAGAGATAAGAAGCACTCAGAAAACATTAACTTGTGCTGTTAAAAATATCAAAATGGGTCAGCCATAGTCCTGAAACTAGGCCTAGAAAGAGAATTGTAATGTATTGGCCTTTTGTATATGTTGCAAGTGTTTGCTCATTGCACTGCTTGCTAATTGCTTGCATTCAATTGCTAAGTGCTAGTTCACGTGTATGTTGTATCAGTTGCTAGCCAGCCCAGACTGGTTGTCCCCAGCCGGCTAAGTAGGTCTTTGGGCGGGAAACCTATGCTTCAAATTTATTGGTCGCCACCTATCGGCCAACCGTATAAATAGCTGCGAGCAGCTCCCTTGTTGCTTCAGTTCTGTTCTGACCTTCAATAAAGCATGTTGCTGTTTTGAACCTTCCGTCTCACTCAGTGCCTACACAACAAGAATGTCTCACATTTGCCAGTAACAGCATGGGGAACTTTTAGAAACATTTTATAATATTTGTGGCAGAAATTGAATTAAACTCTACTAGATAAAATAGGTAAAACACCTGATTTCCAGAGTGCTAAGTAAACACTACTTACTATAACAGCCGGTTTTGGAAGATCTTCACTTTGTTCTACTTATCCACAATTATTTTATTTGCACACTCCACTGGAACACAATTCCACCTTCAATTTATCTAATTGTTGGGATTTTTTTGGACCAGTGACGTTGTTGCAGGCTTCTTTTAAGATGCATTTTAGGCAGCTTTATAAAACATGTTAATAAATCAGTTACCAAGCCTAAATGAATACATACATAAGCCCTAGTTAGTTTAACAAAGGTTAGTTGGAAATGTCACAATTTTCTCCATTCATAAACATGCTAAGCCTGCTCAAACAAACTATAGATTATAGATTAGCATAATGGGTGTACTACATGAGTAATTTAATTTGTTTTTAAATTTCAACTAAAAACAGACCATAATATATTAGGTCTCAGAAATCAGAGGATTAGGACAACCAGATATTTTCTAAACATAAGGTTCTATATAGTATCTTCAGCAGCTGTCTGAGACAATTAACCATGTCACTGTAAGCACATCACGAAAAGCTGCATCTCATGATATTCTCTTCAATGGAACCACCAGAAGAAATCTGAGTATATTTACAACATATTTTTCCAGGGTTAATATTCAGCCAACTCAATTGCCTGGATTTGCACAATTCACTGAACTATAAAAGAATGAACATAGGCTGGGTTCACACAACACTCTAATTGCTTTTTGGTGTGTCATGTAAACTCAGCCAAATCGTGTTGATAACTTGTTTCTTCCTGGGTTTTAGAAGAATTGCTTAATCTGAATGAATGAAATGAAACTTATTAGATTGTGAATAATATACTCCCTTTCTTTAAAGATGGATGCTAATAAGAACATTGTGGAAGTTTTAACACAAATGTCATATCATTGTTCAGTTCCTGGCAAACGATCCTTTGCTCAGTAACAACACATATATGCAAAAACAGTTAGCTGGTGTCTTCTGGTAGAAGAATCTCAGCTAGCAAAAATGGTAAACCTCAGGGCAGTCTTAACTAACCTGATGTTCTCCAGATGTGTTGAGCCTGTTGAATGATGCACGGATCATTCCCAATCAATTTCTAATTCAATAATGCAAAGGCTTAGATACCCACAATAATGTAACTGGTGTGGTTAATTTCAACACTAATCAATAGGTGAAAAAATTGCCAGAATAAGAATTGTACAAATGTATGTTAAGTACTTTTATCTCTTCTACTTCAGCAATCATAGAAACAAAATATGTTGAAAGTTCACATTCTCCATTCTCACTTCTGTCTCTTTATTTCTATCTCAATCTGTAACTACATAACTGGATATGCAACCTCAAATTTGTCATTACGTTTGAAACTACATATATTTGAATATGTATATATTTATGGGAAAAAGAGTAGAAAGGAAAAGTGGAACCATACTGAGATATCAGTTCAAGGAAATATGGGCAAGGTCTTAAATGTATCATAACTCCATCCAGCAGAGAAAAATTGTCCTAGAAGTACGTATGTGGACTTCCCCAACAGTTTATCATTTGGTTATTCGATAACATAACAATGGATTTTGACAGGCTCCGATAGGCCAATTAACAGATAGGTTATTCATATGGATGAAACAGGAATATATATATAATATTTTCCAAGGCTGACACCCTAATCTGGAATGTTATGATTTAATTAATGAGATCAATAATTAAAAAAGAAAATATATGGTACATATACATAGATACATACCTTTATATTATCACTAGTTCCATCAAAGAAAAAGGGAGATGAGTATAATTCTATAAATTAAAAGAAATGATGAGTGGTCTAGCCTTTAATTCTTCATAACACTACCTAATGAATATTTCACAATGCATTCGATGACCTTGCATATAGACAATCATCTGGCATAATCAGCTTAGGAAAAAGTATCCACACATAAAAGCTAAAAACTAGAGCTTCTCCAGAGTAAGCAAGCAGAAATCCTTCTTACATTTTAAGATTGTTCCATAAACACAGAATTCCAAACAAATAAACAGAGAAAGAGCCATCACCAGTGGGATTTTAAAAAATGGTTGATTTATTTTTATTTTATTTTATTTTTGCCTGGTAGGGTTTTCTTCCCCCTTTATAAAACACAAACCTTAATGAGTTCCACAGGGACAGTGGCACGTCAATCACAATAGACTTTCCAAGTATCGTCATCTCTGCCTTATCGCAGAACCACAAGGCATGAAATAATTAGAAAGCCCAGAGTAACTGCTCTGTTTTATAAGAGCAAAATCCTTGGGTGGATCATTTACATAAACTTGTCACTTCCCATTATAGCTCAAAAACAGGCTGGGTAATAATCACAGACTCAGAGAAAGAAAGATACGTTGTTTTCCCATGTTTGAAGCACAAGGTGTGTATGTGTCCAGCTTTGCCTTCCTCCCTTCTCACCACTTCTCTCTGAATTAATGTAAAGTATCTTTGATTTTCCATTAAAAAAGAACTATTCATGCTGCTATGGCAGCAGACCATGTGCAACCTCTTCTTCTGAAGAGAGGAAAAAAGGCTTTTGCATCAAACCATTGTTAGAAGAGAATTCACTTTGAGGAGCATTTCAAAGCTGATCCGATTTGGGAAACGAATAATATTAAATATTGGGCATGAAATATTTATAGGATGGGCACATAGGAGCATCTGACAAAGTTGCCTGAAAAATAAACAGTCTGCTGCTGTACTTATCTTCATGCATAGATGTGTGTGCAAGCATATAAAAATGTACATACAGTAAATATATATGGACAGGTGGCGTGTGTGGATATGAACACATACGCACCGTACAATCCCTCTCCCCATGTAGGAACACAAACCCAGTTATAAGACTTAATGGGCTCAGGGCATTCTCATCTAGTGGAGAAGTGATGACTTGGTGGGGATATTTTAAACATTATGAGCAGTAATCTTTTAGCAAGCATAGCCATAAGAAAAAAAAATGGAAATTTTGATGCTAATGCAGTTCTTATTTTGAGGCAAACACTTTTCATAATTGCAATCAAGATGGTTGTGCACTTCATAGCTCTGCGAAAAGAAACAGCATGAGTGCATTTGTAGAACAAACTACTTTCGTCATGGCAAATAATGTGTATATGTCCCGTGCAAAATTATTCTCATTTATTTTTAATGCAGTTCTTCTGAAGAAAAGAAGAAAATGCTTGGAAAAGCTGGTAAATTCTGATGTGTGTGTGTGAGCATGTGTGTTTGCAGAAGTTCATGTGTGTTTGCATACATAATTAAACAAGATATTAATTTATGTAAGTGCTAATTAATTGGCAATATTTGTAGAAATATCCTTTCATTTTCAAATTTTTATAAATATGCCTATATACAAATCTTAAACACTATTTTGGATCAGATTCTAGGCACACTCAACTGTCTATATTCTAGTGAATATGGCTTTGCTATAATTCATTTCTTCAAAATAATATTCTGAAGTTCTGAGGACTGAAAATAAAAGAAAACATTTCTGAGGAAAAAAATATTTGGATGCCTTATACCAACTGAGCAAAACTGCCCTTTAGATCATGACCTGGGAAGGTCCTGGTTCTTATCCACCACTCCTTATCTGTACAATGACTATTACACTCCTTAAAGCTTCTTGTTCTAGTAAATGTAATTAGAAACTGTAAAATGTTGTTGTGGGCAAAATATTTTTCATCTGATCTTTTTTATATGAAATGCCCAGGTGATACTACTTATCCTCATTCTGTCAAGTTTAACCTTCCTTTGAGCGGCAGAACCTGAAGCTGTAGGGCAAAAGATAGCTTATAATGTGTGTCCAGCCCACGTACTGCTAATTTCTAAGAGCAGAAGCATTGTTGATGGATTACATTCAGGTTTTTACCATTCTTGCATGAAACAAAAGTCCCACCTCTCAAGGCAGCTTGCTCCATTTCACTACATGGCTTAGGGCCTTAGGTAGATGGGGAGCAAAGTCACCAATCAGCTTTCCTCCCCACCCTCCACAAGCAAATCAGGAGACGCTGGAAAATTCCAATGTCTTCCCATGTTAATAACTCGGGTGAATCACCTCCAGAAGTGGCTGTTCCTGTCATAGCCATTGCTGCTTATCTCAGCTGCTTTAGAAGACAGTCAAATGATCTTAACCAAGGATGCTGGGGATTGACATTCAACATCAATCATGCATGGGCCAACGTGACTAAAAGGGCTCAGAACCGTAGTCTTTAATAACATATTATATGATAAAAGTTAGTTATCACAAGAGCAGTTAGAATGCAGTATTGCAGCTGATTCTGCTCACTGCCAGGAGTTAGTTTCTGATGGGGCTCAAGGTTGACTCAGCCTTCTGGGGTTGGTAAAATGAGGACCCAGATAGTTGGAGGCAGTATTATGCTGACTCTATAAACTGCTTAGAGATTGTTGCAAAGCACTAGGAAGTGGTATATAAGTCTAAGTGTTATTGGTATTGTTATCCTGAAATTATGCATCTTGATGATAAGGGAAGGATATGGCATGAAAATACAGCATTATATTAAAATTATAATGCAGAACTAAATTTTAATTTTCTTTTCTCCTGGTAGCAGAAAAGTAAGAGCTTACTTAATTGAAGAACCCTAGCATGGAAGGGATTTATAGCCATGGAGTCAACTCAATTTTCAACACATAAAATGTGGAACTGACCAAGATTTTGACACAATGTTAGTATCATGTTGTTGTTAGTTGTGAAGCCGTGTCTGACCCATTGCAACCCCATGGACAACGTTCCTCCAGGCCTTCCTGTCCTCTACCATCTTCTGGAATCCATTTAGGCTCACGCCTACTGCTTCAGTGACTCCATCCAGACACCTCATTCTCTGTCGTCCCCTTCTTCTCTTGCCCTCAATCTTTCCCAGCATTAGGCTCTTCTCCAGTGAGTCCTTCCTTCTCATTAGGTGTCCAAAGTACTTGAGTTTCAGCTTCAGGGTCTGGCCTTCTAAAGAGCAGTCAGAGTTGATCTCCTCTAGGACTGACCGGTTTGAACGCCTTGCAGTCCAAGGGACTCGCAGGAGTCTTCTCCAGCGCTCAGCCTTTCTTACACACTTCTGTTGGCAGGGTGATGTCTCTGCTTTTTAGTGTGCTGTCTAGATTTGCCATGGCTTTCCTCCCCAGGAGCAAGCGTCTTTTAATTTCTTGGCTGCAGTCCCCGTCTGCGGTGATCTTGGAGCCCAGGAAAATAAAATCTGTCACTACCTCCATTTCTTCCCCATCTATTTGCCAGGAATTGAGAGGGCCGGATGCCATGATCTTGGTTTTCTTAATGTTAAGTTTCAACCCAACTTTTGCACTCTCCTTCTTCACTCGCAACAAGAGGCTCTTTAGTTCTTCTTCACTTTCTGCCATTAGAGTGGTATCATCTGCATATCTTAGGTTGTTGATATTTCTTCTGGCAATCTTAATTCCAACTTTTGATTCAGCTAGCCCTGCCTTTCTCATGATGTGCTCTGCATATAAGTTAAATAGGCAGGGTGACAGTCTACAGCCTTGCCGGACTCCTTTCCCAATTTTGAACCAATCAGTGGTTCCGTGTCCAGTTCTCACTGTTGCTCCTTGACCCGCATATAGCTTTCTCAAGAGAGAAATAAGATGGTCTGGTACTCCCATCTCTTTAAGAGCTTGCCACAGTTTGTTGTGATCTACACAATCAAAGGCTTTAGCATAGTCAATGAAGCAGAAGTAGATGTTTTTCTGGAACTCCCTAGCTTTCTCCATGATCCAGCGTATGTTGGCAATTTGATCTCTAGTTCCTCTGCCTCTTCGAAATCCTGCCTGTACCTCTGGTAGTTCTTGATCCATATACTGCTGGAGTCTAGCTTGTAGGATTTTAAGCATAACTTTACTAGCATGAAAAATGAGTGCAATGGTGCGATAGTTTGAACATTCTTTGGCACTGCCTTTCTTTGGAATTGGAATGTAAACTGATCTTTTCCAATCCTGCGGCCACTGTTGAGTTTTCCAAATTTGCTGGCAAATTGAGTGTAGCACTTTTACTGCATCATCTTTTAAGATTTTGAATAGCTCAGCTGGAATACTGTCACCTCCACTAGCTTTGTTGTTGCTCAGCTTTTCTAAGGCCCACTTCACTTTACATTCTAGGACGTCTGGCTCGAGGTCAGTGACAACCTCATCATGGTTATCAGGGATGTTAAGCTTGTTACTGTATAGTTCTTCTGTGTAATTTTTCCACCTCTTCTTAATCTCTTCTGCCTCTGTTAGGTCCCTGCCATTTTTGTCCTTTATCATGCCCATTTTTGCATGAAACGTTCCCTTCATCTCTCCAATTTTCTTGAAAAGATCTCTGGTCCTCGCTGTTCTATTGTTTTCTTCTATTTCTTTGCACTGTTCATTTAAGAAGGCATTCTTATCTCTTCTAGCTATTCTCTGGAATTCTGCATTCAATTGGGCGTATCTTTCTTTTTCTCCCTTGCCTTTCGCTTCCCTCCTTTCCTCAGCTATTTGCAAAGCTTCCTCAGACAGCCATTTTGCTTTCTTGCATTTCTTTTTCTTTGGGATGGTTTTAGTTGCTACCTCTTGTACAATGTTGCGAACCTCTGTCCATAGTTCTTCAGGCACTCTGTCTATCAGATCTAATTCCTTAAATCCAGGGCTTTTTTTCTCATAGAACGCTCAGAACGGAGTTCCGGCACCTTTTTTGGATGGAACCTTGTAGGGTAGGCAAGGCGGGTTGTATCACATGTGTGAGTTCCGGCACCTTTTTCTTTTACAAAAAAAGCACTGCTTAAATCTATTTGTCACCTCTACTGTATATTTGTCAGGGATATGATTTAGTTCATACCTGAGTGGCCTAATGGTTTTCCCTACTTTCTTCAGTTTAAGCCTAAATTTTGCAACAAGAAGCTCATGGTCTGAGCCACAGTCAGCTCCTGGTCTTGTTTTTACTGACTGTATAGAGCTTCTCCATCTTTGGCTGCAGAGCATATAGTCAATCTGATTTCTGTGTTGACCGTCTGGTAATGTCCATGTGTAGAGCCATCTCTTGGGTTGTTGGAAAATAGTGTTTGCTATGACCATCGTATTCTCTTGACAAAATTCTATCAGCCTGTGCCCTGCTTCATTTTGTACTCCAAGGCCAAACTTGCCTGTTATTCCGGTTATCTTTTGGCTTCCTTCTTTAGCATTCCAATCCCCCATGATAATAAGAACATCATTTTTTGGTGTTAGTTCTATAAGGTGCTGGAGGGCTTCATAGAATCGGTCAATTTCATCCTCTTCAGCACCAGTGTTGGGGCATAGACGTGGACTATTGTGATATTGAATGGTTTACCTTGGATTCACACAGAGATCATTCTGTCATTTTGAGGATTGTATCCCAGTATTGCTTTTCCTACTCTTTTATTGACTATGATGGCTACTCCATTTCTTCTGAGGGATTCTTGCCCACAGTAGTATACCTGATGGTCATCTGAATTAAATTCACCCATTCCTGTCCATAAGATGTCGATGTTCACTCTTGTCATCTCTTGTTTGACCACATCCAGCTTGCCTTGATTCATGGATCTTACATTCTAGGCTCCTATGGAGAAAAAATCTTTACAGCATTGGACTTTCCTTTTACCACCAGATACATCCACAGCTGAGCATCCTTTCAGCTTTGGCCCAGTCGCTTCATTCTTTCTGGTGCTATTAGTACTAGCCCTCTGCTCTTCCCCAGTAGCATATTGAATGCCTTCTGACCTGAGGGGCTCATCTTCCAGCATCATATCTTTTTTCCTTTTGGTACTGTCCATGGAGTTTTCATGGCAAAGATACTGAAGTGGGTTGCCATTTCCTTCTCCAGTGGATCACCTTTTGTCAGAACTCTCTGCTATGACCTGTCCATGTTGGATGGCCCTGCACGGCGTAGCTCATAGCTACACTGAATTACTCAAGCCCCTTTGCCACAACAAGGCAGTAATCCATGAAGGGGGTGAGTATCATAGTATCATGAAACAAATTATTCCTTACAGTTGTTTTTCATGGGAACATTACCCATCATGTTCTTGACTATAGTGGGATAAGTTAGATTATTTGGATGGCTCAGTTTGTCATTAAAAGCAGATAAACAAGGGACAATAAAGCAGTTTTAAAATCAGTGTTATGCAAATCAAGAGGAGGATAAAATAACTTAATGTAAACTAGGGAATGAAATATTTTTTTGCAAAAATCCCTTGGAATTTGTTGACATGTTCCATCAACCTTAGCATAAATTGTATTATTATAATAATTTGTTTTCCAAATTTATTTTTGGAGGAAATAAAAAAATATGCATTTTTCCCTCCACTGAATTACAATTTAATCTGCTGCCTTAGGCCAATCTTGTCAATGAAGTTTTGCGTTGAAGGATGGTTACTCTTAGGATTAAAAAAATTAAAATATTTTTATATTAATCAAGCCAGCAAATGAGTCATGGAATGAATCTTTGTGAAGAGCATTAGAGGAGGCAAGTTGCCCCGTCTTGTTTGATTTGGCACTCAAGGAGCATAAGTATGCACTGAAGCTGCTGCAACTTGCCTTGCCTTTACCTGAAAACAACATCTCCTTTGCCACAAGAAATGCTCCAGTGTATCATACAGTGCATAAATATGTCTGCCAGATGAAAAAAAAATGTACACAAGCTGCCTTGTGAGAATGGGACGCTGGGGTGGAGCTTCCAAATAGAGACAAATCTGTATCCCTCAGGGAATTTGCAATGGGTTGATCTATGTAAAAGATATTTCTCTGCTAATTAAGTCTTGATCCTTTGGATGCACTTGAAAGAAATCAGGAGTGTATCAAGTGTTCCAAGCAGGTGCTGACTAGCTCAGAAACACTAGTCCTTCAAACCAGGTATGAGGCTTCACAGCAGCAAAAGTGAGGGAGCAACTCATTTTAACAGATACGATGTGTGGAACACATTTCCAATTATAATAATTCATTAGGAACAGTGTTAAAATGTCTGCCACATGGATTGAATATTATTATTTTTCAGAATAAAATCAGCATCAACCATGAAAGTATTTCTTTGATTTTTAAGGCTGAAGAATTCTTAACAAATGAAAACTGGCAAAGGGAGGAAATTTACAATTAAAGTGCAGGAGTGCAGTTCAGTATTTGATCCCTGAAGAAAGTTGTATTTTGTGGTAGAAATCCCACCTTGAATGTAGTAGACAAGACAAGCATGGACAAGGCTGCGCTTTCTAAAACATCATTTCATCTGTTTCTCTATCAGTCTGCTTCTTGCTTATTTATATGCACTGTCTCTTTAGAATCCATATATCATTTAAGGTCGGCAGTTTGGCGGGTTGAATCCCGAGTGCTGTGTAACAGAGTGAGCGCCTGTTACTCGTCCCAGCTTCTGCCAACCTAGCAGTTTGAAAGCACGTAAAAATGCAAGCAGAAAAATAGGGACCACTACTGTGGGAAGGTAATAGTGTTCTGTGCGCCTTTGGCGTCTAGTCATGCCGGCCACATGACCACGGAGATGTCCTTGGACAAGTGCTGGCTCTTCGGCTTTGAAACAGAGATGAGCACCGGCCCCTAGAGTTGGAAACGACTAGCACGCATGTGCGGGGGAACCTTTACCTTTACCTATCATTTAAGGTAGTGGCTCATAGGACCAGACCATGATCAATTCCCTAGTCAGCTACATTTATTCATAGGTCTGACAAAATTGTCACTTTAATACTAACAATGAATTTATTGTTTGATACACTTTGATGCCTTCAACAATAAAAGAAAAAAATCTATATATCTGAGTTCTGTGAAACCCTCTTAAAAGTTGATTGGGATGACACCTAGTGTTTACTGTAACCTGAAATAGAGAGTCCATGTTGGAAAGAGTGTCCAAAATACAAGAATCTGGCACATGCTACTATAACAATGCACATATCGTAAAGGCTCTCAACTGAAATTTCTATCAGGAATGTTGCAAAATCCCACATTTAAGTACACTAATCTGCCCTTTCTACATAGAAAAAAAAAGTCTTATACTAAGCCAGACTGATTTGTTCTGTCAGCAAGCATTAAAACCTGTGTGCCAAAATCTCAGGTAGAGTTTTTCCCATGCCATTTTCTTGCTGCTGCTGGGCAAATTGCAAATATATATATATAATGATAGACAAGGTCCATATAATTTCCCTACAAAGCAGGAATGGAGTTGGTGATGTCTTATTTGCTTGCTTACTGTAAGAAATCTGTCTAATCTTTTATTATCGACTTTCAGTGAGAAGTTCTGCTTCCCAATCTGAAACAAGTGGTTATATTGTTAAATGTGGGAAATGGATAATTTTCCCTCGTTTAAGGCGTGCACTTATTTATTGTATTTTGGTCTCTTGAGTGTTGCAAGGGGTTTGAAGATGACTTGAGCTGAGAATGAAATTTCTGTCCATTCATGAGGAAGAGTTAGGCTTTAGAGTTTTTATGTTTTCAGAACAGGTTTAATAATTTTGGTTACAATTCTGGAGAACATGTTGAAGGCTGAAAAAAAGTCATTCTGGAGATGCTGCATATATACCTGATTGATGACTCCTAGGTAACTGCTCTTTCCTGATAATCCAATTGATCAGTTTCAACTTAGTTCTATTAAATCCACATCTGGTTTAGGAAATGGCAAAGAACAGATCTTCATAATAACAGCTTACCATTTTGCTCATGTATCAACCTTTTCTTCTCTTGGCTAAACTTTTAATTTCTGTCCATTAACTTTATTTTCCTTTGCCTTTAACAATCTTTCATACTTTTCTCTGAACATCTCATTTTATAATAAACATTAAAATAAAACATTAAAATAAATTAAAATAAACAAATAAATATTAATGTAATTTATATATCACTATTTCAGGAGCTGTTTGCAGTGGGCCAGCATTATGATAACAGAAATACCATTACAGTTGGCTTGGCCATCTTTCCATCTCCCTAGCTTGATATATAGCACCTTGAAGATCTGGAGAGTTTCCAAATATTTGGGAGCTTACACCCCACACTTGAGCTCAGAGTAACCAACTGGCAATGGCAGCAGAGAATCATCTGATTTCAGAATAGTTACCATCCGTTTCTTTGATGTCTAAACCATAATTTTATCTCTTGTTGCAGATTGCCTGTGATACGCCAATGCCTTCCACACAGCTGTCCTTGGGTTAGTCGGCAGGCATTTGAAGACGTGTCAGCTAACAGAGCAAAACAGACCAGAGTATAATGAAGTGTTGCTCTTCAATGAAATGATTTGAATGCCTCATGTGAGCATGATTCCTTATATTTTGTCCCATAAGACCAATGACATGACAAAATTGATTCTTAAAAACCAAAGCCAACTGTCAAGGGCTTTGTTAACCAGAATGTCAAACAGGACAAAAGGTTTGACCAGTGAAGTTTGAATAAAAAGATATTTCTTAATAAGGAGCTTTTTTCAGCTGATGCCTTATTAAAGACATAAGAAGGCATGGTGATTTGTATAGGAGTAGCCAATCCTATAAGCATCTTGGGTTTAATCTGTGTTAGTCTTTAGATGTGGTTTTGAGCACCTTAAAATAGGCTCAGAAAGCCACCAGTAAAGTTGAATAAAAATTGGGCGATATGAGATCCTTAGAAATGCTGCCTCATTCTGGGCCAGTTGTAATTTCTGGACCATCTTCAGTGAAATCCAGGGAATCACATTACAATAGTTTGAGTTTCATATCATCATATGAATCAGTTATATGGCTGTTTAGAGTCAATGCTAGATTCCCCAACTGCAAACCTAGTCTTTAAGTGGGAGTGTCTGAATCTGAATTCTAGCATCTGAAATTAGTAAAAACTCTGTCTTTTCTGAACTTAACTGCAGCTTCTTCTCTTACATCTGGTTCTTTATAGACTGGAAATACATAGAAGCACTGGAGACAGTCACCCTCAAACTTAGAATATAGCTGCAAATGAACAGTCTGTGAATGACAGTTAATTTCAGACCAGCAAATATTTCTTCCCAAGAGCTTCATATGGATGTCAAGTAACATGACAGACAAGACAGAATCCCCCTCAAGAAAATTCACAAGGGTTTGAGCAGTCCTGAAGTCCTGAAATATTATTTCCTGATGATATCCAGAGGAATAGGAGGAGAACTATTGCAAATTATTGCCTACAAACCTCACTCCCCACCCCAAATACTTCAACAAGTTATTGTATTCAAAGCATGATAAGCTGATGAAAGATCTAGGAGTATCAAAAGAGTTGTACCTCTCATGTCTCAAGGAGACCAAGACTGTCTCTTTTCTAAATCCAGTTCTGAATCCAGACTGAAAAGGATCAAGGTAATGTGTTTCATCTAATAGCTCCTAGAACTACAGTGCTTTACTAAAAAATGAAATATTGGACATTGGCCAACATAGGCTTGATTGCATGGCAAAGCATTATACTGATATCCCATTGCATCATCTCAGATTTCTAAATTGTTTAATGTCTGCCTTTATGTTTTATAACCTGCAATTTTTCCAGAATGGGACAGAAAGTTATTTGACCTCTAAACTTGTAGTCAAAGAAAACATTTTGCAGAACTGTCTAGTATTCAACAGGATCCATTAGCTCCTTGGGACATATCAAATTATCCGGTCCTTTTTCCTACAAAGGAGAAAACACAACAAATATCACCAGACAAACCAAATTTTACCAGGCACTCTGGTCATCATTCCTGAGATCCTAAGTACACACTTCTCCCACCAAGGGAAAAAAACCCTAGATTGAAATATTATCTTTATGTAATAGATTCAGTATAATTTGGATACCTCATATTCAGTGGTGGGATTCAAATATGTGAACAATGGTTTTCTGTGTGGATGCCATTTCCAGAAGTCCATTCTGGGCCTGTGCAACAAAAAATTAGCTACTGGTTCTGCTGAACTGGTGCGAACTGGCTGAATCCCTCCACTGCTCATATTTAAAGTTGACATCCACCAATACAAATTCCATCTATTTCATGTTGGTCAGGGAATTTGCTGAATCATGGCTAACACAGCAACATAATCCCTGTCTTCACTCACCATTCAGAACCAAGTATGTAGCTCTGAAACTAATTATGTTCCAATAGAAAACATGGAAATAAAGAGGGTATCCTTAGAAATGATAACAACATTCCCTTCCTGACCAACAGGGTTTGTAATATTCCTGTATTGACTGTCCACCAGGGATCAACTAGACCCACATAGAGACACTTATCACATTCTTGCAAATTTCTGCAGTTCATAACAGGGCGAACCTGTGATCATTTTTTTTTCAACAGAAATAATTTCAGGAATCTGTGATGGCTTGACTTAATCCCAGGAGACAGAAAAGGTTGAGGTAGGATCCATTTATATTGTAATTGATCCATTAACAAAACTATCCTTTCCTTTTCTATTATATCTTCTACTATCAGATTACCTGAATACGGGCAACAATGCCTCTGGAAGAAAATGAAAGATTTCTAGGATATATAATGCAGTCCCTAGCAAATGTTGAATTTAAGGCAACCTTTTTGGCCATGTTCCATTTTGGAGTACTTACAGAAATCTCAAGTGGCGAATCAAATTGCATTGAAACAGGAGGTTAAATTGCTGCTCTTCACCTAAACACTGGGATGTCTTATGTCCCCTCCAAATTACTTTACCTAGGGGGAAAAATCTAATGCAGACCTTTACAGATAGTCCTTGACTTACAACAGTTCATTTAGTGATCATTCAAAGTTACAACAGCACTGAGATAAGTGCCTTATGACCATTTTTCACACTTATGATCTTTCTGGCATGATCAAAATTCAGCTGTTTGTCAACTGGTTTATATTTATGGAAGCTGCAGTGTCTCACGGTCATGCGATCCCCTTTTGCGACCTTCTGACAAGCAAAATCAATGGGGAAGCCAGATTCATTTCACTTCACCGTGTTACTAACTTAACAACTGCAATGATTCACTTATCAATTATGGCAAGAAAAGTCGTAAAATGGGGCAAAACTCACCTAACAAATGTCTTACTTAGCAACATAAATTTTGGGCTCAGTTGTGGTCATAAGTTGAGAACTACTTGTATTACCAAACCTGAAATAGGGCAATATAAATCTCTATTATGTTACAAATTTTAGTGAGGACCCCAAGTTGCATTGTTAAGTTTTAGAAAACAAAATACTAATGAATGAAGAAAACAAGCAATTGAGAAATCTACATCATTATATTTATTTTGATTAGGCAGAATTAGTTATCTTTCTTTTTTTTTTCTTCTATTCATATCAAGAGAATATGTTCTTGTCTTTCACCATTAAGACTGCTCCCGGAATTCATAGTATGAAAGCTGCCTACATATGGATATACCATGTGTTAGGTCTCTTGTCAGACCAGATTACATTTTTTTAAAAAAAGCAAAACACTTTAGGAGTCCTGTGGTCTTTGTTTACTTTATATACATTCTTTCCTTCCATGGCCACAAAAGATTAATTACAAAAGATTTGAAATTTCACAAAGTCCAGCACTCAAATATAATCAGTACAGAAAAGTAGATGGGGCAGAATTTTAATGTACAAAATTAATACAGCATTATTCTCTAAGAGATGAAATGAAGTAAACAGGATATAACTTCCTCTCTTTAAATAATTATCCTGTGGGGTAGGTGATACTGAAAGAAAGTTCACATACCATATTAAAGCATAAAGTTGTTTACAGATTATCTTGGTTTGTTATGCAGACTCTGCTTCTAAATTATAATTTACAATATTACACACAATATGTAACGATTTAGCATGATCTGTAAAACATTTGTTGATTCTTGTTAAATTCTTTCATGCTGTATTATTATTATTGCTCAGTACTACTGCTGTGGGTCAAGTATTTTAACTAGTATATCAGTATTGGTTTGTTGTCTTAGGTTATAAGTTTTTAGAACTAAAAAAGACTGCATATTTCATTAAAATGAAAGAATAACTGGATAATTAATTGCTTTACTGACCAACTTTCTTGTCAAAGGTTTTACGACTTTCAAATTTTCCAGACAACGTCTTCTTTCATTGTCTCTTTCCAATTGTACACAGTTCACATCCCTATTCCTATTTCTCATGCATTTTTTTTATTTTATCCTAAAAATATATGTCTTATGCTTCAATCCCCAAAGTGTTTTTGGAAGATCTTACAATGAACACACAACTGCCTTCTAATTTTATTCTGTAACTTTTATCCAGAGTGTTGCATGTTTTCTATATGTTCATTCTAAAAAGAAATCAAAATAAGACCATAGTGATTATTAAGAAGGTAGTCATGTAGCACAAAGAATCAAAGCTTTGTAAATTCCAGCAAAGATTAGAGAATAGTTAAAATCTCTCTTAAATCAAGGCCAACTTCCCCAGATTGAATGCCCTTGCAACTACCATCACTTTTAAACAGCAGGGCCAAATTTTTATAGCAATTATGGGAGCCATAGTCCAGCATATCTGGAGGGCAACAGGTTAGGAAAAATTAGTTTATGCAAAAGGTCTAGTTGAGTCTGGAGTGCCAGGTAACCCAAAAAGATTTAGAAGAGATCCTGAGAATAACTAAAAAGTGATTTTCATTTTCAAATGGATTAATGGAGTTGAAGCACCCCCGATCTCCAATAATTTAGAGATTTAAAGATTAAAACCAGCACTTTGTACTAAGGAATTTCCAACATAGTAGAGATATTTTTGCTTCACCCAGTCAGTCATGTAGCTTCTGAATGGCTGTTGCAATTGCAATTTCTGAACAGGGTTCAAAGGCAGCTCCACATTCAAGGATTTTCCAATTTGATAGGGTCCTTATCTGAGTTCACAGGAATGTGGTCCTGCATCCAAATTAAAGTAAACATTCATGGAAAAAAACATTCCTGTTGCTTTGGAAAAATGAATTCTATATGTTCAATGAAAATGATGCAAAATATAAAATTTAGAAAGTGTACTCCATTTTCATGATGGTACATAGATGGATTTGATTTGCAACCTGTTCATTATTGTTTAATTATTGTTCTTAAAAACTTGGACTGAATCCAAAAAGGGATTGTAGGACATTTTGTAAATAGAGAAGACCTTCCTATATTTTTTCTGATCCTTTGTTACAGGGTAATCTGTGCTGAAGACATAGAATTAGTTTCAAACATCTTGTCCTCAGCCAAGGAACGATGTGCCTATTGGCATCTCCTTGATGGCCACAAAATCCCACCTGATTCGTGTTTCACAAAATTCTTCTCATTTTTTTTAAAAAAGGGATGGGGGACCTTATCCTGCTGCAATGCCATTTAACTCTCCAAGTAGCATTTTAGAAAATGCATGACCTAATGCATAATCCGCATAAGTCCTGTTGCTTTGCAAAGATTTTTTCTCAATATAACTAAATCTAGACCCAACAGCAAAATGAAAAGGCTCTTTCCTACCACAAAACATTTGGAAGGGCCATTATATACTAACTAGGTTTATGCATTAAAACCATAATTTGTTGGATTAAACTCGCCTCAGAAGAGGAAGAAAGTTTTTCAATATTTAAAACAATTTAAGACTGATGTTATATGTTTGCAAGAAACGCATATTAGGGCTATGGACCAAAAGTTTTTACTGAATTCAAGATTGGGTACGCAATTTGTTGCCTCTGCAATGAATAAGAAAAACGGAGTGGTTGTTTATGTTAAAAGTGCTATAACAGCGGACTTAATTGAAGCAGATAAGCATGGAAGATACGTAATGATAGATTTGTTGTTAGAAGGTAAAAAAACGCTTTTAGTTGGACTGTATGCTCCTAATCAACAACAACAACAGGCTGATTTTTTTAGCTCACTTCATACAAAGCTTACTCAGTTGGATTACAAATCGTTTATTTTTATGGGGGATTGGAATGGCGTTTTGGACGTACAGATGGATAAGGCTGGTTTTTTTAAGCGTATTCCGTGCCATGCCAGACTGCCTAAGTCTTTTTTTGAAATGAAGGATGATTTGGAATTGCGAGATATTTGGCGTGACACACACCTGCATGAAAAGGATTATACTTTTTTTTCTGATAGACATCAATCTTTTTCTAGGATTGACTTCATTTTGCTGACTAATGACTTTTTTTCTAGGATTAAGAAGGTAAAGATCTGTGCAAGAGCTATTTCTGACCATAGTCCAGTATGGTTAGAGATCAATAAGGACAATAGAGATAGGCGCTTGTGGCGCGTAAATGAGAACTTGTTTAGAAATCAGAAAAATGTGGATGAATGTAAACAACGGATGAAGGATTTTTTTGAAATTAATATGAATAAGGATACGTCTATGGACATGGTTTGGGATGCTAGCAAGGCATATATGAGAGGGGTGCTGATATATATGAATAATAAATACAGACGTACTTTGGAAGCTAGAAGGAAAGAATTGGAGAATGAAATTAAGGAAAAAGAGAAGGCCTTGACTTTGAATCCATTGGATGTGAAGACTAAGGAGGCTATCAAGCTATTAAGAGGACAATTTGATAAATTAATGGCTGATCAAGTGGCAACCAACTTGAGGTTTGCCAGGCATAATACTTTTTGCAATGCTAATAAGCCAGGTAGATGGCTAGCCTATAGACTAAGGAAAAAGCAGAGGGCTTCTAACATAGACAAAATTGAACATAAGGGGAAGGTAGTGTTTCAACAGGATCTTATTAAGGAAGCCTTTGTGGATTTTTATTCTAAATTATATGCTAAGGAGAAGATTAATGAAAAAGATATTGATGAGTATTTGGAGAATGCTAGCATCCCGGTTCTTACGCAAGTACAAAAAGAGGAGATTAATCAATTGATTACAGAAGAAGAAATATTTACAGCAATTAAGGAGTTGAAGGTCGACAAAGCGCCAGGTACAGATGGTTTGACTGCGGCCTACTACAAAAATTTACAATTAGAGATGGTTAAACCGTTAAAGGAATTGTTCCAGACAATCCAGAGAGTGTTGTGACTCAGGGCCAGCCTGTGGGTCCGGCAGCCGGCTCAGATGTCTCGGATGACTCAGATGAGGGGGAGGAGGAGGGTGTGGAAGACGAACTGGCTGATGACGGCTTGGAGGTTTCGCAGAGCCCCCAGCCGGGGCCCTCTTCTCAGCTGCGTGAGCCCGATAGTGCGGAGGATGATGACCCACAGCTGGCCCTGTTCAAGGACGCCCGACGCAGGAGGCAGTCGAGCAGGACCAAGCAGAGAAAGGCTGTGGGACTCCTCGGGAGGAGGCACAGGGAGGCCACGCCCTGAACTCTAAATAAAAGGAGTGTTTGGGGAAGGGCTGGTTGCTGAAAGCAACCCTTCCGTTTGAGGATTCAAGTTCCAGTGTTTTTGTTTCTTGTTTGTGTAATAAATCTTGGCAGACGCTTTGCAGCCTCAGACGCTCTCCAGTCTCTACTGTTTGAACAGGGGTTTGCCTTATTGCAAGGCCGGTAGCAGGCTGGTTCAGAACAGTTTGCTTTCAGCCTCCCACCCCTTACTACTACGATGGAGCAGCTACGTGCCGAGAATGCTCAGCTCACCCAGCAACTCACTTTGCTGGCAGCTCAGGTGGCTCAACTGCAAGCTCAGGTACATGCTGCACCCCCACCCAGGAGGAAATGTCAGATAGCAATGCCAGATAAATTTGCTGGCAATCCAGAACTGTTTCCTGCCTTCCTGGGACAATGCCAGCTTTTTATCAGCGTGAGAGCAGCTGATTTTCCCACTGACCAGGATAAGGTGGGATTCGTGTTAAGCCTTCTGTCGGGGGATGCAGCTCGTTGGGGCACGCCTCTGCTGGCACAACCTAGCCCTTTGTTGGATAACTTTGGGGGGTTTTGTGACCATATGCGCCTAATGTACTAGGACCCAATTAAGGCGCAGACTGCCACCCGACGCCTGAAAGCTCTGAGGCAGGGTCAGCGCCCCCTACAGGCCTATATCAGCGATTTCCGGCTGCTTAGCCAGGATTCCGCCTGGAATGAGGCTGCGCTCGTGGATGCCTTCCAGGATGGATTGTCGGAGGAGATGTTGGATGAGCTGGCCCGCGTGGACATTCCCTCAGACCTGAATGGGCTGATCCATCTTTGTCTGCGG
Source organism: Vipera berus (assembly GCF_964194415.1). Classification (NCBI taxonomy): domain Eukaryota; kingdom Metazoa; phylum Chordata; class Lepidosauria; order Squamata; family Viperidae; genus Vipera; species Vipera berus. The sequence goes on from NC_138209.1 coordinate 23,306,361, forward strand.
ATCGATGCCCGGCTGCAGCAGCGAAAGAGTCGCCGTGCCACCCCACAGACCCCTGCCGCCCCTGTTGTGCGTGAGCCCCCAGTCCAGAGGGAGGAGCCAATGGAGCTGGGTGCCACCAGGTCCCGTCTATCGGTGACGGAAATGGACAGACGACGATCGGGGGGTTGTGTTTTTACTGTGGGGACCCTGGACATTTGGCTGCTTCTTGCCCAAAGAAGCGTCAGCGGGCATCAGTGACCAAGCCTGCCCCGAGAAAGTCTCCTACTTTGCTGTCGGGAAACGGCCCGAGCCCGATCTAGACGGTGTGATAGATCGGGCGACCCACAACGACCACGCCGAGCGACGCCGTTCCGATGGTGCCTGTGAACCTCCACGGCATTTGATTTTGGAGGCACGTCTGATCCTTCCTGGCAAGCCAGAGGGGATTCCGGTCCATGCCTTAATTGACTCTGGGGCTACCACAAACTTTATGGACTCGGCCTTTGTGGCCAAATGGGCTGTTCCCCAGTGTCCGGTGGATCCGCCCATGCTAGTGGAGACTATCGATGGTCGAGTGCTCCTGTCCGGGCCTATTACGGCCGCCACGCAACCAGTGTGTATGGCCATCAGTTCCCATGTGGAGGCCATCCAGTTCTACACTTCGGATCTGCACTTCCCCGTGGTCTTGGGACTGGCGTGGCTCCGGGCGCATGATCCACAGATCTATTGGTCTCAGAACTTGGTCACCTTCCCAAGTTTGCAGTGCGTGGACCACACCCGCCATATCTGTGCCGGCCAGGTGGAGGGTTCCCCAGGGGTTTCCTTGCCTCCCGAACTGTCCGACTTTGCTGATGTGTTCAGCGAGTCAGAGGCGGATCAATTACCCCCGCACAGGCCCTATGACTGCTCCATTGATCTAGTCCCTGATGCGCCTCTCCCAGTGGGGCGTTTGTACTCCATGTCGGAGCCCGAGTTGGCTGCATTGCGGGACTTCCTGACAAAGAATTTGGCTCGCGGTTTCATCCGGCCCTCGTCCTCGCCAGTGTCTGCGCCCGTGCTCTTCGTCAAAAAGAAGTCGGGCGAGTTACGGCTTTGCTGTGACTACCGGAAACTCAACGCCATCACGGTGCGCAACCGTTACCCGCTGCCCCTCATCCCCGAGCTCTTGGACCGACTCCGGGAGGCTAAGATCTTCACGAAACTGGACCTGCGTGGAGCTTACAACCTCGTCAGGGTTCGGCTGGGTGATGAGTGGAAGACGGCGTTTGGTACTCGCTATGGACATTTCGAGTACACGGTGATGCCGTTTGGCCTGACCAACGCCCCCGCTGTGTTTCAGCATTTTATGAACGACATCTTTCGGGATCTGTTGGACCAGTTTGTCGTAATCTACCTGGACGACATCCTGATTTACTCCCCGTCGCGTGAAGTGCATCATCAGCATCTCCGTCAGGTCCTGCAGCGCCTCCAGGAACATCAGCTGTTTGCCAAGTTGGAGAAGTGCCAGTTCTACCAGGTGACCATCGATTTCCTGGGTCACCGCATTTCCCCTGAGGGCATCGCCATGGAGCCGAGTAAAGTTGAGTCGTTGCAGAGTTGGCAACCCCCGCGTCGCGTGAAGGATGTTCAGCGACTTCTTGGATTTGCCAACTACTATCGAACGTTCATCCCTGGCTTTGCTGCCTTGACAGCCCCCCTCACCCGGCTCCTGCAGAAGAAGACTCGGTTCCAGTGGAACGCCCCCGAACAACAGGCGTTCCAGGCTTTGAAGGACGCCTTCATGAAGGAGCCCATCTTGAAGCATCCTGACCCGCAACGGCCGTTTGTCGTGGAGGCGGACGCCTCCGACATTGCCATTGGGGCCGTGTTACTCCAGGCAATGACGCCCAGCGGTACCCTTTTCCCTTGCGCGTATCACTCTCAGAAATTGAACCCCTCGGAGCGCAACTATACCATCTGGGAGAAGGAGCTGCTGGCCATCAAGGCGGCGTTCGAGGCTTGGAGGCATCATCTGGAGGGGGCGCGGCATCAAATCGAGGTCCGGATGGACCACAAGAATCTGGAAAGCCTGCAGACCGCTCGGAATTTGAACCAACGCCAGATCCGGTGGTCCCTTTTCTTTGCGAGGTTTGACTTCCGGGTGCGGTACATACCAAGCGGGCACAATCAGAGAGCGGATGCTCTGTCCAGGAAGCCCGAATATACCCGAGTGGAAGACAAGCTTCCGCCCAGGACAGTGATCCCCGTCGAGTCTTTTGCTGCGGTGCGGGAGCCGGTTGATATACGGGCTCGGATCCGGGAGGCGCAGCAGCAGGAGGCGTGGGTGGCTCAGCGGAAGGAACAGGTGGGGCCAGATTCGCCTTGGTCGGTCACGGATGGACTTTTGTATTATCGTGACCGGCTCTATGTTCCAGGAGGGCCACTCAGGGGACTCGTCCTCAGCCAGTGTCATGATAACCCGGCTGCGGGGCATTTTGGCCTGTTCAAGACTCTGAACCTGGTCTCCCGTACCTTCTGGTGGCCCCGAGTCCGACACGACGTCCAGTCTTATGTCACCTCCTGCATCCCATGCAGGCAGGCCAAGTCAGCGACAGGGGCCCCGCCTGGTTTACTGCAGCCTTTGCCAACACCCAAGAGACCCTGGGGGGCTGTGTCCATGGACTTTCTGACGGATCTACCCCCATCCTCCGGCTTCATGACAGTGTTTGTGGTGGTGGACATGCTGACCAAGATGGCGCACTTCATCCCGTGTCGCGGCTTACCGTCAGCTCGCGCCACTAGTCGCATGTTCATCCAACAGGTGTTTCGGCTGCACGGCCTCCCCGATAGAGTCGTCTCCGATAGGGGGGCCCAGTTTACAGCCCGCTTCTGGCAGGAGTTGATGCGTGCGTTGGACATTAAGGTTTGCCTCTCGTCCGCGCATCATCCTCAAACTGACGGGGGTACCGAGAAGGTCATCGGTATCTTAGAGCAGTATCTGCGCTGCTATGTCAACCTGCAGCAGGACAATTGGGTGGACTATTTGGCCATAGCCGAGTTTGCCTTTAACAACTCGCAGCACACCTCCACGCAGATGACACCGTTCTTGGCCAATGTGGGTTATCACCCCCGGTTTTTCCCCCTTTCTCCCGTGGACTCACCGGAGCCGGCAGCGAACGACTTCATGGCGGAGTTACAGGCGATCCATCGGTTGGTGCGACGGCAGCTGGAGAAGGCCAAGGCCGACTACAAGAGGTTCGCCGATCGGTCGAGACGGGATACGCCTCCACTATCGGTGGGGGATCAGGTCTGGCTGTCCACCAGGAACCTACCATCCACACGGCTGGCGAGGAAGCTGGACCACCGTTACCTTGGACCGTTCCCAGTCGAGGCTGTCATCAATCCGGTCGCCTATCGTTTAACTCTGCCACGTTCCCTGCGCGTGCACCCCGTCTTCCATCGGTCCTTGTTGGTCCCCGAACAACCGGCTTGTCCACTTCGCCAAGGGGAACCTCCCCCATCAGGACCTCGTGATGGAGGCAGCACCCCCGAGTACGAGGTCGCCAGCATCAGGGATTCCCGCTGGTTGAAAGGTCGCTTCCAGTACCTAATCGAGTGGAAAGGGTACGGGCCGGAGGACTTCACATGGGAAGACGCGACCGCCGTTCATGCCCCTGCGTTGGTGACTGCTTTTCACGAACAATTCCCATCCCGACCGCATCCGGATCGGCAGCCCCGGGGGAAGGGCCCTGCGGTGCGGGATAGTGTTGTGACTCAGGGCCAGCCTGTGGGTCCGGCAGCCGGCTCAGATGTCTCGGATGACTCAGATGAGGGGGAGGAGGAGGGTGTGGAAGACGAACTGGCTGATGACGGCTTGGAGGTTTCGCAGAGCCCCCAGCCGGGGCCCTCTTCTCAGCTGCGTGAGCCCGATAGTGCGGAGGATGATGACCCACAGCTGGCCCTGTTCAAGGACGCCCGACGCAGGAGGCAGTCGAGCAGGACCAAGCAGAGAAAGGCTGTGGGACTCCTCGGGAGGAGGCACAGGGAGACCACGCCCTGAACTCTAAATAAAAGGAGTGTTTGGGGAAGGGCTGGTTGCTGAAAGCAACCCTTCCGTTTGAGGATTCAAGTTCCAGTGTTTTTGTTTCTTGTTCTGTTGTTTGAGTAATAAATCTTGGCAGACGCTTTCCAGCCTTAGACGCTCTCCAGTCTCTACTGTTTGAACAGGGGTTTGCCTTATTGCAAGGCCGGTAGCAGGCTGGTTCAGAACAGAGAGGGGGAAAGGTGCCTCCATCTTGGAGAACTGCTTTTATCTCTCTGATCCCGAAGGAAGACCAAGATGCTACTCAAGTAAAAAACTATAGACCGATATCACTATTAAATACAGACTACAAGATATTTGCTAAGGTGCTGGCTAATAGATTGATGAGGGTTCTGCAACGGGTGATTCATGGGGATCAAACTGGGTTTATTAGTGGTAGGCAAATGAAAAATAACATGAGGCATATAGTTGATGTGTTGGAATTTTTGGAAAGGAACAACCAGATCCCTGCGGCGCTAATTTTTTTAGATGCTGAAAAAGCTTTTGATCAATTGAATTGGCAATTTTTGATGAAAGTTCTAGATAAAATGAATTTTGGGGATAAATTTTTGCAACCAATTAGGGCATTATATCAAAAACAAACTGCCCGAATAATAGTTAACAACAGCTTGACTGAAGCTTGTAGTATTGAGAAGGGTACAAGGCAAGGGTGCCCGCTATCGCCTTTGTTATTTGTGTTAACATTGGAGATATTATTGGTAAAAATACGAAATTCGGAAAGAATTAAGGGTATACGGATTAGAGATCAGGATTATAGATTGAGAGCGTTTGCAGATGATCTGGTTGTTACAGTGACCCAGCCGGAGAGCTCTGTTGTGGACCTGATGGAGATAATAATGCAATATGGGAAGGTTTCTGGATTTAAAGTTAATGTACAAAAAACTAAAATTTTGGCCAAAAACATGACAGCATCGCAAAAGGCCCTTCTAGAAGGGTTAACTGGATTTGAGATTGTCAAAAGGGTCAAATATTTGGGGGTGCTTTTGTCGCCCTCTAATACAAAATTATATAAAAATAATTATGAAAAATTATGGGGAAAAATCCAAAAAGAAATGGAGAATTGGGAAAAATTGCAATTGTCTTTACTGGGAAGAATTGCAGCAGTGAAAATGAATGTCCTGCCTAAATTTTTGTTTTTATTTCAAATGATACCGATTCTTAAGAAAGATTCTAATTTGGAGGAATGGCAGAGAGGTATCAATAAATTTGTTTGGGCAGGGAAAAGACCACGAGTCAAACTTAAGATCATGCAGGATACTCGTGAAAGAGGTGGTCTTAAAATGCCTAATTTTAAATTATATTATGAAGCTGCTGTGTTAGTAGGTATAAGTGATTGGATTAATTTGACACAACAGAGATTATTAAATCTTGAGGGCCACGACTTGTTGTTTGGTTGGCATGCATATTTGTTGTATGATAAGAAGGTAGATAATGTGTTTAGAGTGCATATTTTAAGACAGGCATTGCTGAGAGTTTGGAAGAAGTACAGACATAAGTTAGACTGCAAGATACCATTGTGGGCAATTCCAAAACACGCAATAGAAAATATACATGCTGGTTTCAAACATGATGTGACTACGTACAAGGAGATTCTAAACTTGGAAAGAAATGTCTGGTGTTTGAAACCATATAGTCTCTTGCGAGATGAGAAGATTGTTCAGAATTGGTTTCAATATACTCAACTACGGGCCAGGTGGAAAGAAGATCAGAAAAATGGTTTTACAATGACTGATGAAAATCTGATAAAGCAAATCAGAAATCAGGGTCCAGCACATATTAAACGGATATATCTTGCATTGATAGAGATTGACTCAGAAACAGAACTTGTTAAGGATTGTATGATAAAATGGGCCCAAAATATTCAAGAAGTTATTACAATGGACACGTGGGAAAAGATTTGGGTGAGGAATGTAAAATTTACACAAGCTCAAAATCTAAGAGAGAACTTTTATAAAATGTTTTATAGATGGCATTTAGATCCTAAAAAGCTTGCAAGTATGTATCCGAATTATCAACCAAAATGTTGGAGGTGTGGTGATGAAGATGCAACATATTTTCATGTATGGTGGACTTGTAAAAAGGTTAAGGCCTTCTGGATAAAAATTTGGTGGAATATGCAGAAGATTTTCAAGCAAAGGATAAAGTTTTGTCCGCAACTCTTCTTGTTGGGAATAATTACAGACGTTACGGTTGTGGACACTAAGTTGATGTTGAATTTAATCACGGCAGCAAGACTTTTAATAGGTCAGTATTGGAAGAAAGAGGAACTGCCGACTATAGAAGAATGGACTTTAAAGGTTTCCGACCTGGCAGAGATGGCAAAGATCTCGGCTTACTTGAAAGATCACTCGCAAGAACGTTATATTATGGAATGGAGAAAATGGGTTGAGTACATCCAGAACAAATACAGGGTTAAGAAGTTTCATGTAGCATTTGAATAAGTCTTCCTTCGCTTTCTCTTTCTTTATTTCCTTTTTTTCCTTTCTTTTTTCTTTTCTATATATATTTAATATCATTAAGATTTGTACTATCCTGTATAAGCTAGAGAGTGATGGATTTTAGAGTTTTTGGTTGTTAGCATATGTTTGTTTATGATTGTTTTTCTTTTCTATACCTTGTATTTAGCTCTGGGAAGTCGGGGGGGAGGGGGGGAGGGGTAGGGAGGGAGGGAGAGGGGAGGGGGAGGTGGGACTGTTAAAGATAAACTGTATGTTAAAACTTTTCAATAAAAAAAAACAAAAAACCATAATTTGTTTCAGTAAGGTTTATTTATTTATTATTTATTTATTTATTAAATTTATATACTGCCCTTCTCCCGGAGGACTCAGGGCGGTGAACAGGGCATATAAATAGAAATACAAAAGTTAAAAAAGGATTAAATAATTGCCCAATTAAAACAATCACAATATAAAACCCATTAAAACCCTAACGTTCCCCCATCAGGCCAGGCCAGCTTGTTCAAATAAATGGGTCTTTAGCCCGCGCCGGAAGGAGCGAAGATCCGGTGCCGTCCAGAGCTCAACCGGCAGTTGGTTCCATAAAGCCGGGGCGCCCACAGAGAAGGCCCTCCCCCTGGGGGCCACCAGCCGGCATTCTCTGACCGGAGGCACCCTGAGGAGGCCCTCTCTGTGGGAACGCACAGGGCGGAGGGAAGTCGACGCTGGCAGCAGGTGGTCCCCGAGGTATTCCGAACCCATGCCATGTAAGGACTTAAAAACCATCATCAAGACCTTGAACCTCACCCGGAAGACAACTGGTAACCAATGCAGCTCGCGGAGCAAAGGTGTAACATGGGAGTACCGGGAAACTCCCAAGACAACTCTCGCGGCCGCATTCTGTACCAGTTGGAGCCTCCAAGTGGTCTTCAAGGGAAGCCCCATGTAAACAGCATTGCAGTAGTCCAGATGAGAGGTCACGAGCGCATGAGTGACTGTACACAGGGCATCCCGGTCCAGATAGGGCCGCAACTGACGCACCAGGTGAACCTGAGCGAAAGCCCCCCTAGTCACGGCTACTATGTGATCTTCCAAAGTAAGCCATGAATCTAGGAGGACTCCCAAGTTGCGAGCCCTATCCACGGGGGGTAAAAACTCACCCCCCATAGAAAGAGATGGAACATTTTGAATGTCCCGGGATGCCGGAATGTACAGCCACTCGGTCTTGTCAGGGTTGAGCTGAAGTCTGTTCCTCCCCATCCAGACCCGAACCGCCTCCAGGCAACGGGACATCACATCGAGGGCATCACTGGGGTGGTTTGGGGTCAAAATGAAAAGTTGGGTATCATCAGCGTATTGATGATACCTAACTCCAAAACCACGAATGATCTCACCCAGCGGTTTCATGTAGATGTTAAACAGGAGAGGCGAGAGGACCGATCCCTGAGGAACTCCACAAACGAGAGCCCTTGGGGTCGACCTCTGCCCTCCTGCCAACACCGACTGCGAGCGTCCCAGGAGATAGGAGGAGAACCACTGAAGAACTGTGCCTCCCACTCCCAATCCCCTGAGACGCCGCAGCAGGATACCAGCAGGTTTGCCGAATAATGTACAACATATTATGCACTGAATGAGAACCAAAATAACTTTGTATCTTAGTGGACCACTAGGCAAACTTGACCCTTCCAGTGTTGCTAATCCCTGGTTTTGACAAATGTTTTCTTTGTCCAGTATGTGAGCTACCCCAGGGGTCTTCAAACCTGGCCCTTTTATGACTTGTGGACTTCAACTCCCAGAATTCCTCAGCCAGGCATGCTGGCTGAGGAATTCTGGGAGTTGAAGTCCACAAGTCATAAAAGGGCCAAGTTTGAAGACCTCTTGAGCTAGCCATTCAGTTTTATCCTATGGATAGATAATACTATAGTCTTTGGTATGCAGTGTCAGAATAAATGATTCATTGAAATATTTGCTGAGAAAGCTATATTTCAAATTAAAACAATTAAAACCTGTAGAGCAGGATGTTTCTGGTGGACATGTACTATACAAAAATAGAGTCAAGAAAAATGTATCCATTTTCTGAGTGGGTAAAAGGGTCTACAGGCAAGAAATGTATTTATATAACATATCTTGAATAATGCACACCCTTGGCAATGAACAATTAATGAAGAAATGCAGCTAATACCGATAATCAACAAGTGCTACGAGGAATGATACAAAATATAATAAAATATTAAGCCTAAAAAAGAAGCAACAATATATACTATGAAGCTTTATCTACAGCACAGTTTGTGCAGACTTGCCAAGCTATCATTGTCAAAGGCCATAGGGGGAATTGCTATAAAGGTAGTCTTCAACTTACAACAGTTCATTTAGAGACCATTCAAAGTTACAGTGGCACTGAAAAATGTGACTTATCACCATTTTTCATAGTTACAATCTTTCCAGCATCCCCATGATCATGTGATCATAATTCAGATGCTTGACAACTGATTCATATTTATGACTGTTGCTGTGTTCTAGGATCATGTGATCACATTTTGTGACCTTCTGACAAGCATAGTCAATGGGGAAGCCAGATTCACTTAACAACTGGGTTACTAATTTATCAACTGAAGAACAACTGAACAACTTAGGCAGGAAATATTGTAAAATGGGGCAAAATTCACTTCACAAATGTCTCACTTAACAATGGACATTTTGGGCTCAATCGTGACCATAAATCAAGGACTACCTGTGTATTCTTAGACAAACTTTTTTGTTACAGGTAGTTTTTGACTTACAACTGTAATGGAACCCAGAATTTCCATCCTAAGTCATGACAGTCATAAGGTGAGGCATCCATGTGACCTGACTCAATTTTATGACTTTTTGTGATAGTTGGTAAGGCAATGCTCTGGTCATTAAGCAAATCCATATGGACATTTTTTTGCCAAAAAAACAGCTGAACAGGTCAGTAACTGGCAAAAGAAATGTTTTATATCATGGCCATGTGACTTTGAAACATTGCAACTGGCCATAAATATGAATTAGTTGCCATGTGCCTGAAATATGCTCATGTGACCACAGGGGTGTATGCAGGCATTGGAACTTCACAACCAGGTCATAGGTAGCTTTTGGGGAATCTGTCACAACTTTGGATGGTTACTAATTGAGTGGTTATTAAGCAAGGAGTATCTGTATTATTGATACCCCATATGACCAGGCTTCTGTCTTTGAATGACCCATACCAAAAGCCATCTGATGACACATTTATTTGTTGACATTATGGGAAAACGTGGACCTTTTTGATGTTACCAATCTATAAACTGATGTGTATGAAGCTAAAGCCCTGTTTAATCCAGAACATAGTATCAGATTTTTTTTACTCATTTCATGTTTTATATGCTGCCATCATATCACTCTACATCCCACACTTTGACTTTAAGCTAGAAAGGGTTAAGGCTTTTGCCATATGCAGTATTACTTGGTTTGTTTTTCTATCTTTTTTCATTCTAGCACAGTACAAAACCAGCAGCTCTCCTCACTAGGCATTCCCACTGGAGCTGCTGGGAGTGTCATTCAGTAATGTCTAAAGAAGAACAGGCTCCATATCCCAGCTTCTCTTTGTCCCAGTCTGCCGAGCATTTTCCACTGATAACTGGACTACTGCATCCCACATGTTTCCGTAAATCTCCCTCTGCATAGTTATCACTTGCTCTTTCAAACTGTAATTTGTTTTAACTTCAACATGAAGGTATCAGGGAAATTACCAGAAGTGATTGATGAAGAAATAAATAATGGTCAGAAGGAAGAGAAAAAAAATATGTTTATTATGACTTCATTAACTATTGGACTTCTGAAATTTGTTCAAATTCAAATTGCATTTTACTTAATTATTGCTTTAACATGCAAGCATGTTACGCTTGGTAGTAATTTAATATCAGCAGCAGCACCAATTAATTATACCTGGTATACCAATTATACCAATCAGCAGTAGCACCGATTAAGTTTATCTCTTTACTGAAGAGAGGTCATTTGTATTTGTGGTAATAATGTGGATTTTATTTTAGCTGTCTTCAAAAACAGAAAACAATAAGAGATTTATATTTACATGAAACAGAGACTTTTCAATGCTCATTAAAAAATAATACTGAGAGAACTGGAAAAAATAACATTAAAGTGGTTCCTATAGACAAAAGTTTATCTAATAGTGCAGTTTATACTGTAACTTTTTGTTTTTAACAAATACAATGGAAATATGACATACTCCATATGATGTATGCAATGGATTATTACTGATATTCTTTTAGCCATAGCAATAACAGCCTTGTCCAAATTAAACAATAGAAGATTCAGGTTTTCTTATTACGGGTAATCAAAACGCAACATGATGTCATTTACCTCCAAGTTCCAGAATTCCTCTCCACTTGCACCACTACAAGTGACCATTCCTAATGCTAGCAGAGGCTGCTGGGAATTATACTTCAGCGTAATTGGCTGGCCATATGATGCTCTTGGGATAATATTGAAGAGCTAATGGCTCTTTACTATTTTGCACCTAGGCTTGCTGACATATGTGTTGGCGTAATCTAGTTGGTAACATAAGATGGGAGCAGAAGAGATTAACATATATTTTTTTTTCACAGACAGAAAGTATCACAGGAAAGGTATCTTGAGGATTGAAAACAGGGAGGAGAGATTTGGTAGAAGAGACAATTCAGGGAGGAAGGAGAAGAAGGATGACCCCGAATGGACACTGGGCAATGTCTGTTGCTGAAGGCTTGTTGGTTTCAGAGAAAGCCAAGGCAAAGCAGTGCTGAATGAAGCCTGAAGGCTGCTAAAAAGAAAAAAAGAAAAAAAGGAGAAATTATGAGGGGACATCTTCCAGATACAAATGGAACCCAGAGCAAGCTAAAGGCATTCTGCCAGCCTGAGACAGCGTGTGCCCCAGCATAATTAATACCCTTACTTAACTATAAGAGGCAAAGGTTTCAGAAATAGATACGCACATAATGGAATAGAGTTCCAAGAAGATATAAAGCCTTCTCACAGTGGGGAACAGTTACCTTCTGCTTTTATCAGGAGAGGGATGGAAAAGTAGGAGTGAATCCAACCTTTCATCAACTCTGTTGGACTTTAAAAAATCTGCACTGTTCTAATAAAAGAGAAAATTCACAAGAAGAGTCTAGATATCTCTGTGTTGGATCATTTCCTGTGAAACTACAAAGCCTTTGTGCCAACCTCCTTTAACAATATAGATGTCATTACTTCGGTTGGACACATATGTAGATATGTACATGTAAAGGCTTCTTCCCTTATATTGAAATCTTATATTTACATATCAGACAAAAAGCACCCAACTGTTTGGGAAGATTGTATGTTATGTAAATATAGCATCAGAGTGAAACTATAAGGACAAATGCTGTCTACACCCCCTCCATTGTTTCATGGATGAAAATGATTGCATGCATATAACACATCCTAATCCTCCTCTCTAAAATTACACATACCTTAGCTACCACAAGACTGTATTACTACGATATGCTGTATGTGGGGCTGCTTTTGAAGAGTGTCCAAATATTCCAGCTGGTTGAAAATGTGGCAGTCAAGGTTTTCAGGTGCTGAAATGTTCAGGAACAAGTGATTTCTCTTGTTTATTACTTTACCTTCTCTGTTCTCAGTGCAAAGTACTGATCATCACCATTAAACAAAGAATGTTTTTTAAGCAAGAAATGGTCAATGCGTGTTGTTGAATCTGGATTCCTATCAGATCTAACAGCATACCCATTGGTAAAAGATGATGGGATCATCAATATGTTGCCTATCCATAGTTTAAACAGATTAGGATCTCAGATACCCATATATCCTATTTTACAGAAAACAGCCTTTCAGTGGAAAGCTTTGAAGGAACAGTTCTCTGTTTGAAAGCTTCCTCTAATGGGCTGGAGGGCACAATGGATCAGCAGTTAAAGATGTTGAGCTCATGACAGCCCAGGTTCAAGACTCAAGGAGCTGCATAACAGGTGAGCTCCTGTTAACTTGCCCCAGCTCCTGCCCATCTAGCAGTTTGAAAGTATGCAAATACAAGTAGATAAATAGGCACCACTGGATGGAGTCCCTGAAGCAGTAGGCGTGAGCTTAAATGGACTCCAGAAGATGGTAGAGGACAGGAAGGCCTGGAGGAACGTTGTCCATGGGGTCGTGATGGGTCGAACACTTCTCAACTAACAACAACAACAAACAGCATTCCATGTGCCTCAGGGTAGTCATGCTGGACACATGACCACAGAAATGTCTTTGGACAAGGTTGCCTGCCTCAGCTAAATAATGGAAATGAGCACTGCCCCCTAGAGTTGGAAGGGAAAACCTTTCCCTTTTATTTAAGGGGCTGTAGAGTTTAATGTCAAAAGCTGCTAAGAAAGAATATTAGCACCTCAATTAACACAAGGAGAACAGATACATCCAGGTAAACATTGCTTACTATATTATGTATAGACCACTTGTGTATCTCTACATATAAATTTGATCCAGTTTGTTGTCTTTAATATTGATGATGATGATAATGATGATGATGATTAACAAACAAACAAACATGGCCGTTCTGTTAAAATGAAGATCTCCCTGGGATCTTATTCTTTTACACCAGGGGTGTCAAACTCAATTTCATTGAGGGCCGCATCAGCATTGCGGTTGCCCTCAGGGGGGCGGGGGGGCGTGGCCTGAGTGGGCGTGGCCTACTGGGTGGGCATGGCTAAAGTGTGTATGGCCTACTGGGCGGGCGTGGCCAGCTCTACATCGTTCGCATCAAGGGTGCCTATGGGGGCCCGGACAGGAATGGGACAGATCTGAGGGTCTCTGGCAGAAGGAGGGTCTCTGGGCCAGGGCCAAGGCAGTGGGGGCCGTTCCCTCACTGTTTCCAGGATGGCTTCGCGGGCCGCATGAAACCACTTCACGGGCCGGATCTGGCCCCCGGGCCTTGTGTTTGACATGTCTGTTTTACACAAAGCTGTCCATCTTCCTTCAAAGCTGGGGGGGAGAGGAATTGGGGGGGAAGAATGATCTCCCTAGCTATCTCGGGTATTGGAACTTCCTTCCCAGGGACTCACTTTGTGTCTTCATTGGCAACATATTATTATCATCCCAAGAACTTTTTCTCCCAGCAGGCTTTTGGTACGAATTAGTGTAATGTTGGCTGTTTATTTGCTACTATGCTATTTTTTTTAAGATCAGGTTGCAAATATTTGAAGGCCCAAGAGCTACCCTTGGCTTTTGAACAGTGTGCTGGGAGCTGAATTCTGTATTGCTTGTGCAGGCAGGATATAACAGAAATTGGTTGCATTTAATTTAAATTTAAAGTAGTACAATTAAATTAATTAAATATGGTTATACAGACAGTAGGATTGCTTACACCTCATCTATTTATTAATATTCCCTCTTCCGTCACATTAAAAATTGAACTTCAGCAGCAACTTTTGGAGCAGTTTAGGGACTGCATCCAAGGATTTGGAGCTTGCAGGAGCCTCTGAGGCCTCAAGTTGGGTACTTTTGTTTTAATTTTCTTAACCGCTCTGTGTGTATTTGCATATGTGCATTTAATGTGTCTTTCTATTTAATTGATCGTCAAAGCAGAATATCATATTCCCCAGAAATTCCCCCTTCTCCAGAAGTATGCTATAGGTTTGTTATACAAGATTTTGTTTGCCAGCTATTTAAAATATAGGGAGAATGTTTTTCATATGCTGCCAGGGAATTCTGGGAAAACACTCAACAAGCCAAGAGCACACCAGGTGAGAAGGCTGCTTTAGAAGGCTTGATTCCCCTGCATGTAGGCATTACGTATTTTACTAATAGGGTTCATTTCCTTCTTTTTATATGCAATAGCACAAAGTACAAAGATATCCCACTCAAGCAGCTTCCTCCTTCAAAAACTGAGCACTCCTTTTTAATGTGGGCTTATTCTTAGCTCCTGAATGCATAAGGAGTGAAATTAACATTTTTAAGTATGTCATTGAATTGCACTAACTATAAAGGGAAAAATAAAACATGCTCCCTCCTTTCTCAGAAGACAATAAGAGAAGTATCAAAGAAGAAGCACTTAAAGTTCAGATGTACATGATATTTCAAAAGATTAATTATACAGTTTTGCATTTTTTTCAAATGAAATTGATCTTTTTGTTTTCAGGCAGATGGAGGAAGAAAATATATCATTTTTGCACACTTTGCCTCCTCAACAGTTATTTCAGAATGTTGAATAATAACACAATATGGGAAGGTTTCTGGATTTAAAGTAAATATACAGAAAACTAAAATTTTGATTAGAAATATGACAGTTTCGCAGAAGGCTCTCTTAGAAGGATTAACTGGATTTGAGATTGTTAAAAGGGTTAAATATTTGGGGGTGATTTTGTCGCCCTCTAATACAAAGCTATATAAAAATAATTATGAAAAGTTATGGGGGAAAATTTAAAAAGAACTGGAGAGTTGGGAAAAATTGCAATTGTCTTTGTTGGGACGGATCGCAGCAGTGAAAATGAATGTCCTGCCCAAATTTTTATTCTTATTTCAAATGATACCGATTCTTAAGAAAGACTCTAACTTGGAGGAATGGCAGCGTGGTATCAATAAATTTGTGTGGGCAGGGAAAAAGCCACGAGTTAAACTTAAGATTATGCAGGATACTCGTGAGAGAGGTGGCCTTAAAATGCCTAATTTTAAATTATATTATGAAGCTGCTGCACTAGTAGGAATAAGTGATTGGATTAATTTGACACAATCGAGGTTATTAAATCTTGAGGGCCATGATCTGTTGTTTGGCTGGCATGCATATTTGTTGTATGATAAGAAGGTAGATACTGTGTTTAGGATGCATATTTTAAGACAGGCATTGCTGAGAGTTTGGAAGAAGTATAGACATAAGTTAAGCAGCAAGATACCATTGTGGGCAATCCCAAAACACGCAATAGAAAATATACATGCTGGTTTCAAACATGATGAGACTACTTACAAGGAAATTTTAAGTTTGGAAAGGAATATTTGGTGCTTGAAATCATATAGTTTCTTGCGAGAAGAGAAGGTTGTTCAGACTTGGTTTCAATATATTCAGTTACAGGCCAGGTGGAAAGAAGACCAAAAAAATGGATTTGCAACGACTGATGAAAATTTGATAAAGCAAATTAGAAATCAAGGACCAGCACATATTAAACGGATATATCTTGCATTGATAGAGATCGATTCAGAAACAGAGCTTGTTAAGGATTGTATGATAAAATGGGCCCAAAACATTCAGGAAGTTATTACAATGGACACGTGGGAAAAGATCTGGGTGAGGAATGTAAAATTCACTCAAGCTCAAAGTTTAAGAGAGAACTTTTACAAAATGTTTTATAGATGGCATCTAGATCCTAAAAAGCTTGCAAGTATGTATCCGAATTATCAGCCTAAATGTTGGAGGTGTGGTGATGAAGAGGCAACATATTTTCACATATGGTGGACATGTAAAAAGGTCAAGGCTTTTTGGATAAAAGTCTGGTGGAATATGCAGAAGATTTTTAAACGGAGGATAAAGTTTTGTCCGCAATTTTTTTTGTTGGGAATAATTGTTGACGCTACAGTTGTGGACTCTAAGTTGATGCTGAATTTAGTTACGGCAGCAAGACTTTTGATAGGTCAATATTGGAAGAAAGAGGAACTGCCGACTATACAAGAGTGGATTTTAAAGGTTTCCGACTTGGCAGAGATGGCGAAGATTTCGGCCTATTTGAAAGATTACTCGCAAGAACATTATATTATGGAATGGAGAATATGGATTGAGTTTATCCAGAATAAGTATAGGGTCAAGAAGTTTTATCTAGCATTTGAATAAGTCTTCTTTCGTTTTCTTTTTTCTTTTTTTATTTTGTCTTTTATATATATTTAATAACGCTAAGTTTTGTTTGATCCTATATAAGTTAGAGAGTGATGGATTTTAGAATTTATAGTTGTTAGTATATGGTTGTTTATGATTGCCTTTTTATATATATATACCTTGTATTTAGCTCTGGGAAGTCCGGGGGGGGGAGGGGGGTTAGGGGGAGGTGGGGGGGGAGGAGGGAGGGGGGGAGGGGGGGGAAGGGGGGAGGTAGGGAGGGGAGGTAGGGAGGGGGAAGGGGGTTTTTTAAAGGAAAACTGTATTTTTAAAACTTTTCAATAAAAAAAAAAAAAAACAGTTATTTCAGAATGTTGCAATTGAGGAGAAGTCTTTTGTTTTTAAGGGATTTTTTTTGGGGGGGAGGGGAAATAGAGAACTACAGAATATATGTTTGTGTGTGTGTGTGTGTGTGTGTGTGTGTGTGTGTGTGCACATGTGCAGGTGTGTTTACTAATATGATACCCCCGCATGCATGCATCAATTCTCACAAGTCCAGAGGAAAAAAAGGAAATTTTTTATTAGGACCAGAGCAGATTATTTGAACAATCCCTGCCAGCAACAAACTTGTCATTTTGGGCAACCTTAAGGGCTGGGATGGGATAGACAGCAACTGTTGTTGTGTTGAATACAACATGTGTATCACTAACACAATGTTTAGACTTGCAAACAAGTACAAAGCAACCTGGATACATCCCAGGTCCAAATATGTCAGTGTGACCTTAAAGACATCACCATCACCTGGGCAATGAGAGATGCTGAGTGCTGGATAGATCAGAGGCTGGCCTAGTTGGTCCTCAACCTGCACATCACCCCTTTGCACCATAAGCAATCAAGAACTGTCTGAACGTTATTCAGAAGTGGCAGACTGCAAGGCTCAGGCCAAGTCCCACATTTTCTAGATGTAATTAATGAAAAACTCTCTGGCAATTTACCACTTGTAGGAACCTGTTCTGAAAAGTGGACTCAGTTTAGAGATGTCATCACACAGACTGTACTCAGACTGAAAAGCTGGGCACACCAAGACTGATTTGGTGAAAAACATTATACCACTTCAGTAGCCCTCCAGGCCAAGAACAAGGCCTATGCAGACTGGCAGAATGATCCATCATTTGTCTCAAAGAAAGACAAGTTTAAACACCCACATCTAAAGTAGAGGCAGAACTGCAAGAAATTGTAGGATGAGTGGTGGCAGAGAAAGGCTGAGCAGGTGAAACTCTATACTGACATGCATGCCACCAAAGGGCTTTTCAGCCCATAAAAGTAACTTATGATTCTTGTAAATTAGAATGCTCTCCCCTGCTGTCATCTGAAGGATCAAGTACCAGGAAAGTACTTGATCCATCAGATGACAGCATGATCTTGACAGACTTGAACATTGGGCACTATCTAACAAAATGAAATTTAATGGTGAAAAAAGTAAGGTTATACTTTTAGGCAAGAAAAACCAAATGCACAGGTATAGTTTAGGAGGTACCTTGCTCAATAATAGTAACTGTGAGAGGGACAATCACTTAAATATGAGCCAGCAATGTGCTGCAGCTGCCAAAAAAGCCAACATAGTGCTAGGGTGCATTAATAGAGGGATAGAATCAAGATCACATGAATTGTTAATACCACTTTACAATGCCTTGATAAAGCCACACTTGGAATATTGCATCCAGTTTTGGTTACCATGATGTAAAAAAGAGGTTGAGACTCTAGAAAATGTACAAAGAAGAGCAACAAAGATGATTAGGGGACTGGAGGCTAAAACATACAAGGATCAGTTGCTGGAATTGGGTATGTCTAGTTTAATGAAGAGAAAGACAAGGGGGGACATGATAGCAGTGTTCCAATACCTCAGGGATGGCCACAAAGAAGAGGGAGTCAAGTTATTCTCCAAAGCACCTGGAGGCAAGACAAGAAGCAATGGATGGAAACTAACCAAAGAGAGAAGCAACCTAGAACTAAGGAGAAATTTCCTGACTGTAATGTAGTGGGTCCAACGCAAGGAAGAGACGCCAGCCAGAGTATGTGTTTAGCTCTTTATTGTGGGGGGGTGTACTCAGGAACAAGGGCTACCTGGCCTCCTTATATACCCGGCCAGGGAGGCGGCCAGCCAATGGGGTTGGCCCTAGGTTTCCCGCCAAAACTAGGTTTCCCGCCAAAACTGTCCAGGCCAATGCCCCCTAGTGGCTGTTGCTATGCAGATGCCTGCAACTGGATACATAACACTGACTGTTAGAACAATTAATCAGTGGAACAACCTGCCTCCAGAAGCTGTGAATGTTCCAACACTGGAAGTCTTTAAGAAGAAATTGGACAGCCATTTGTCTGAAATGGTATAGGGTTTCCTGCCTGAGCAGGGGATTGGACTAGATCAGGGGTGTCAAACTGCCAGCCTGTGGGCTGGACACATTATGAGGAAACCGCGCCCACCCCATTGCCGGCAATGGAGAAAAAGTTGCGATACATCACGCAACATCACGTGACATTGCGAGTTTGACATGTATGGACTAGATGATCTCCAAGGTCTCTTCCAACTTTGTTGTTGTTGTTTTTGTTGTTGACTGAAAACCTTTGGGTTGAACACTTTTCCAACCTACTCAGTAGGTCATCCAGAGTTGATCCTAATGATGATGGTGATGATAAACACCCCAGACCTAACAACTGTTGATAAGAAAAACAAAAATGTCTGGATAGTGGATGTGGCAGGGCCTGGAGACAGCAGAATACAACAGAAAGAACTGGAAAAGATAACAAAATACAAAGACCTACAAATAGAAATAGAAAAACTATGGCAAAAGAAAGCAAAGGTAGTACCAATAACAATAGGTACCTTGGGTGCCAACCCAAACCAATTGGAGGACTACCCGAACACCTTCAGGATTCACAAATTCAATACTTTTCAATTCAGTCAATCAAAAAGGCAGCTTTACTTGGAACAACTTAAATCCTGTAATGATATCTGTAACACCATCAAACATCCACATCTGCCTATCCTAAGTCCTTGAGAAGGGCTTGATGGGCAGGCAAAAATGCCAAATCCAGTCTGAAATCTGGCTGACTGTGCAATGAACTATAATAATAATCTATCTCTATTTATCATATATCAAAAGTATTGCTACATAGACAATTTCTTAGGTAAGTTACATTAAATGTTCTTTTCTTGTGAACACTACTTCACTTGTTTGTTGCATTGAAGGTTCATAACTATTGTAATTTCTCTAAAACAGGCATCTTTGCCTGTGACGCAACTCTCTCTCCCCCCCCCGCTCTCTCTCCCCCTCACTCCTTCCTTCTACCTCTATCTCTACATTTACATCTATCTCTACCCATCCCTATCCCTATCTCTATCTCTTTCCCTAGGAATACCATAAGCAAAAATAATTCTATTAGCTTATTCATTAAGTAGAACCTTTTAATGCCATTAGACTACTTTCAACAGCAAGCTGACTCCTATCAGCTCTCCTCCCCCTTTCCAAATTGCCTACTCATGGGATAGGGGTAACTTACCCTCACCAGGTTCCTGATCTTTCTGACCTCATGCTTCCTTACCACACCATGCTGTGGTTTTACACTTCCTCTTGCCTTCCAGCTAGAAGAATAGCTGTTCACCCAAGCCACAGTTTCATCTTCCTTCCTTCCTTCCTTCCTTCCTTCCTTCCTTCCTTCCTTCCTTCCTTCCTTCCTTCCCAGCCATACTTTTTCTATCCCAACATTTGGAAAATTAAATCTGTCCAAAAGGCAAGCTATCAACGAGTTCTCTTCATTATTTAACCATCTCCTCCTCTTTCTATGCCATAGTCTACCAACTCCTACTTTTTTCAACTTTATCCCCTGGTCAGTCACCTTTCACTCACTTTCAAACACAGAGTCCAACTTACACACAATTGATTCTTTTTTCTACCTTCTTTCATACCGTTTCTGTCACCATTTCCCATTCCAGTATACTTTTGACTTCCCTTCTCTGTCAGACTTCTCTTTGATTGTTTCCAGCTTTTTCTTCTGTCTTCTTCCATTTTATTTCTACTGCTTTACAATTCCCTCCAAACTCTCATTGGGAAGGTAGACCATCCTTTTTTCCCCCCTAGAAGTCAACTAATCATGTTGAACAAATGTCTGCTGAGAAATGTAGGTTGGGCTTCTTACAGCTTTGCACCTCGTATCTTGTTGACTAAACCTGTATATGGTCCATCCATGCTCTATATGAAAGTTTAGCAATTTAATGTTTGGAGAACAGGTTCCAAAGCTTATGAGCTAAAGTGTAAGGATCTGTGTTATACAGAAGGGCTGGCTTTTCCTTTTGACCTTGTTTTGTAGAGAAACTCTGAGATTTTTCCTTTAAAAAAATACGTATATATATCTTAAGCCTATTTTAGGAATTCTACAGCAGTTTTTGCATACTCTACTGAAAATGAAGTGAAGTTACCAATTTTTTGTGACCCAGTCTTCAAGGAGGCTTAGTCCAGTTTAAAGATAACAACTCATTAAAAAAAAGAAAAGCAGAAACTATAAATCTTCTCATCCATTTGATGGAAGCAGGCAGATGCTTGGCACTAGATTAAAAATGTCATGAAAACATTAATAACTTAGTTTGTTATGGCAGCACTTTTAGTATCCAGACTGGGGGGAATGGGGATCAGTGCTTGTAGAACTTATGCCTCATGTTCCAGCTGAATATGGCTGGCTATGGCACTCTGCAGCCATTTGCTTCTCTATTTTAGATATAATATGTCTTAGGTCAGCCTTTATTGATCTTTATCCATTATCAGTTAGCGTATGGAGAATAAACTGAACAGGTATATAGGATCACCTGGCTGCCTTTTTCATAACTACAATAACATGCATTGAATTTTACCCCCAGTAACAATAATAATGGTCATCTAGATCTAAATATTCATATAGTATATAGCCAGACTCAATCCAATATATTTCACTATTTGAGACAAAAGGAAAAAAAAAAGAATGAAATGATGCCACCCTCTCCTTCCACATAATAAAGCCACTGGACTGGAAATTGAAGATTTTTTTCAGCCATTATGTTTTGAAAGGGCGTCTACTATTCTTGAAAGTAGCATATTAGTTTAGTTGATCCATGGCAAACATATACTGTAAAACAGTTCTCTCCTGCACCTTGTTGCCATCTCTTAGAGTCTTCATTTTGCCAAATGGTAGGACTGATCCCATGAATAGCATGGGTAAATGTATAGCCTTTTTTATTTACTTATTTATAAAGTCTCTAGTATAACTCAGGCTGACAAAGATGGAAAACTGTCCTTGCATGTTAAATTACCCTTGTAACAAATCTGAACCCAACTGTCAGATTCCCAGGTTAAGATACAGATAGCCTTGTAGACATTCCTCTTCTACTAAAACAGGGGTGTCAAACTGCCGGCCCATGGGCTGGGTGCGTCATGCAGAAGCTGCGCCCACCCCATTGCTGGCAATGGCAAAACTGTCCCGATACATTGTGTGACGTCACAAGTTTGACATGTCTGCACTAAAACATCTAATCTTTCAAAGACACCTAAAACAGTAGATCTTTAATCTCTTGCAATGAATACAGCATCCTCCATTTCCCTCCATTTTACAGCTGTGGAACAACAGTGTCAGAAGGGAAGGGGGATGGGGAGAAGGCAGCCATTACAGTTTAACTGTAAGCCATGTCCCCTTTAACTGTTCATCACACATTTTCCCCTTTTCCTGGCCACAGATGCCCCTGCCATGAAATACGAAGTTATTTTCCAGGTGCACTTGTACAGTGAATCGCTGAAATATATATTAATGTAGATTTAAGTAATTCCCACCAAATCATCCAAGCTGCCAGGTGAAAAAAGAATCTGATTAGAAGATGACAACAGACAGCACAAACTAATGAAAGTAAAAAGTGGAACTCAGCAAGGGTACCATCTAATCCATTAACAACTTGCTGTACTTTTTAAAAAAAATATTCTGGCATTAAACTGGAACACACATAAAGAAGATATTATTACATGATTAATCTCTAGCAAGAGGAACCTCATTTTGCCTAGCAGCAAGCAGTGAATAAAGAAATACTGTTTTAATTAACACCACTGTATAGTCTCATTTAACACTTAGTAGGAAAAGACACACACAAGACCAAATAAGATGGCATTCCTTTCAATGTTTTCCCATACTAGTAGACTAATTATACATTGAATCTTGCTATTAACAAAAGGGAGGCATTGATGAACACCATAAACAATCCTTCTAATTCCAAATACACTTAGTGCTGTCCTTTAAGTCATGGTTTCAAACTTTTTCATAACTTCGGTCTTATCAGTCAATCATTCTAACAGGCCAGGTCCCAATAGGAGAGTAACATAAGCCTACTCTTTCAAAAAGAATTGTGTTTATATTTATTGGTATTATTCTGTAAAAATTATAATTCATGATGAGTTTTGGACATGTTAACTTTTAGTGTTATGTTATGCTCTATCTAGACTGCTAGCTACCTTAAATGTTGTATACTCTATGTATTTGTATGTGAAAACCACTCTTTAACAGACATTAATAATTTGATTCAAATTCGTTTTGAGGTTTAATTCAAAGTGTTATTTCAGACATAAAATGTTGCATGGCTTGGAACCTTGGTTCCTGAAGTTAAAAACCCTTCATTCTATATTTACTATGTTTCTTCTTTGGTATTCCTGCTCCAAATAAACCATTAGCCAGATATTCAATGATAGTCAGAATGGCAAAGGCAATGTCAGTCAAAGTCACCTATGTTTTAGAAAACTGTTCTTGGAAAATTGTTTGCAACATCTATTTTGCCACTGATTACAAAAATTACCAATAAGCAAAAAAAGGCTTTAGTTAAACATTAAATAATGTTACAATATAATTACAATACAACAAGTTACAGAAGCATACTAAACAAATATAAAAATATACAAAGTACAAAATATAATAATGACAATGTTCTCACTATATACTTTCATTTCTTAAGAGAGAATCATAATTGTATTTTCTTCTTTTTGGCAAGCTGTTCAAAGTTCATTTTATACCACATTTCCTTAAAAGTGAATTTTGACGTAGTTCAATTTGCCTCTTTCCTAACCTGAAAAATCATGTTCATGTATTACATTCATTCTCTTTTTTAATGTACTGTATCTTCTTTACTCACATTTCACACTGATTGTTTTTCTCAAGATGATTGTTTCCACATACAAAAATCAGAAATCTTTACCATTTTATTTCAAGCCTATGATCTAGCAGCAAATTTTCCTATTAGATTACTCAGTGCTCTGAGTAATAGATTTTTATTCCAATTATTGTTTGTTTGCTTAAAATGTTAATCTATCTATCTATCTATCTATCTATCTATCTATCTATCTATCTATCTATCCATCCCTCCATCCATCATCTATCTATCTATCTATCTATCTATCTATCTATCTATCTATCTATCATCTATCTATCTATCTATCTATCTATCTATCTATCTATCTATCTATCTATCTATCTATCTATCTATCTCTAAAGGTAAAGGTAAAAAGGTTCCCCCGCACATGCGTGCTAGTTGTTTCCAACTCTAGGGGCCGGTGCTCATCTCCGTTTCAAAGCCAAAGAGCCAGTGTTTGTCCGAGGACATCTCCGTGGTCATGTGGCTGGCATGACTAGATGCCAAAGGCGCACAGAACGCTGTTACCTTCCCACCGTAGTGGTCCCTATTTTTCTACTTGCATTTTTACGTGCTTTCGAACTGCTAGGTTGGCAGAAGCTAGGACGAGTAACAGGCGCTCACTCTGTTACATGGCACTCGGGATTCGACCCGCCAAACTGCTGACCTTCTGATTGACAAGCTCAGCGTCCTAACCCACTGAGCCACCGCGTCCCTGCTATCTATTTCTATCATCTATCAAATTTATATGGCTGCCCATCTCACAAACAGTGATTCTGGGTGGCATACAATAAATACATAAAAACTATTATTATTAAAAGTATAAAACAGTCATCATTTTTAAAAAAAGTAAAACCACATGGTTCAGAAAAAAGTGAATCAGTCACAATTACTGAACCATCCCTGGACCTCCCAGGCCTAATGACAAAACCTTAAGGGACTTTCTGATGATTAGCAGGATGGAGAAAACCTAACTTCAGAGCGGAAAATGTTCCATAAGGCAGGCACCATGGCAGAGAGGACTCATCTTCTGGGACTTGCCAAGTTCCTAGCGGATGAAACCTACAGCATGCCTTCTCTACCAGACCTGATGGTATGGACAGATATAATTGGGGAGAGGTGCCTTCTCAGATAACCTGACTTCATTCTGTGAAGGACTTTAAAAAGTTAAAACTGGACCTGGAAGCAAACTGGCAACCAATGCAGCTCTCAAGCAGAGGTGTAATATTTGCTGCTCTAGAAGCACACATAACTGTCTATGCTGTTGCATTTTGCACTAGTTGAATCTTCCAGATAATCTTCAAGGGCAACCCCATTTACAGTGTATTACATTAGCCTAATCAGGAGATGACTAAGACATGAATGATTGTGAGCAAGACTCCCCGAACTAGGAATGGGTGCAAATGACACACAACTCAAAGCTACTCAAAAGCTTTGAACAGGGCCCCCCCATTCTTCCCACCAGGATAGCATAACCCTAACCAGCACCAAAGATGGTATAGTCATAGAACTGGCAGGCCCCAAACTTCAAAGCCAGAAGATCTTATCAGGGCTCACCTGAAACCTGTTAATCCCTATCCAGATCTTCACAGCTATAGGCACCAGGATACAATGTTCACAGTTTTGCTTAATTTGCAAAATTAATTGGGTATCATCAGTGTATTGATGATACTTCACCCCATGGTGCTGGATAAGCTCACCCAGCAGCTTCATTTAGATGTTAAGTAGGAGAGGAGTAAGTATCAAATCCTGCAGCACCAGTCAGTAGTAGGGGCTGAGGATGAGACCTCTCTTCCCTAGGCACCATTGATAGGAATCAATCCTGGAGAAAAGAGGTAAATAAGCTAACGCTATGTCACTAACCCTTAATCCACTGATCCAGAAGGATACCATGGCTGATAGTACTGAAAACCATCAGGACGTCAAGTAGAGCAAGTCTGGTTATACAATCTCCATCTCACCTTTACCAAGGTGATATAAAAGTGCAACCAATGTTGTTTCTTTCTCCTACATGGGTTTGAATCTTGACTGAAAACGATTCAGATAATCCACCTCTTCCAAGGTTACTTGAAGCTCCTACACAAACATTGTCTCAACTTTCTTGGAGGTTAAATACTGTCTCAACCATCTTGGAGGGTGAAAATTGTCCAGAAAAGTGAGGTATAGCAATGGCTTCTTGCAGAGGGGTAAGTGGTAATAGAACAATCCTCTCACTCAGAGAAGAACTTACCACAGATAGGATCCCCTCATATGACATCCCTTTCAGGCTGCTTTAACAAACCAGTTAAGGATAAGACCACCATTCTGTTTGTTTATGAAGTTGCAATAGCTTGTTGGCATAATTTCATATGGTTAACTGCACACCTAAGCACTATCATTTTAGTAATAATATTAAATCAAGTCTCTCCCATCCCCTTTTGCTGTTTATTCTTCTTTTTAATTATATTCATATTAACCACTTTGAAGTTAATTAGACTTTGGGGATATGTAAAAGAGAAGGCTTTATTGATTCTCTCCTAATGCCTTATCTTTCAAATCTTCATTTCCTGCATGCAAAATCTACTGTTTGAGCAAGGCTTAGCAACATGTTGTGATGGGTATAATAATATGTTTAGCATGGCAGAGAGCTTTATCCTATTACTACAAAGGGCAGATGATTTTTAGACTATAAAAGCTGTCATTTAATATAGTGATATAGTTTTCAAATTAGTTTCTGATTGCTCCACTTTAAGGTGGTCTTTAATATGTTTTTATAGTTATAAACTGCTAAGAATCCTTGAACTCTGGCAGTAGATAAATGTGAGAAATAAGAAATAAACAAAATAAAACATTTATGGGTTATTACTATAAAAACTGTGTACTGGTATGTATGTATTCCATCATTCCTTCCATAAAGAAATGGTGCTCATGATGGCTAGCATCCTACAGTACTCTGTTGAATGAAAAGATGGAACAAATGTTTATACAATTTTCAGTTGATGAAAAATTGAATGAGACAGCTAGTTCCTTAGAAGACAGAAATGAAATCAAAACCCAACTTGATAGACTAGCAAAGTGGGCTGAAATGAAACAAAAAGAAAATTTACTGAGACAAATAGAATACTATTCACTTAGGAAACAAAAAATTAAATCAGTTTTAGGCTGAATCTAAGCCTAAATCACAGGAAGTATTCATTCAGTTTTGTTGTGCTTTTATCTACAGCATATATTAAATGTTCTCTCTCTCTCTCTCTCTCTCTCTCTCTCTCTCTCTCTCTCTCTCTCTCTCTCTCTCTCTCTCTCTCTCTCTCTCTCTCTCTCTCTCTCTCTCTCTGTGTGTGTGTGTGTGTGCCTTTCAGTCAGAGCTGACCCTGCAGCTTGCCATTGTTTCTTTCCTATGACTGAGAGTGTGGTCCAAGGCCATCCAGCTGGCTGTGTGCCTAACGCAGGACTAGAATTCACAGTCTCCCAGTTTCTAGCTGGTGCCTTAACCACTGCACTAAACTGGCTCTCTACAGTAAACTACTACACCAAACAGGCAACAAATTAAAACAATATAAATTAAAATATAATTAGAAACAAAATTTGAATCCCACAAAACATAACTAAACTCACAAAATGCCTAAGAAAACAAAAGAAAGAAAAGAAAAAAAATCTATTTGAAATGTGATTAAAATATATATATACAGTATATTTGCTGACTGGAAATCAGAAGAGGAAAGTGGGCTTCCTTCCTTGATGAGAAGTTTCAAGCTTTCATCCTGCCACCAGTTGGATCTTCATTCCCAAGTGAATAATGAATAATTCTGGCCTTGAGTTGAATGAGCTATTAAATCATGGTATATTTTTTATTTATTTATTTATTTATTTAAATTCCATTTATATCCCGCCCTTCTCCGAAGACTCAGGGTGGCTTACAAGCTTAGCAGTAGCCTTCATTCTATGTATATGCCTGCTTATTAGGGCTTTCGCCCCCCCCAAGTGGCATTATTACAAAGTCAGCTTATTGCCCCCAACAATCTGGGTCCTCATTTTACCTACCTCGGAAGGATGGAAGGCTGAGTCAACCTTGAGCCTGGTGGGATGCGAACCTGCACTAATTGCAGGCAGCTGGTGTTACTTAAGGAGGCATTAGCCCACTGCTCCACCAAGGCTCTTTTATATATACCAGCATCAGGCAAAGACTAGGAGGAGGAGGAGGTTATAGCTGAACATGGAGGTGAAATAAAAAGGGGGCATAAAAATGTATAGTGATGAGGCAAAAGGAGAGAGAGAGAGAGAGAGAGAGAGAGAGAGAGAGAGAGAGAGAGAGAGAGAGAGAGAGAGAGAGAGAGAGAGAGAGAGAGAGAGAGAGAGAGAGAGAGAGAGACGGAGACACACAGAGAGAGAGACAGAGACAGAGACAGAGAGAGAGACAGACAGAGACAGACAGAGAGAGAGAGAGAGACAGAGAGACAGAGAGACAGAGACAGAGAGACAGAGAGACAGAGAGAGAGAGACAGAGAGACAGAGAGAGAGACAGAGAGAGAGAGAGAGAGAGAGACAGAGACAGAGACAGAGACAGAGACAGAGACAGACAGAGACAGAGAGAAGCCCTGTTTAGGTTTTACAGTCATGTAATGTTCAAAGGCATCCGTGTTTTCAACAGCAACAACAGCTGTAAGTCATTTTTAATTCTTGTCATTTATTCGTTTTCAAATGCCAAAAAAGACACTTGCTTTAGTTTCAGTGGCAGTTTGTTCCATAATATGGGCAGCAACTTGATAAAAGCCTGAATCAGACAAAGAAAAATCAGAGTGACTGTTGTATTAAACACACCAATGTGGGACTCTGAAAAGTTGAGCCGTTGGCAGACTGAAATGAAGGATATGTGGCCGTGAAAAAACTGGCCATAAACAGTCTGACCAAGTTCAACAGGAGTGACTCCCTTATAGTATAGATAACCATATCACACAGCAAGGCAGGCTGAAACACTTACAATATGGTTTTTGAAGAAAAAAACCGGTTATAATAATAAAAAAATAATCAAAACAGAAATTAGTATTAATGTCTATAAAAATATTCAGGTAGAAATTAGTGCCTAGAAGGAAGAGGAGGGGGGGAAATAGCTGGAAGCTGCCAAAAAACTATTTTTAGAACTTTTTGAAATCTTTTTTGTTTCATTTTCTTTTTAATTTTTTTCCTGCAATCCTTTAAATACCAATATGTTTCTTTTGCTTTTGCGTCTTAGAAGAGTTTAAACAACCCCCCCAAATTTCAGTAGATCTTTGGATTACTTCATTTTCAACAAGAAAAAATATTTTGGGAATAATCTTTTTCTACCTATGTTGGAATTGAAATAATATTAAAGTTTTATTTAAATATATAGTTCCCTTTCAGTAAGAAACAATATTGTTGTGATTCAGGGTCAGCCTGTGGGTTCGGCAGTTGGGTCGGATGACTCAGAGGAGGAGGAGGGGGGTGTTGAAGAGCTTGCTGATGATGGCCTTGAGGCTCCGCAGAGCCCTCAGCCAGGCCCCTCCCACCTGGTCACGACGGAGACCCAGCTGTGTGAGCCTGACAGCGTGGATGAAGATGACCCACAGCTGGCCCTGTTCAAGCACGCCCGACGCAGGAGGCAGTCAATCAGGAGTAAACAGAGGAAGGCAATGGGGCACCTCGGAAGGAGGCAGAGAGAAGCCACGCCCTGAACTGTATAAAAGGGGAATGTGTGGGAGGGCTGGTTTGCTGAAGGCAACCGCTTGAATAGTTCCTGTTTCATAGCTCCTGTTTCATGGTTGGTGTCTTGTTTTGCTCTGTTTTATGTTAATAAATTTGGCAGGCTTTATTCCAGCCTCTTGCCGTTTGTAAAGGGGTTGTCCCTGCTTTTTCTGCAGGGCCGGTAGCAGGCTGGTACAGAACAAATATCTTCAGATACTTCTATTCTATCTCTAGAATATCAGAGTTGACTTCTGGACAAAGAAAATAGATTTATAATCAAAATACTTATTGTTCAGCATCACAAACACAAAGATATATCTCAAACCATCCACTGATCTACAGAATTTATAGAACGACTATGGATGAGTAAATCAAGGTTTCAATTCATTTATATATCTTTAAAAATGCATCTTTCCCCTCTTTTTTAAATGTTTTTGTATTATTTTCGTGGAGGGTTTTTTATTTATTTCCCCCCCCCAAAAAAAGTTGATTCATTGATGACTTGAAGTATGGTGAAGATGGTACAGGGATAAGTATGCCCAAGCTTTAGTTAGTTTAAGCAAGCTAGAGGAAGCATACTGACAGGCAACAATAAGGTACTACAATAGACAAAAAGGAATTAGAGGAATTAGAAGTTGGTAACCCAAAAGAAGGGACGCGGTGGCTCAGTGGGTTAGGACGCTGAGCTTGTCGATCAGAAGGTCGGCAGTTTGGCGGGTCGAATCCCGAGTGCCGCATAACAGAGTGAGCGCCTGTTACTCGTCCCAGCTTCTGCCAACCTAGCAGTTCAAAAGCACGTAAAAATGCAAGTAGAAAAATAGGGACCACTGCGGTGGGAAGGTAACAGCGTTCCGTGCGCCTTTGGCGTCTAGTCATGCCGGCCACATGACCACGGAGACGTTCTCGGATAAGTGCTGGCTCTTCGGCTTTGAAACGGAGAGTCGGAAACAACTAGCACGCATGTGCAGGGGAAACTTTACCTTTACCTTTTAACCCAAAAGAGCAACAAGTCAGTTAAGATCAAATCATAAAACCAGGAGATAGTGAGACACTGAACAAATTGAAGGTAGAATTTTAAGATCAAGGCTTTATACAGTTCTGACTGACTTTTAAGATCACCCAATCGTTCTAACATAAGCTGGTTTTGCAGCCTAGATGGTATAGCTGAACCACAGACCTCAATCAGGTTGGTTTGCAATCAAATGAGGGAGCTGGATTAATAACTCATGAGATACAAATATATTCTCTTAGGCACTAATTGCACTTACCGACTTGAAAACCCATGAGCAAGACCATAAGGAATATTCTTATTCCTTAGCCCTGTTGCTGAATACATTAATTATAGCATTAAAAAAGAGAAAAGGAGCCCACTATTGCTAGTACCCTGAAGTGTCAACATTTTGGGATTTATTTATGAACTTCAAAATTTAAGTTGTGATGTGGTATTTCTCTAAGCAGCTAGCAGCTGGCATTTTGCCTAATTCCTTCCCACCTCCGTCTTTCATGTGGGAAGGAGATTATGATTTTGTTACTGTTTGTATTCTGCACCTGAAGGGTGACATTTTGAGAGGGAAACATATGGCTTCTGTATGCTCCACTCTGGCTTCCTTCCAAACCACATGTAAGGGACATGTCTGTAACATCTCTTCAGAGACTGTATTCTTGGGGATATAAAATTAATTTATACAAACAATGGTCTATTTATTGAAATGTCCAGTGTTTCTGTGTTATTTCACCAAAACTAAATAAATACAATTCTCTTCTGTACTTAAGGAGTTATGCCCATCAAGAAAACCATGTTGAGGAATTCTTTACCAATATGTTAGCTTAGTGGATATGACAAATTCAGCTGGAGACAGAATGAGCTACTTGAAGCTGTTGCTTAGCTGACTCCCATGTTGTAGAAATAAAGTTGCAGCAACTCTCTAGAATTTCGGGAGAGTTTTCTTTTAAGTCTTTTACCTCATAACCTTTGATTTGATTGATTTTGATTGATTGATTGATTATGTGTCGTCATCAAATCAGTGTAAACTCACAGTGAACACATAGATTTTCACTTCTGTTTATCTGTTGTTTTACAGACGTCCCTTCATTTATCTTACATCCTATGTCTGGGAAAAGACTTAATTCAGAGGAAATAGAAAGTGGGGACAAAAGTGAAAAGATGTTCAATACACTCAGGGACATAACTCACCAAACTACCCTCAAACCAGAAACTGAAACTAACGACAGCTCGCCTCACTTCAAACATTGCACTTCAAAAAATGGCATAGTATTTTAATCTGTTGGATGTCAGTCAGACATTCAATGAAAAAAATGTATTGTCTAATCTCATCCATGGAAGTGGCAAGTACACACAGCTCCATCCTATCATGGTAAGGATTGGCAGTATCCAAGTACTTTATTAATCTTTTTGAGGGCTAAGAGCCACAAAATGCATGGAGGCCCATTTGAAATATGGGTTGATCAGGGAATTCAGAAGAAATATTAGGAATTTTCTTGTGTTTTTTTTAAAGATACAATATACTTTATTCAATTATACATTTCTGTTTTCCATCTTGCATCAATTTTCAGAGGTTATGGTCAGCAGCAGTTCAAAAGGCGAAAGAAAGTGGTCTTGGACTACGCAGAGTCCTACACTAGTAATGATAGGGAGATAACCAAATGTATTGAACTGAACATTCTCAGAATGTCTATTCATATCAAAGACCTGGAATCACGATCCTAGAGAATAAGAAGGGAGTGGACAATAGAGAAGTATCTGGAGATTTTATTTATTTATTAATTAAAGTTATACGCTGCCTATCTTTCCAACAGATTGGATTAAAACAGGCACACCCAAACCTCATTCACTTTTTCCTTCAGAGTATGACTGGACTGATTTATTTATTGATTCAGACTATTTATTCATTGATACTAAATGTCATAATCAATTGATTATGACATTTATATACTAATGACTTCTGGCAGTTTTCATATTTGACATTGATGGAATCCATGGACATACCTAGGATCAAGCAACAATGGGATACCTTTAATCATTTTTTAAGATGTTTCCTTTTTGTAATAGTGCTTATGCCTCATGCATGCATGCACTGCATGAATGTTCATTACTATTTTGCTACTCATAGTTAGACAGATGAAGGGAAGGGAAGGGAAGGGAAGTGTCAGGCACAAAAGATCAGGATCACATGTGAATTTCCAATTAAACAATTCATTGCTCATACTTAAGCACAGGAATATTCTTAACTAAGGTTAGACCTACTAAATATTAGATAAGGGCCAACAGAATTGGGTTGGATTTAGTACATTTGTGGCTTAGTACATTGTAGGCTAATCCCTCTTTTGACCTTGCTCCCAGACACTGCTACTCCTTCTCCTACAGGAAGGGAAGGTATGTCCCTATAAAGAATCTCCCTGTTTCCAAGCTATCCCGGATATCAGGATATGTTTGTTTTTCACTTGCAGTTGCCATTGCAAGTTATAACTATTGTCTTAGTTACATAGTAGTCTTTAGCCATTAGCCAGATAGATATAGACAGAGAGAGAGAGAGAGAGAGAGAGAGAGAGAGAGAGAGAGAGAGAGAGAGAGAGAGAGAGAGAGAGAGAGAGAGAGAGAGAGAGAGAGAGAGAGAGAGAGAGAGAGAGAGAAACAAATTGAGACTTCTTCAGCATAAGCATGATCTTTTGTGATTTCATACTTCTGCTGAATAGATCCATTCATTGCTATTAGAGGTATAGGGCTGGGGATTATTATTTTCAAAATTTCATACAAAACAAACATCCATTGAATTCTTATTTATTTGGACCATTCATTTCCTGAATGCTGATGGCATATACCCTCAGGAACAGGACAAATCTGGACTGTGCTATTACTCCACAGAGACTCCACTCCAAAGTCATTAAGCAATAATAGTCCTCTGCCAAGACAGACCAACATTGTCCTGTGTTTGACAGAACAGACATTTACAGAAGATGCCTTTTCTTCCTGTATATAGATTTAAAAAGTTCAGGAAATATTTCAGTCAGTTTTATTTTAACTACTTATAATCAAGGCAAGGCTCAGCCTCTGTTATGCCTTGAAGAGTACATGCAATTATTTTCTAATAGTAACCATGTTGATGGCTTCATGCAATTGACAGAGTTAGATTTTTTTTCCTTTTAACCCACTGTGAGATGAATTTGAGAGTCAGTTTGCTGTAGTGGCTAAAAACCAGGAAACCATAATTTCTGGTTCTGCCTTACATATAAAACCAGCTGGGGCACCTTGGCCAGTAATTTTTCTTGGCCCAGGAAGGAGACAATGACAAACCACTTCTAAAAACTCTTGCCATGAAAACTGCAGGGACTTGTCCAGGCAGTCTCTGAGAATCAGATACAATTGAACAGAAGAAAGAGAAAACACAAGCATGGAGAAAATCTGAGTACCTCCTTGTAGCAAGCATTGGAAATTTTTATAGCCTAAGGCACCATCCTATGGTTTTAATCATAGCCTAGATGCTTTTTTGAGATTGTGCTTGGTCTAGACCAGGGGTAGGCAACATCGGCTCTTTTAGGACTCATGGACTTCAACTCCCAGAATTCCTGAACCAGCACGGGTCATAAAAGAGCCAAGGTTGCCTACCCCTGGTCTAGAGCAGGGGTGTCAAACTGCCGGCCCACGCGCTGGATGTGTCATGCCAAAACCTCGCCCACCCCATTGCCGGCAATGGGAAAAAAGTCGCAATATGTTGCAACACATCACGTGACGTCATGTGTTTAACACCTATGGTCTAGAGCAGGGGTCAGCAACCTGAAACAGTGAAAGAGCCACTCGTAACCGGTTCCCTCACAAAAGGAAAAGCTGGGAGCCGCAAAAAATGTGTGCACATTTGCGTACATGCGCGCATGCGCAGAACAGGGTTTGACTGAAGAGTGGAGCCAAGGCGAGATATGCACCTACCCCGCATATTTGAATTGATTGGTTGAACTTTTTTAGTCCCACTTTTTTTTTGGACTGCACATGGCAGAGGACTAGGAGCCGCAGGAGTCGGCTGAAAGAGCCGCATGCGGCTCCGGAGCCACGGGTTGCAGACCTGTGGTCTAGAGGTTAATATGATAGAATAGAAATATGGCAGTCTCAGTTCTAGCTTACTGTAGGCTTAAAAGCCAGGCAAGTGATCTTGAATCAGTCAGTCACTCCAAGCCTTAGGGACAAGGCCATTGCAAACCTCTTCCAAAAATGTTATCCAGGAAACTTAAAGGGTACTTTCCTAAGTCACTTAAATGTCATAAAATCTCTTAGGAAACCATCTAAATGTCAAGATTTTCAGCAAATCAGGAGCATTTATTTTCTTGAAAAACTGTTACAAGTAACATATGACTCTCACACCAATAACTTATACATAGTTGGAACAGGGCATAGCAATATGCATTAATATAGTAATGAACAATGTTGCAGATTTTAAGCTGTTGCCAATTTATGTACCATTACTTTTTTTCCAAAGTATACTGTTCCATAGTAATTTCTATGCTTTGCAAGAGCAATGTATTGGTTTGCTTTCTATCTTAGTTTTAATATTTGAAAAATAAGTGTAGATTTTAATCTCAAAAAATTAAAATTATACAAAAAATTGTTCTGAAGGAAACAGATGAGTTTTTCCAAATAGTTATCATAAACAGATAATATATAGATGATGTATAGATAGATAGATAGATAGATAGATAGATAGATAGATAGATAGATAGAGTAGCTAATTACCATATGAAATTTAATATAATATTGGGTCTTTTAAATGAAAATGTAAACTTTCCTTACTTTTTGGTGGCAGTTCCACTTTGAAAAGTATGCCCCCAATGCTCCAGAAACTCTCAAAGTTTTGCCTGCTAACAAATTTACATTCTCTCTCTCTCTCTCTCTCTCTCTCTCTCTCTCTCTCTCTCTCTCTCTCTCTCTCTCTCTCTCTCTCTCTCTCTCTCTCTCTCTCTCTCTCTCTCTCTCTCTCTCTCTCTCTCTCTCTCTCTCTCTCTCTCTCTCTCTCTTTGTTTTAACATTATATTTAGGAATCATCTTTTGTGTTTTAAATTAGTATAGTTATTTTTGTTGCTGGGAGGGGGAAAAAAGCTTACTTTTGCTCTTACTTCGTTGTGTTGAATCTTTTTGCCTTGTTGATTCTGAGAACTCTGTGATTATTGCCTTAAATCTAATTTGCTATACTCTGGTTTTTGATAGCTCCATTTTGTTTTGCCTCATATACGATCATTTGTGCTTTGGTGTCTTGATCTTTATTTGAATATGATATTCATGTGCCTATTAAAAGTTGCAAAGTCTGTCCAAGTTTCAACTGTACTATTAGTACAAAACAGCCCTATTGAATAAAAATGTCCAAGTGTTTTGCAATCAATAGAAAACCTGGCTCTAAAAAACGACTTTCACCACAAAAGATTATATTGTTTGTCATCAGCTCTCATTTTTAAGCTTACCTAGGAAGTTTCTTCTCTGTTCCAAGCAAGACAGGCAAAGCCAATATCTTTCCCACCTTATTGCCAATGTCTTTTAATAGTCCATAGAAATGAAAATAATAAAATAATAATAAAAAGTAATTTAAAAAGTCAATCTAGCCAAGAATATTCTTAAGCTATGATAAAAACAAATTCTGTTTTCTCCTATCAGAAAACCTATAGAAAAAATTAGGACGTGACTATATGGCTTTAGGATTTAGAACACCTGTCATAGATTGCATACATGTTGATGCATCACACTTACAACAACTGTGGGGCTTCAGAGAGACGTTTTCATGATCAAAAGAGTTTCGATGCTATCAGTGCTAAAGGAATAATATATATATAAATATTCTCACTTAGGACTAAGTTACACAAAGGAAATCTGGAACATTTGTTGTTATGAAAAAGGAACACTGGACTCAAACACATTGAAATACAAGAACTAAAGGTCATATAAGATTAAAAGTAAAATGTAAAATATATGCAATGGATGGAATTATATTAGCAGATGTGATTCTTTTCTTTATTTGTATAGCTCCCATGTTAAAAACAAACCCTGGGTGGCTTACAGTCCCAAAATAAAGCAATATATGCTGCAATAAAAACAAAACAAAAACAATTAACAACAAACCCCACTACATTCTCATATTGCCCTGACTTTAACCTATCCAAACACTTGAGGGAAGTGCTCTCCTGAAGGCTAAGAAGGTAGGGACCTGTCAGATCTCTTGAAGGAGGGTTTTCCACAGAGCAGGGACTTCACTGGAAAAGGCACTTTTCAGAGGATCCACTAGATATCAATGTTTAATGAAGGAACCTGGAGGCTATAGTAGCAGTTGCTCAGCATCAAATCTGGGCTATAGGAGGGATGATCAAAAATATTCCAACAGAATTGCTTCAAAAGTTCTTGGGTGCATCTAACAGTGTCCAGGCGAGTTCCGCCCCAGGCGCCTAATGGATCCTGAACGGTTCCAGACGGCACTTGGGTCTATACCTATCTCCCTCACTCACAGCCCGGCTGATGACTTGGTGGAGGCTTGGGAGACAGCCGCCACCGAGGCGCTTGACCGGGTTGTACCCTTGTGACCCCTGATCCGGCGCAGATTCCGATGGGCTCCATGGTTTTCTGTTGAGCTACGGGAGATGAAGCGTCAGAGATGGAGTCTGGAGAGCTGTTGGAGATCCAGCCAGTCTGAATCTGACCGATTGCGAATAAGATCTTTCACTAGGTCTTATCTCGTGGCGATGAGGACGGCAAAGTCTAATTACTTCACCACACTCATCACGTCCGCAGATAATCGCCCGGCCGCCCTGTTTAGGGTAACTCGCTCCCTCCTCTCCCAGGAGGTGAGGGAGGAGCCCTTGCAGGGGCAGGCCAAGGAGTTTAGCCAGCATCTGGCAGACAAAATCGTTCAGATTCGGACTGGTTTGGACTCTGGGCAGAGTCTGATGGGGAGGAATCGAGCGGTCTTGAGAGTATTATCTGGACTGAGTTTGATCCTGTGACTCCTGAGGAGGTAGACAGGATTATGGGGAGGCTGAGCTCTACCACCTGTTTATTGGACCCGTGCCCTTCCTGGCTGGTTTATTCAGCTCGGGAGGAGACACGAGGCTGGTTCCAGGCAGTGATATCTGCTTCTTTGAGTGAGGGTGTCTTTCCCACTGCCTTGAAGGAAGTGGTGGTGAGACCCCTTCTCAAGAAGCCTGCCCTGGATCCAGCTATTTTGAATAACTATCG
Source organism: Vipera berus (assembly GCF_964194415.1). Taxonomy (NCBI): domain Eukaryota; kingdom Metazoa; phylum Chordata; class Lepidosauria; order Squamata; family Viperidae; genus Vipera; species Vipera berus. The sequence goes on from NC_138209.1 coordinate 23,343,768, forward strand.
TCCGGTCTCCAACCTTCACTTTTTAGCGAAGGTTGTTGAGAGTGTGGTGGCGCATCAGCTTCCTCTGTTCCTGGAGGAAACCGATTATCTTGACCCGTACCAATCGGGTTTCAGGCCCGGGTACAGCACGGAGACGGCATTGGTCACGCTGATGAATGATCTCTTGCGGGCTCGGGACAGGGGTTGTTCCTCTGTCCTAGTCCTATTAGATCTCTCAGCGGCTTTTGATACCATCGACCATGGTATCCTACTGCGACGTCTCAGGGGGTTGGGAGTGGGGGGCACTGTTCTACGGTGGTTCTCCTCCTACCTCTTGGGCCGTTCGCAGTCGGTGTTGATGGGAGGGCAGAGGTCCACCCCGAGGTCTCTTCTTTGTGGAGTTCCTCAGGGGTCGGTCCTCTCTCCCCTCCTGCTCAATATCTATATGAAGCTGCTGGGTGAGATCATTCGTGGTTTTGGGGTGGGGTATCATCAGTACGCCGATGATACCCAACTTTTTCTTTCCACCCCAAACCAGCTCAGTGATGCCCTCAATGTGATGTCTCGTTGCCTGGAGGCAGTTCGGGTTTGGATGGGGAGAAACAGGCTCCGACTCAATCCTGGCAAGACTGAGTGGCTGTGCGTACAGGCATCTCGAGTGAATCATCCTATTCCACCTTTAATGATGGGGGGTGAGGTGTTACCCCCCCCCATCGATAGGGCTCACAACTTGGGTGTCCTCCTGGATTCGCGGCTCAGTTTTGAAGATCATATAGGAGCCGTGACCAGGGGGGCTTTTGCCCAGGTTTGCCTGGTGCGCCAGTTGCGGCCCTATCTGGACCGGGATGCCTTGCGCACAGTCACTCACGCGTCGTGACCTCCCGGTTAGACTACTGTAACGCTCTCTACATGGGACTGCCCTTGAGGACCACTCGGAGGCTTCAACTGGTGCAGAATGCGGCCGTGCGAGTTGTGATGGGGGCTCTCCGATACTCCCATGTAACACCTCTGCTCCGTGAGCTGCATTGGCTTCCAGTTGCCCTCCGGGTGAGATTCAAGGTGCTGGTGATGACCTATAAAGCCCTAAATGGCTTGGGTCCGGGATATCTGAGGGAACACCTGCTGCCGGCATCAAGTTCCCTTCGTCCTGTGTGCTCCCACAGGGAGGGCCTTCTCAGGGTGCCGCTGGCAAAGGATTGCCGGAGGGTGACACCCAGGGGGAGGGCCTTCTCTGTGGGCGCGCCTGCCCTTTGGAACCAGCTACCCGTAGAGCTCAGGACTGCCCCAGATTTTTGTTTGTTCCGCCGGGACCTGAAGACCTGACTCTTTGAGCTTTCCGGCCAGGACTGAGAACTTTTAATTTTTAACCTATTGCAATTGGGTTTTTAATTAGAGTTAAGGGTTTTAGATTTTAATTAAGGATAATTTAATTTATTTTAATTTGTGATTAACTTTTCTATTGTTATATTGTTTTAATTGCCTTGTGAACCGCCCTGGGTCCTACGGGAGAAGGGCGGTATATAAGTTTAAATAATAAATAAATAAATAAATTGTAAACCAACACCACACCGGAAGTGTTTCCATAGAAAATCCCACCAAATGTTAAGATGCCAAAGGTGTAATGCTACTGAAGTTCATGGAGCATGGTTTGACCATCAATTCAGAAATCTACTGTGAAACGTTATGATAACTCAGACGAGCCATCTGTAACAAGTGTCAGGGCATGCTGACTTCTGGTGTGGTGTTGGTTCACGATAATGCTCACCTGCATACCGCTAGATGCACCCAAGAACTTTTGAAGCAGTTCTGTTGGGATGTTTTTGATCACACACACACACACACACACACACACACACACACACACACACACACGTATAGCCCAGATTTGGCAGCCAATGACTACTACTAAGGAAATTCAAAACTTGTAAGACATTATAACAAGTGCCTCAATTTGAATGGCGATTATGTCGAAAAGTAATGTAAGGTTGTAGTTTTCTAATGTGTATAATAAAAGCTCTGTATCTGTGACTATTTGTCATTGATAACCAAATGGACGTTTATTTCTGAATTGCAACCGTATAACTGATTCCAAATATTAGGTTATATCTTTCTAGAATCCAATAGTTTAGAAGTGCAATTTTTCAGTTTTTTAAAATAGTTTTCTGTAATGAGCCAGGCTAACTAGGAAACAGGAAACTTCCCATTACAAAAATGCCATAATCAGAAATCATATTGATTCATTGCAAAAGAGCATGACAACTTCGTAAATTGCATTAAACCACTCATATCAACCAACTAATATGGTTTGTAAAACAATTTATGACTTCAGATTTCATTAAGTCAATTAAGGGTGGTTTATTAAAACTATATATAGTTCTCCAGATTAGAGCTTACGTCCAGAGACGTAATTTCACAGCTAGGAGAGTTATGGCTAAGAATTCTGGGAGCTAGACTGCTATGCTAGGGAAGACTGGTTTAGAGCCATACAGTATGTGAACCAGATTTAAGTGTGATACAACTAACCAATACTTTTATTTTAAAGAGTGATCATTGTATATGCATAAGATAAGACACTGTTGTAATTGTTATGGTAGGAAACTTTATATTAAGATATTTAGATTTAGTAACTGGAGCAGTGCAGTTGTGCAGTGATCAGAACATACAGTTGTAGTTGATTGGTTGAAGAGTGCTGGCTCCTGAGTGAGGCAATCTACATTGTGATTGGTTGCTGTGGGAGGGGGAGTTTCCCTTTTTTCTTCTGTGTGCCCTATGTGTTCTTTGATTTACCTCATGATGTTCCTATTTGCATAACTATCTCATTTGCTGCATATATAGTTTTAAAATATATTTATTTATATAAAACTAAAAGTTTTATAAAAGGCTGAGCGCCAAAGAATTGAGGCCTTTGAGCTATGGTACTGGAGAAGACTCCTGCGAGTCCCTTGGACTGCAAGGCGATCAAACCGGTCAGTCCTAGAGGAGATCAACCCTGACTGCTCTTTAGAAGGCCAGATCCTGAAGCTAAAACTCAAATACTTTGGCCACCTAATTAGAAGGAAGGACTCACTGGAGAAAAGCCTAATGCTGGGAAAGATTGAGGGCAAGAGAAGAAGGGGACGACAGAGAATGAAGTGGCTGGATGGAGTCACTGAATCAGTAGGTGTGAGCTTAAATTGACTCAGAAGATGGTAGAGGACAGGAAGGCCTGGAGGAACATTGTCCATAGGGTCGCAATGGGTCGGACATGACTTCACAGCTAACAACAACAACAAAAGGTTGTGTCTCTGACTCCATTTGGACACTGGCTGTACAATTTCCTGGCAGTTTACTATAAACACAGTATTTAAATTTCTATCTTTCAGATAGGATAAATCACTTTTAATCTCTTTCTTTATAATCTGCAATATGATGTCATTTATACATGCCTTACCATGAGTCTCAAAGATTGTATTGAACCATGTTTGTGTGATGCTCATTTGCAGGATCTGCATTCTGCCTGGATGCTTTTTGTGGGCTGCCGGTATTGTCAAAACAGTATACCGGTAGTTTGTGTGAGTTTTTATTCTTCATGCATTAAGATGGTTTTTAATATAGGAATAATGACTTGGAAAGGAGGAAGGAATATAAATTTGCTTGTCCACCACCCCGGAGCAATTCTGGAAATCACACATTAAGACTAATCTCAACTTTATTAGTTGCTACTTCTTATGTAACAAAAATTAGCCATCTTGCTTTTTTCATGGAATGTAATTGGGGTAGAAGTGCAATCATTTTTTTTTAAAAAAAGCTCTCAATTGTTTCCCCACTATTTCTTTTCCTTTGTATTTATTCAAAAAAATATACATTCAGGATAAAAACCTGAAATAGCCAGGCAAATTTGGTGGATTTAACTGAAAGCCATCTGCCTAAAAATATCCTGCCAAAACATTAAAAAAAGTCAGTGATCTGCAAAATGCCCTATACGTGAAGACGAAACTGTGCGGAGCAATTAATTCTTCATTTTTACAAGTTATTATATGCTTTACTATTATAAAGTTTTAGAAGAAAAATACACTTTTTTGAAATCCTCAGTCCCCATCAAGCCAAACCCTGGCAATTAGTACTTTCAGGCCGTGGTGTTGGTGCTCTTTTTGAATGAGCTCATTTAAAATGCTAACCCTGTAATTTATTAGCAATATTTAATACCTCAGTGGCCAGAAAATCTTAGTCTTTTATTACCACTGATTAACATATCTTTGATGTTCTGCCCAGCATTACACAATCCAAAACAAATTACTTTCAGGAAGCAGAATATTATATAAATATAGGAAAGTAATAAATAATGCATAGGCAGGAGACTTTTTTCTTGGTGTGTTCGAACCAAGAAAATCACTTCATCACTTCATATGTCTTTGACTTCTGAGACAGCAATGCTTCAAGTCCTCCAGGGAATCTTTTCACCTAGCAGTGCACTTCACACTCTGATATCAGCAATAGCAGCTGCTGGCAGACTGCCTTTCCACAACTGAGTTTTCGTCAGCCACCAAGACAGTTCATAAGATGTCTACCAGTGGAAGTCTGAAAGCTGCCTAGTCAAAGTGCTTTTCAGTTACAGTCTTCTCACTAATGGGCCCCAGATGTTCAAGAAACAGAAACTTTCATTCATTTTTCAGAAGGGTGTTTCTCTTCTCCCCCCCTCCAGCTGCTTAGCTTTGGCAAGAGATTTAAAAGACAGAGAGAAGATATTTTTTAAGGCAATAAATGCAATGAAATATATTAGTTACTAGTGGATTTTGCTTGAGAGCTGCACTAGACTGTTCTGCTCGGCAACAGGCCCAACAGAGAATCAAATAGGCCTAAACCTAAACAGACCTTAGCCAAAGTTGATCAAAAGGGTCTTTCACAGTTAGGGCTCAATTCGAACTAAAAATGTAGGGTCTGGAGAAAGTTAGAATAGATGGCTGGCTCCAGATTCTGTCAGTGGAACAGAGAATTATGCTAACAGAAATACAAAAAAATACTGCTCAGAAAAGGAGAAATCAAGGGAGAAATAAGGTCCCTCATGTACAGTATGTTAGGGAGGCTCAAATTTAGGCCAAAAGGAGAATACTCTGAAGCAATTTCCAACACAATGGATACAATATGGATTATAAACCACAGCTGAGTATATGAAATGCTAGCCATATCCATAGCCAACCTCTATTATGGGTGAAAATATAAGGAATTAACAAAGAAGAAAGTCTTTGCTTTGGGTTGGGAATAATTTTGATTCAACATAGATTTGTAATGTATTGGGTTTGCTTTGTTAAGGGAACACCATGTGGTAATTGCTGGAAGGCTGTTTGAGCAGGGAAGCTAGCTAACGGCTCCCAGCTCCTCAGACAACCCATCTCCAGCACTGCTATTGGTTGCCCCCAGGGCGGTAATACGTTGCTTCAAACCTATTGGCCGCTGCCTAGGGGTCAGAATATAAATTGCTGCATCTGCAGCCCTGTTCTTCAGTTCAGATCCTGCAAGCAATAAACCATGATCTTTGCTGAACTCACTTGCCTCGTCTTCATTCCTGCACAACGAACCCAGTACACAACAGATTTGACCAACCAAAGACAGCCTATTTGGAACTTGGCCATCTTATTTACTTTTTATCACTTAGAATTAGGTTGTAATTAACTGTATTCTAAAAAAAGATATTATTTTTGTGTATTTATTATTTCAAGGATCTCTTCACTACTTCCTCTATGAAGTAAATCAAGTTGGTTCAGATTTCCTGCTGCAATCCTGTCTTAAACAAATAGTAAATTATTCTATTCTCATTTATGAGTTGTATTTATATTTTATGTAAATGATACCTGGGACAGCTTCAATTTTAAAAAAGAAATTAGGTATTTTTTTCTCATAATCTCACACTTTTCCAGCATTCTTTGGCACCATTGCCCCACAGGAGATGTTTTTCAGAAAGGTTAAATAAATCTTATGCAAAACCAATTCTCATGTGAATGTCTGTCAGTGGCTCTTGTATGAACCTACATCTGTCTTAAGCCACATGAGATGAATTATTTGATCCGCTCACTTCTGTTTCCCTCCCATAGACTCATCCAGGTTGTCTAAGATTCATGTTTGAAGTCTAACTACTGCACACACAGTTTAAGTTTAATTCCACATGGAATACTAATGAATTGGTATGACACACAGTATATATTGCTACTACAGTAATCGCAATGATTGCTGAACCACATAGCACTGTACTGTAGCAGTATATAGATTGCTTTGGATTTTGGGCTTGTGTATACAGCATCTGGCATGGAAAAAGTAGGATATAATGAGACAAAAAAATAAAATTACATTATATAAAATTAAAAGTATTTGTTCTAGTGAGACCTACATTAAAATTAGCATTTTGTCAAATGTTTTAAACTTTTAAAATTAGTATTTGAACAAGTTATAAACCTATAGATAATTAACCCATTATCTTCACTTGCATTACCTTTATTAATATTGCTATATAAAGAGTGAATACTGAACAATGCTTTTTTTCTAGCATAAATATTTTTATACCTTTTGATGAAGTCTGAAGTGATTAGAAATAGATGCACTCACTGCAAATTTTAGTTTGCCACTCAGAGGCAAATATGGTTCTTGACATAATAAATCAACATTATCGTTTGTATGGTGTGCAATATGTGACTTTTCAGAACTCCCAGATGCCTCAGCCAATATGGCAAAGAGAGAGAGAGAGAGAGAGACTGGGACATTTGTTTTAACAATATTTGCAGGAACAATAGTGCATCTTTTTGTGATTTGCAGTCGGAATTGTACAAGTTTAAATGGGCCTTGAGGGATGCCCAGTCATGGAGACCTTTGACATCACCTCTGGAAAAAGAAATGTTATTGACCCATACTTCCAAAATAAGTCGTATTCCTTTCCTTGTCAGTAATTTGGGATGTACCAAATAAATGGGGGAGTGGGAGAAACAAAAAGGACTTTTTTTCTTCTCTGGCTAGCAACCAAGAATTAGGGGTTGTTGACAGATACAGACAATGTGTTCATGTGCAACATGTCAGGTTGGAGCACAAATATCTTGCAGCAAAAACTAGCTGTTAATGGGGCAAATTTTCACTGAGGGAATAACTTGGGGTTTTGCATCAGATGGTCTTTAAAACAAAATAAAATTGATTACTACAAATTGTGATGTCATATTTATTGATCAACAAATACAGAAAGGCCAAGGTCCCTTGTCATCATGAATCAGATGGGAATCTACTCAGATAAGTCAAAAGTAAAACATGTGTTGTTGTTTCATCTGAAGTGGGTAAGATTAATGTAGAGAAATAAATATGTGGTTCATAATATAGAGATATAAAAACAAATCCAGCTCCTAATTCTAGAAGCTAGGTTGGTGTAGTGGTGACAGCATCAGGCAATGAACCAGGAGACCATTAGATAGCTGGGTGATCTTAGGCCAGTCTCTCTCTCTGAGCCATAAGAAGAAGGCAATGACAAACCACTTGGCAAAACTTTGCCGAAAGACCTGCAAAGACTAGTCTAGGCAGAGTCAAAAACTGACTCAAATTCACATCTGAATTGTAGCTTATATGGTTGATATTCCACTTTTTGTGCATATTTAATCCATGCTCAGTTTATGGGCATGAAAAAATAAGCCTTTTTATTTTGCTTAAATAATCAGTTACTGGCCATGACATTCATCAGGTTCATGAAAGAAAATTGGTCTCATGAACCAAGGTAGTCAAATAACATATCTTCTGATTTGAAGATGAATCCATAGAAGATATATCCTGAAAAGTGGATATTAATAGTTCTAATGCATTATAAATTGCATAAGTGCAAGTTTCAATGCAGACAAAGATAAGATCTCCCTATTTTAGTATTTCATAAGTGGTGATAGAATTCTATTCCTTCAAGTCCAAAATTAAGAGACCTAGTAGTAAGTTTACATCAAAAATTAAATTTGCTACATTATATTCAAAAATATAGAGATGAAAACATGTTGATATAGAGATGTGTTACTATTACAAATGCAATGCTGTTCAGTCTGATCTCCAATTTAGATATGCAGATCATCCATAGACCTTAGCTGGCTTTGCACATTACACTAAATATGTTTTATTTGATTTATGGAATAAAGTCTAACTGGATTTGCCCAATATATGAAGCCAGAAGCCATGCGTCGCAAACCACAATAGTTGGGTTTATTAAATGGATCTTTATTTGTAGAGCATGAACATCTGCAATTTTTACATGGCAGTTGGCAACTTGTGTTGAAATGATTTATGATGGCCTCTGTCTGTAGTGACTCAGACACCATTCTTACCTCAAGTAGGCATTGCAGAAAAAAAATTAAAATCTCTTTCAAGCAAGGGTAATTGCTGTACTGTGTGTTAGTTTAGCTCCATCAATAATCCTCCTTTTATATAATCTATTTATAAATGCATTCATGCAAATTTTTCTGTAAGTCATGCTATTGTCATATCTGGATAAACAAAACAGGAAATGGAAAGAAGATAGAGAGAAAAAAGGACAAATCTAAAAATATAATTAACAAAAATGATTAAGGCTAAAGAATGGATTGCATGTTAGGACTATAACTGAAAGGAAGGTCCTACCCTTAAAGCAATGTTGCAGATGACTGAATATGCCTTATTTCACAAATTGAGCTGATGTCAGCAAGGTACATGAGAGGTTACAGGAAAGAACAATTACTATGTATATTTGCACTAAATATTTGTGGTTTGGGGAAATGGGGAGGGGAACACTTCAGAAAAGATTGCCAAAATAAAGCCTATGAATTTTGAGAAATGCCTCAAAGTGATTGCTAAATTCTATTAAATTAAGTCTATAGTGATTACAAAATAAAGATTTTTGTGTGATAGATCATTCTCTTTATTAATAGCCTGGAGGACAGACATATGTATAGAAATCCTTTTTAACTTTCTCAAGTTACTTAACTATTACTATATATAAGCCAAAATTACTCTGGATTAAATATAAAAGGAATTTTCAACAGTTGGATTTGTGACAAATATAACTTGAAAACTTTTATTGCTTCTTATGGGTTTAAAAATAGTTCATCATTCTTTCAAAAAAGAAGACTTCTACTATATTATTCACAGGGTTATGATATCATATGGGTGTCCCAATTCTAGTAAAAAGTGCAGTGGTACTTTGGTACTCAATTGCTTTGAAATTCATCGAATTTGGTACTCAACACATTTTGATGTGAAAATTTTGTCTTAGTACTTATCCCTTGTTTGGTACTCAATGCAAAAGTTAGAACTTCTTGGTGTTGGCTGCCTTGTGATTCGTTACATTATTCCCTATGGGAAAAAATGGTTTTGTACTCATCATTTTGATACTCATTGTGCCTTTTGGAACCAATTAATGATGAGTACTGAGGTACCACTGTATTGAAAGTAGAAAGGCACTTTTCTGCAACTATTATTCTAAATCAATGTTTCTGGGCAGAATGTGAAAATAAAAAGAAATCACATCCATCATCACATCCCAGAGGTACCAGGTAACTAGATGGGCAGCTAATAAATTTTACAAACAAATAAATAAATAATATATGCATTAATCACCACAAGGATGTCCCTCCCATTTTCTTTTCTTCAGAATAAGTATTTATTTATCAAATTTATATAGCCACACAACTCACACACAGTGGGAAGGTTGGTTCCATTAGATATAACAGTGCCAACCACATAGTCATTAGTAAGACTTCTGTCTATATCACAAAATGATACAAAGCCAATCCCTATGCATACAGATTTGTGGAACAGAGTCAGTGTAAATTAATTTCTTCCACTAGGAAAAAAAATATAAGAATTCCAAAAAAGGTATTGAGATAGCTCTTATTAGCGAGGAAATACTCTTACTGCAACCATGATGATCAGTAAAAAAATGTGGGATTTAGAATTCTCCATTATAATAAAACTCCTTAAAGTTGCATCCAGTAGCTAATGGTACTCCTACATTCTAGAATTTATGAATATGAATATTAATTATTAAAGCCTTGGTGGAGCAGTGGGCTAATGCCTCCTTAAGTAACACCAGCTGCCTGCAATTAGTGCAGGTTCGCATCCCACCAGGCTCAAAGTTGACTCAGCCTTCCATCCTTCCGAGGTAGGTAAAATGAGGACCCAGATTGTTGGGGGCAATTAAACTGACTTTGTAATAATGCCGCTTGGGGTGTGTGTGAAAGCCCTAATAAGCAGGCATATACATAGAATGAAGGCTACTGCTAAGCTTGTAAGCCGCCCTGAGTCTTCGGAGAAGGGCGGGATATAAATGGAATTAAAATAAAAAAAATAAAAAAATAAAAATGGTTTGGCATTTCAGTATCTTATGTTGGGTTCTGTCTGCCCTGTTCGCTCGTTTGGAGAGGAGATACTTGTCCCTCATTTCTGGGCTATTAGATGATCTGAAGCTTGAAGGTGCTGCTTCTCTGTAGCAACCCAGATGATATGGGTTGGACTGCCCATTGAAATTGATCTGGCCTCCCTAAAAATGCACCTTGTTGAAGAGCCTTTTAGTACTGTATCATCATGTGTTATTATTTTTTTCTCCTAACTTGACTTTGCAATTCGGATTGACTGTTATTTTAACTCTGTTGTTTTTATTGAGATATCAAGGTCATGAGATTGTTACAGCATGAAAATAGAATAAATAAATACCTACATACATTTATCTTACCCTTTTTTTAACCAAACTGGAATTGGAAAGGGGGAAAAAATAGTCGGAAGCCCATTTTTCAATTGTTCAGGGAAAAGTAGCAATTTGCTAATTAGAATTAATGCCTGCAAAAGCTGACTTTTAATCACATTGGTCATTGAAATGGTTTGCGTGCCTTCCCCTAAGAACCTACTGGATAAACATTTAGTCCAGATTTCTATATCACACAGTAGCCTACTAGATGCATTCAGGAAGCTCACGGATAAGGTAAAGGTAAAGGTTCCCCCGCACATGCATGCTAGTCGTTTCCGACTCTAGGGGCCGGTGCTCATCTCCGTTTCAAAGCCGAAGAGCCAGCGCTTGTCCGAGGACGTCTCCGTGGTCATGTGGCCGGCATGACTAGACGCCAGAGGCGCACGGAATGCTGTTACCTTCCCACCGTAGTGGTCCCTATTTTTCTACTTGCATTTTTTTATGGGCTTTCAAACTGCTAGGTTGCAAGAAGCTGGGACGAGTAACAGGCGCTCACTCTGTTACGCGGCACTCGGGATTCGGCCCGCCAAACTGCTGACCTTCTGATCGACAAGCTCAGCGTCCTAACCCACTGAGCCACCGCGTCCCTTGCTCATGGATAGCAGTGTCCAAATCTTGAACTTCAACCAGAACTATTTTAAAAATGTTGTCTTTTATTCAGGAGCTATTCCATCTTTCCCCTTTGTGGATTACTGCCTTGTCATGGTGAAGGGGCTTGCGTAATTCAATGAAGCTATGAGCTATGCCGTGCAGGGCCACCCAAGACAGAAAGTTCATAGCAGAGAGTTCTGACAAAACGTGATCCACTGGAGAAGGAAATGGCAACCCACTCCAGTATCTTTGCCATGAAAACCCTATGGACAGTACCAAAAGGCAATACAATATGACGCTGGAAGATGAGCCCCTCAGGTCGGAAGGCGTCCAATATGCTACTGGGGAAGAGCAGAGGGCTAGTACTAGTAGTGCCAGAAAGAATGAAGCGACTGGGCCAAAGCCGAAAGGACGCTCAGCTGTGGATGTGTCTGGTGGTGAAAGGAAATTCCAATGCTGTGAAGATTTTTTCTCCATAGGAACCTGGAATGTAAGATCCATGAATCAAGGAAAGCTGGACATGGTCAAACAAGAGATGATAAGACTGAACATAGACATCTTAGGTATCAGTGAACTAAAATGGACAGGAATGGGTGAATTTAATTCAGATGACCATCAGGTATACTACTGCGGGCAAGAATCCCTCAGAAGAAATGGAGTAGCCTTCATAGTCAATAAAAGATTAGGAAAAGCAATACTGGGATACAATCCCCAAAATGACAGAATGATCTCAGTTCGAATCCAAGGCAAACCACTCAATACCACAGTAGTCCAAGTCTATGCTCCAACCACCAATGCTGAAGAGGATGAAATTGACCAGTTCTATGAAGCCCTACAGCACCTTATAGAACTAACACCAAAAAATGATGTCCTTATCATCATGGGGGATTGGAATGCTAAAGTAGGAAGACAAAAGATAACCGGAATAACAGGCAAGTTTGGCCTTGCAGTACAAAATGAAGCAGGGCACAGGCTGATAGAATTTTGTCAAGAGAATACGATGGTCATAGCAAACACTCTTTTCCAACAACCCAAGAGACGGCTCTACTCATGGACATCACCAGACGGTCAACACAGAAATCAGATTGACTATATGCTCTGCAGCCAAAGATGAAGAAGCTCTATACAGTCAGTAAAAACAAGACCAGGAGCTGACTGTGGCTCAGACCATGAGCTTCTCGTTGCAAAGTTTAGGCTTAAACTGAAGAAAGTAGGGAAAAGCACTAGGCCACTCAGGTATGAATTAAACCATATCCCTGTTGAATATACAGTAGAGGTGACCAATAGATTTAAGGAATTAGATCTGATAGACAGAGTGCCTGAAGAACTATGGACAGAGGTTCGCAACATTGTACAACAGGTAGCAACCAAAACCATCCAAAGAAAAAGAAATGCAAGAAAGCAAAATGGTTGTCTGAGGAAGCTTTGCAAATAGCTGAGGAAAGGAGGGAAGCAAAAGGCAAGGGAGAAAAAGAAAGATACGCCCAATTGAATGCAGAATTCCAGAGAATAGCTAGAAGAGATAGGAATGCCTTCTTAAATGAACAGTGCAAAGAAATAGAAGAAAACAATAGAATAGGGAGGACCAGAGATCTTTTCAAGAAAATTGGAGAGATGAAGGGAACGTTTCATGCAAAAATGGGCATGATAAAGGACCAAAATGGCAGGGACCTAACAGAGGCAGAAGAGATTAAGAAGAGGTGGCAAACTTACACAGAAGAACTATACAAGAATGAGATTAACGTCCCTGATAATCACAATGAAGTGGTCACTGACCTCGAGCCAGACATCCTAGAATGTGAAGTGAAGTGGGCCTTAGAAAAGCTGAGCAACAACAAAGCTACTGGAGGTGACAGTATTCCAGCTGAGCTATTCAAAATCTTAAAAGACAATGCAGTAGAAGTGCTACCCTCAATTTGCCAGCAAATTTGGGAAACTCAACAGTGGCCACAGGATTGGAAAAGATCAGTTTACATTCCAATTCCAAAGAAAGGCAGTGCCAAAGAATGTTCAAACTATCGCACCATTGCACTCATTTCTCATGCTAGTAAAGTTATGCTTAAAATCCTACAAGTTAGACTCCAGCAGTATGTGGATTGAGAACTACCAGAAGTACAGGCAGGATTTCAAAGAGGCAGAGGAACTAGAGATCAAATTGCCAACATACGCTGGATCATGGCGAAAGCTAGCGAGTTCCAGAAAAACATCTACTTCTGCTTCATTGACTATGCTAAAGCCTTTGATTGTGTGTATCATAACAAACTGTGGCAAGTTCTTAAAGAGATGGGAGTACCAGACCATCTTATTTGTCTCTTGAGAAACCTATATGTGGGCCAAGAAGCAACAATGAGAACTGGACACGGAACCACTGATTGGTTCAAAATTGGGAAAGGAGTCCGGCAAGGCTGTGTACTGTCGCCTTGCCTATTTAACTTATATGCAGAGCACATCATGAGAAAGATGAATCAAAACTTGGAATTAAGATTGCCAGAAGACATATCAACAACCTAAGATATGCAGATGATACCACTCTAGTGGCAGAAAGTGAAGTGGAACTAAAGAGCCTCTTGTTGCGTGTGAAGAAGGAGAGTGCAAAACTTGGGTTGAAACTTCACATAAAAAAACCCAAGATCATGGCATCCGGCCCTCTCAATTCCTGGCAAATAGATGGGGAAGAAATGCAGGTAATGACAGATTTTATTTTCCTGGGCTCCAAGATCACTGCAGATGGGGACTGTAGCCAAGAAATTAAAAGACGCTTGCTCCTGGGGAGGAAAGCCATGGCAAATCTAGACAGCACACTAAAAAGCAGAGACATCACCCTGCCAACAGAAGTGTGTAAGAAAGGCTGAGCGCTGGAGAAGACTCCTGCGAGTCCCTTGGACTGCAAGGCGTTCAAACCGGTCAGTCCTAGAGGAGATCAACCCTGACTGCTTTTTAGAAGGCCAGATCCTAAAGCTAAAACTCAAATACTTTGGCCACCTAATGAGAAGGGTGGACTCACTGGAGAAGAGCCTAATGTTGGGAAAGATTGAGGGCAAGAGAAGAAGGGGACGACAGAGAATGAGGTGGCTGGATGGAGTCACTGAAGCAGTAGGTGAGAGCCTAAATGGGCTCCAGAAGATGGTAGAGGACAGGAAGGCCTGGAGGAACATTGTCCATAGGGTCGCGATGGGTTGGACACGACTTCGCAGCTAACAACAAATTCCATCTTTGTTTTTACTCTAAACTAAAAGCTTAGAATATTTACACCAACATTGGAGTTTTTCCATATAGGGAAATTTCTGTAACCTGCCACCCCCTCTATAATTTTGGTAGTTTCTTGAAATGAAGGAAGATGAAAAAAGGAGAAAAAAAAGGAGGGAGAATATCCTTGTCAGCTTGATCCACTGAATTACAATGTCCAGTGCTACTTTGTTTGGTACATTTCTACGTTTATCTTGTCAGAGGACATGATAAACCCATTAAAATTATTATTGGCACAGAGCATGGGACTTGATTAAGTCTTGGCAGACAAGGTTCCAAAATCTGTTCCTTTTCCTCCTCCTTTCCTCCCCACACCAGAGTGATATTAAATCACTAAAGCCACAAGAAGAAACTCAAATTATTTAAGTGAGACGGTACTTTCCATTTCAGCTTACCCCAGGCAAATTAAACAGCCCCCCTTGAAACAGTGACAAGAAGACTTATAAGAGCTTAAGAGCACCAGACACCAATTACATTTTGAGAAGTAAATGCCATAATTAACAAGACATATACTTTAATCTAAAGTAACCCAAATATGTGGCTGGATAAAGAAAAAAGGTATAGATAAACTCTGTAATTATAATAAATCAGTGCACAGGGGAAATGTATACCTTTGAGGGATATTTCTTTATTCCACAATTAACGTTCAGATGTCTCTGTAAGCATTCTTTTTTTTTTTTTTTTTGCCATACATAATATGCCACAGTCCTTTCTTTTCAATTTTGGGATTCAGCTGTAGGGCCTCGTGTGTCCTACACTTTTGTCCGTTTATACACCTGAGTGTGAGTAGTAATGTTATTCCAATCTCCATGATCTGGTGCTTGAAAGATAAGAAAAGATGCTGGGAAAGAAAACAGACCTCCATTTAAAAAAAAACAACTTTACCCTAAACTTGGTCCTTAGTACCAGCTACTCTTAAAAGAGACTGTTACACTGAAGCTATATGCTTTTTACTTATTATTTATGATGTTCAACATCTATAATAATTATAAGGTTTTGTTTAAATATTAGCGGCTTCCTTATGGCTATTCCCACTGAACTCAGGGATGAGAGTGTTTATCTGGTAAAAGCTATCCAGGACTATCTCATTACTGCACACATTTTTAAAAAATACATGTTTCATCTATCTTATGCTAAATATGGAAAAAAGAAGAGTTTTCCTATAAGAGCTGGAAGCAGATAGAAATAAAATTAATATGAAATTCCTTTCTATGCTTTACTTATTAAATAAAGGAAGAAAACATAACTTGAAGCCCAGGATTACATGCTTTCCCAAAACTTCACCTTTCCCTAGAGCAGGGGTAAGCAACCTCGGCTCTATTATGACTCATGGACTTCAACTCCCAGAATTCCTGAGTCAGCATAGCTGACTCAGGAATTCTGGGAGTTGAAGTCCATGAGTCATGAAAGAGCCGAGGTTGCCTACCCCTGCCCTAGAGCCTCCCCACAAAGAATTTTGATTGTCAACATGACATAAGAAAGAAATTAAATCCATGGGGTATAGTCATGTGATCTGTAGTTACATAATGTGGTTACTACACTTACATTAAGTGAAATCAAGCTTTCTTTTTGTCCCAAATTTATCAATGTTTTTGCATTGGCTTTACCATCCTATTAAGAATAAAGACCTTGAAACACCACATAAAGGTCAACTATAGCATATAGGCTACAGGTTGTTCATTCACCAAGAAACAAGCAGATGGTACACCAATCAATAATTTTGGATTTGGGAAAAACAATGGCCTCCACTCATCTCTTTGACACATATCTGTAGCCTGTTGCACCACGAGTTTTAGAATAAACAAATTCATTGCATGCAGTGGGAATCTTATACATTTTATTGGACAAAAATAACAGTGAATAACTCAAATAAGTATCAAAATGAAATATCTATGTTCTAGCTCCATATTCCTGATATTCCATATGAAGAATGGGGAACTGATTTTCACCACAATTAACATATTAATGTATTTACCATAAGTGAGCCTATGTGTAACTAAAATAAAATATATATTCTTACTCTGTTTATTTCTGACACCTTTTTCTCATCATTTCCCTTGCAGCATGATTTGTACAGAATTTCTGCTTTTTATATAAAATGGAGTAGGGTTCTATCATCTTCTAATGTACCAATCAAAATCATGATGCTACGTAAATAGACCTTCATCACCATTAATATCTTAGAATAACTGATTTACTGTTATTATACATTATAAACAAATGATGGATTTGACCAGATAGACCAGGGGTGTCAAACTCAATTTCATTGAGGGCCGCATCAGCATTGCGGTTACCCTCAGGGGGCTGGGTGGGTGTGGCCTGGGTGGGTGTGGCCTACTGGGTGGGCGTGGCTAAAGTGCGTATGGCCTATTGGGTGGGCATGGCCAGCTCTACATTGTTCGCATCAAGGGTGCCTATGGGGGCCTGGGCAGGAGTGGGACAGATCTGAGGGTCTCTGGCAGAAGGAGGGTCTCTGGGCCAGGGCCAAGGCAGTGGGGGCTGTTCCCTCACTGTTTCCAGGATGGCTTCGCGGGCCACATGAAACCACTTCGCGGGCCGGATCTGGACCCGGGCCTTGTGTTTGACATGTCTGAGATAGACTATCAGTATACACCAGAAGGATTTTTATCATTGTTTTGTTTTTCCATTAAGAATAGAGCTTTGTAAGCAGACATAGATAAAACCACCTTCCTTTATTTTCATTACGTTTTAAATAGGTGATCTTTTGATTTTAGAGTCATGTGCAAAAACCAAACAAGTATAAAGAAGGAAAAAGAACAAGACTATTAAAAGGAAAGGTTTGTGGATATAGAATGAACGTGTCAAGGTTAAAGTATTCCAGTAATCCCAGGGTCAGGAAAAAAGCTGCTGCTAATAAAGTCCTTCTGTGCATTTTATTCATCCAGTAAAGGAAGAAGGGCAGCCAGGAGACCAATTAGAAATCACTCATCTGATGTTTAATCCCCTTATTTCCATTTCCCATTAAAAAAAAAAATTGTCCTTCCTAACTCCCCTATACACAAAATTCCAAAATTTGTATCCTGCACATGGTATTTGACTTCAGGAAAAGTTTGAATGTACATTAAACCCCTATTACATTTTAAAGCTTTTATATTTTCTTTTCCTTACTGCCTTCTGTTTCAAGAATTCTTGCAATGGATTTTTCAAATTCTTAGTAAAAGATTAGCCTTTATCATCTTTTATGTGATGAGGCTCGTATAAGAACTAAACATTCATTAAGACAATGTTTTTAACCTTGACAACTTTAAGATGAGTGGACGTCAACTTCCAGAATTCCCCAGCCAGCATGCTGAACTCCACAGATCTTAAAGTTGCTGAGTTTGAAAAACACTGATCTAAAAGAACAAGGAAAATCTTAAAATAACTCAGTGACAATTTACCTTGAAAATAGCTAACTCCTAGGCTCTGGTGTAAGTTACGGGCAAAACTCCTAGTTTAGGACTACTAGATATCTGAACAGGTAAAGGAGGACAAGGACAATTTAGTATAAAGGAGGACAAAAGTGTGGGGGGGGGCAAAGAAGACACACTAATTGTTTAACTTTCTTGGCATCTATGGCATCTATGACATCTATGGCAAAAATAGTGAAATACATGGACCTACATGTACTTAGGCACCAGAAAGATTGTTTTTTCAATTGCAATGTTTTCCAACAAATCTTTATTTTCAGCACATATACTAGTGATAATATAGAATCAACCATGACATTCTTTTCAAATCTCAGAAATATATGATGAGTCGTATGATCTACATCCCATAATGATCCCAGATTAGAAGCAGCTGGATTGGAGTTGATTGCTGGAATCAAGAAATAAATTAAATAATGTTAATTTAGGTTGTCAAATGACGTGGAAAAGAAAAAAGAAATAAGCTTACAAGGTCACAATAAATGAAAGCTTGGATTACTACTTTTGTGTCCTTCCCCCACCAAAAAAAAGTTTAGGTTTTCCTAACATTAGCAGGTCTGGAGCTAATCTGAGGTTAGGAAAGTATGCTCGTCTCCCCACTGAAGTGGTACCTATTTATCTACTCACATAGAGCATGCTTTCAAACTGTTAGGGGGACAGAAGCTGAGGTGAGAAATGGGAATTCACCCTACTGCACAGTGCTAGGACTCGAGCCACTGGAGCAGAGACCATTAAGCCACTGAACCACCATGCCTCTAGTTCCACGAATGAAGGAACTGCTATAATTTCACCATCACTGGGATTATCAGTAGTTACATGACAGCAAAGAATGACATGTTCACATCACTAAAATCAAAGAACTATATCACTAAAAAGAAAGACCCCTTTGTAAAAGTTCTGTTCATTTATATGTAGACATGGAACGCTAATGATTTAACACAGTTATTTTCAACTTGACAACTTTAAGATGTGTGGACTTCAACTCTCAGAATTCCCAAGCCACTGATCTAATATAACTCTCCCTCAGTCAACTAACCAGGTGCTAAGTGTTGATTTGCATTTTCTTATCCCTTCTTCCCTCCCAAATTCTCATAATGCTTTATCTAAACCAGATTTCTGCAGATCTGCCATTCAATAAAATACTCTGTAAACCAGAACACATTGTCACATATACTCTGCATATACCCAGAGGCATTCTCCTTTAATAGGCAACACATTCCTTTTTTCTCTTTAGAGCCTGTGCCACAAAGACAGTGAAACCTCCTATTTCTTTAGAGAGCCAACTCAATGGGATTGAGATTCAATATAAAAATTGTCTTTAAAAAGACTTATTGTGATGTTGAGCCTTCTATTTAGTAGTTGAAATACTTCTGTTTTATCTTTCCAGTTACACATTTTTAAAAGGGCAAGCATAACCTCAGACCTTGTTCATAAATTGCTTTCAGCCATAACATGCTTTATTAAGCTATTAGCTTACTACACTAGATGAATGCAACCACAGCAGTTTATAAGCCTTGGCTTGTACCTAAGCATGTTGTATAAACATAAAACATTTAAAAAGCAATGGTTTAGTTAGTATAATGTGTGAGTTCATTCTCTATCTCACTTTCCTTCCACTCTTTTAAAGTCATTGCTTAGACTGCTTCTAAGCATTATCTTGTCATAATATTTCTGATTAGCATCAGCAATTCTTAACATCTTGCAAAGAACATCTGAACAAAGACAAAACACAGCAGCATTCCCCAAAGCAATATCTTCCAGGAAAAATAGCCAGACACCATCATTAGCCTAAGAAATCAAGTCAGTTGCCAGGCACATGAACAATTTGATGGCTCATGGAGATAGTGTCTTTAGCGAACCAGATGGAAATAGCAAATCTTAGGTAGCATAAACTTATCGGTGCAAAAACCTGATAAGCTCTCTGCAAATCATTTATCAGTGCAGTGAGAAAAAAAATCCATTGGCATGTAATTTGCTAAGTCTAACTACTTGCCTTCTTAATTGCTTTCCCCCCCTCTTTCCACCCACGCACTCTTGTATCCTTTACCTCTAGTTGGCTACTCTTAAAATAGCTATTTTAATCAGATAGATCATTTGAGAGAAAAATAGGAAAATGCTATCACCCAGAGATCCCACTTGTGAGTTCTCAGATGTAACAGAATGCTGATCCAGCAGCTTTACTTATATTCTTATTATTAACCTGTAAAAGTGAAATTTAAACAACTCAAAAACTATTTATTTACATAGTGCACAAGTATCAGGCTCTGCAAAAAATCTCTGAAGCTTGAGCGACAATTCATATTATATCAATCTACAGTAATTTATGTCAATGTATTTTAAACCACCACTCTTTCTGGTTCGCTGCTTTCAATGCCTCAATGTTGCTTTGAATAAGAATCTATCTAATTGTTTCAAATCCTGTGCCGTCTTCTGGGGCGTGTGGGGAAACTGGGCAATTGTATTCATTTTCTCTCCCCCCAAAAAACTCTCTAAAGTTTGTTTCGTAGATTGTGCAGAAAAAAAATGCTTGGAATAGTAAAGAAAAGTTGAGTCTCGCATTCATGATAAGGAAATGCACATGCTATTGTGTCTCAAAATGGCTGAAAATTGACTCATATTAGTATTAAGAAAGGCCTTCTGTCAATTGTTGAAGGAAATGCTCAGAAGCTTTTTCACTGCCTCCTTTTTCTTTTTGCCGCTTATCACCCATTTTTTGACTTTTAACACTGTGTGTTTAATGCTTCTTCCAATCCAGTGATCACTAGATGCCTGCAAGACAACAAACATTAATATCTCACTATTACATTCGGGACGATAAGATGGAAATGAAGATTTCTATGTCAGTTGAGCAACATTTCCGGCTGTGAGAAGAAATACAGTGAAGTAAGCTTTAAGCTTTAAGTCTATTTTCAGATAGTCTTGTCCAAGGCAGTGTTTTTTTTAATCAGGAAAGATCAGCCATCACCCTTGCTGGTTTTACAAGCATTGCACAGAGGTATATTAAATTGTTAACTATAGAGGTAAAATTTAACTGCACATGCTATTCTTTCTCAAAATATATTTCTTATTCCCTTTGCAATACAATAAAATATCTTTTATAAAATATTATTATCTTTAATATATATAGAAAGAGTGATTCTATGTAAATTTTCTTTGAACGTAGTGACCTACTCACGTTTTCAGCTGTGTCCTCAATAAAAATTCATTATGAACACACACTGGAAGCCTCATGAACATATAATTTGGAATTATACTTCTTTAAAACATGCTTTCATTAGCTGGGATGTGCTGTACCACATGACAGACAAATAGACAGACAGGCAGGCAGGTTGGAGGATGCTTGAATTCAACCCATTGGATTTTGATGTCCTGCATACTCAAACTTTGGACAGCACTATTTGGCAGGGAATCAGGACATAGGTACCGTAATAGCAGCAGGAGAGCAGAGGGCTGGGGGGAGGTACAATCTCAAAACATCTCCATCAATCAATTGTAAAAGGCAGCTTTATTTGGAAAAGCTGACATCCTGTGAGGATATTTCTAACATCATCGAATATTTGCCTATCCCAGGTCCTTGGGAAGGACTTGATAGGTGCATAAAAATGCCAAATCCAGTCTAAACATCTGGCTGACTCTGCAACAGTGGCAATCACAATAATTTGATTTCTTCTACAACTAAAAAATGTGATCAAGGTATGAGCTGGACAAGAAACTTACATGATGGTTGAAAACACACTCCATTGCACATTCATGCACTGAACCTGAAATTGGAAATGGACACAAAAAAGGTCCTCCAAGAGAAACAAATTCAAGGGGAGAAACAAGCAGTATCTGTAACAAACCATGATTATTCACACAGATGCTATAAGGTTATTGTGCAAATGCTGCCCTTATATATTTGCGTAATTGGTATGATATGACACAGGCCTGCTGAGCATGCTGAGAGGAGAAATGTTAGTACTAAGTTTGTGCTTTTTTCCGTTTTATGGTTGCAGCACAAATAAAAGACTGGCAAACCTTTGATGGTGTCACAATTGCCATCTGAATTAGTGAATTTACATCAGATTAAATCTGGCCTATCTCATTTAGATTGATCTACCAAGAGTGATGGCAATATCATTTTCTTTTCATTTTTCTTTTCTTTCTTTTCTTCTCTTTTTCTTTCCTTTCCTTTCCTTTTTCTTTTCTTTTTTTCCCCTTTTTGTTGACACCTGTTATTGTCTGAACCTTCTTTCAAACCAGATTTCCTTGGGTCTTAACCTGGTATCCTCAGTGAGCAAAAGGTGGCTGAGCCCTGCCTTTGTGTGTTCCAGTGTTCTGAACTGCTTTTCATCACAGGAGGTTTTTATGTAATGCTGAGCTATGAGCGATACACCCTTAAAGAGACAGAGGTTTTCAGCAGTCAAAGAGAGTTTATAGAGGTTAAGTACTGTTTGGAGGCATCACTCAAGAGGAAATGCTTGCAAGTTTCAAGGATGTTGAGAGGGGGCTTTTGCAAATGATGCAGCTTTTCTTTTTTGCATCAGGATTTGCTTTAGGAACCACACTGATCTGTCAAACCCCAATTCTTTTTACTCAGGAATTTTGAAATAAAAGAAAGTCTGAAATCTCAGCTAAGGCAGAAGTAAAATGGAACAGCTAACTAGGCATGAGGATGTTAGCCTTTCCCCTTTCAACCCCATTACCATTAAAAAGAAGCTGCATATACAATTCAGTTAAATACCATCCCAGGATGTGTTTTGCTCTATAAAGAAAAAACATGGGGTATCTTCAGGGCCAACAACTTGAGAAAATGAATATAAATCAACTTATATTTAAGAGTGACCATGGGTAACCAGAAATGCCATAGAGGTGAGTAGAAAGAATTCACTGCTGAGAATCTTCAGACAGACTCAGAGGGGGGAAGCTTCCAGTCTAGTCAGCATGGAAATGTAAATTCTATCATTTCAGCAGGGTAGTTAAAGTTTTGGAGAGGAGAAACTTTTGTTATACATGAGATTGGCTTAAACTGGGAAACCAGCATGGGGTAAATGTTTAGACAAACTATTTTTCCCCTAAGGCCCTGGGACTGCTCTGATTCATTCCCTTGTGATATTAGTATTCAGAAGAAAAGCTGAAGATCCAATGAAGATCCAAAGACACAGCTAGTTCCACCCTTATAGGAATTGATACACCAGTTTTAGCTCTAATCTCTCAGATATGGCCATATGCAAAAAGAAAGCACCTGAAACATAGTGATGTTTTATCTAGAGCATGCATACCAAAGTAGTCTATTGAAATATCTGTTCAGTGATTTGGTCAAGAGCATACTTTCTTTATACTGATTTCAAAACTTCCCTTTTGTTTTAGAGGTCACATTTTAACAAGGAGCATACTTTGAGTGATTGTGCTCCTGCAGGTATTCCTATAAGATATTAATTCATGCAGATGTAAAGTTGGCAATTACACATGTGGGACAGAAGCTTGCTGTGACATCTCTACCACCTATCCAAGGAATCCTTCAAAAGATTGCTGCCAAAAGAATTATATATATCTTTGAAAACAAAAAATGAACTATCCCATTATTATTATTGTATTTACAATTGTACAATAAATATAATTGGCAGTTATATAATTTTTCATCTTCCCCAAACAGATGTGAAACACTCTTTTCTTTACTTGTATTACAGGTATTCCTGTTAACATTGAAGACGGTTGAGGATTTTAGACTGTAAATTCCATTTTTGATGTTTCTTGGCCTAGTATAGGTCATAATTCACCTCCTGATTTCACAGTTTTTATTTCATAATTCATTTCAAAATAAATATTTGAGGATAAAAATCAAATTTTAAATACTATATTTCAATAAATTACATTTATGAATGTATATTTGTGTGAGAAAAGGTGTTTATGACACTCTTATAACACTTTGTGGGGAAGTTTGTGGTAGTATACATACAATAACAGAGAGATTAGTTGGGTATTGTGCTAAATCATAAAGACATTTCTTTGGCATGAGGTTAGTATATTGTACAAATTCATCCATTTTGGTTTATAAAACTCCACATTATAAATTAGTCCATAAGCAAGTCATGGATTGATTTAAAATCAACTAGCATACTTCATGGTTGACTTGAAACACCTAGTTTTGAACATCTAACTTTTTCTAAATGGGCCTTTGCTCTCCTTGCCTTCTTCAACCTATCCCCCATCCCCCCACCATATCCCATGTTCTGAAATAGTTTTGGAGACTTAAAGGGAGACAACATGTGCAAGAAGATGCTTTTCTACTACTGCAATGACACAACTCAGGTTTTTTTAAATGGTATATATTGGAAATAGAACAGCAAAGACTCATGAATGGGCATCAGTAAAACTGCCAGAAACCAGAGGTAATTTGATCCTATCGTCAGTGTAAGTATAACAGGCTTTAAAGAAAAAAATAGAGTTTAGCATTTCTAGGGTTAAAGGTGCAAATTAGGTTTCCTTAATCTATTTGTGTTTCAAATAACATGTTATTAATAAAGATGTATCAGGACAATCTTATATTCAGAGCTTTGTTTCATTTTAGTGAAAGGATGACTTCACTAATAGCCTTGTCTTCTGACCTCCTTGTACTCTTGTTAAACATTTCAGAAGAAGTCCTTTGGGACAAAGGAACAAGTGAAGTAATTTATTCCTACATACTTTTTAGTAGCCTCCCTCCCCCTTACCCTGGCACACACACCTATTTAATTTATAAATTAAGCTCATTATTCAGTGCCATCTAGTGGAAATTGCCAGGATACGTATTGTTATATTAAACCACCTTCCACAGTCTGATGCCCTCAGATGTTCACCAGCCTTCTGCCTGCTATTAGCTGTACAGTCTAGAGGCCAGAAGAACTGAAATCCCAATTATTTGGAGAGGTCCTGGCTGAGCAAAGCTGGATTAGGTGCTTGCCTCACAGGATTTCCTAATTAGATGCTCAAGAGTTCATTTCCTAGGCATCCTGCTTCTCAACTGATCTTTGTTCAGTCAAAAAGTTGTCTACATGGATACCCCCACGTTGTTTCTTGTTAATTTAAAAAAATGGTTTGCCATTGCCTTTTTCCAAATTGTATTTTTGCTCCTGGGTTAGTCAATGTCTCTCGAGTTATCTAGTGGATTCCCATAGAATTACAAGCAAGGTAAGTTTCTTTTTTTTAAAATCTTCTAGGTGCTGCCACCTGCTCTAATATTCATCCCTAATTTGAACATGTGTTTGTATAAAGAACCATGTTTTTATCTCATCTTCCTATTCATTCGAATATTGGCTATTTTGCCTATTTTTTATGCCCAGTTTTGCGTGCATTTATTTATTTCTCCTGTTATTTTACATCCTGTTTGGACCTTACAAGGCAGCTCATAAGAGAAAATATTTAAGAAATATTGTTCACTTTAACAACTAGAAGTCAGCCAACAGCACTCAAGAATGAATATAAGCTAACAAACAACTTAAGAAAAGGCTAGCTGGGAAAATATGACTTTCTAAAACACTTTAAAAGAGGATTCAGATTAAGGTCCTATGTTCCACAAATGTTTATTCCAGATTTGGATCCCTCTGGCAAACACCTAGAAGCCTAACTCCCATCAATTTAATACATTATTTTCATAGTATTCCAACTCTATAAATATTGCCTTGTGATCAGGACAGAGTCTACATAATCATGCACAACCACTTTTACTTTTATTTATTAATTTAAATGTTGCTATGTTGTGAAAGGGCCAGACAAACAAGGCGGCCTTCCTTTGGCAAAGCATTGCTTCTGGTTTGGCACCAAATAGAAGGCACTTCACACATGGGATATTGAAAAAAAAATGTCTTCCCTATCATCAGATACTTCACATCAGAGGATAGGAAGGATTCAGTCTTGAGCCCATTTAGGGCTTTAAAGGTAATTGCCAGTACTTTGAAGTGTGGTTGGAAATGGATCAGCAGCCACTAAGATAGTTTCCCTTTAGCTGGTCCCAGCTAATATCTTGGCAGCTGTGTTTTCTAGTAAATCAAGGTTCAAAGACATCTTCAAAGGCAGACCCCAGTACAATTCATTGCAATAGTCTAATCGGGATGTTGCCAGGGCAAAGATCACTTGAACATGAGATCTCAGAAAGAACTACAGCTGGCTGGCAACCTAAGTTGATGGGAAAATGCTATTGGACGGCTGGACTTCTAAATACTGTCACAATGCTATCCAGAAATATTATGGTTGAGTTAGATCGCTTGTAGCCACAGGGCTCCATGCAACCTTCCTGCTAATATCATATGATCTTTGGTCTATTTTCAGAATAAAATACTTTAAGCTATCTAGCAAGTAATCTATATTTCCTTAGCTGCCTGACCTATATAGACAAGAGTCTCATGAGAAGGAGTTGACTTGCCCGTATTAATTCTTATCCAACTACTGCTGGATGTTGTTTGCATGTGACCTTCAATACCAGCAGCATTTCTATAGAAAATGTAATTTTGTTAGGACAAGGTGCTGTCTCCAAAAAATCATTAATGGGACCTCTGCTTTGTCTGTGTTGTTGTTGTTAGTTGCGAAGTCGTGTCCGACCCATCGCGACCCTATGGACAATGTTCCTCCAGGCCTTCCTGTCCTCTACCATCTTCTGGAGTCCATTTAAGCTCACGCCTACTGCTTCAGTGACTCCATCCAGCCACCTCATTCTCTGTCATCCCCTTCTTCTCTTGCCCTCAACCTTTCCCAGCATTAGGCTCTTCTCCAGTGATTCCTTCCTTCTCATTAGGTGGCCAAAGTATTTGAGTTTCAACTTCAGGATCTGGCCTTCTAAAGAGCAGCCAGGGTTGATCTCCTCTAGGACTGACCGGTTTGATCGCCTTGCAGTCCAAGGGACTCGCAGGAGTCTTCTCCAGCACCATAGTTCAAAGGCCTCGATTCTTTGACGCTCAGCCTTTTTTATGGTCCAACTTTCACTGCCATACATTGCAACTGGGAAGACCATAGCCTTGACTATACGCACTTTTGTTGACAGGGTGATGTCTCTGCTTTTTAGTGTGCTGTCTAGATTTGCCATGGCTTTCCTCCCCAGGAGCAAGCGTCTTTTAATTTCTTGGCTACAGTCCCCATCTGCAGTGATCTTGGAGCCCAGGAAAGCAGACTTCAAAGTATTGACCTACTTGAGGTTTGATAGTGTGTGTAACTGCTAGGGCTGTATAAAGAGATACTTTGCAAGGTGCTTTAGCACGAATAAAGCACCTCTGTTTGAAGCATTAAAACAGCCGTGTCTTTTCCAAGATCCATATAGCTGATCTCAGTTTTGTTTACTTTTATTTCATAAATGCCATCTCACTTCCTGGTAGACAACAGCAGATGTGTTTTTGGTGCATGCATACACATTATGAAACAATTGAAACTTTTACAAAAGCAGTGTAAGACTTGTAGATAATGTGAATACATTAACACCTTGAAGAGAGCTGCTTTGTTCTTGCTAACATATTTTGTGAACTACTTTCTTTGAATGTTTTGCACAACCCCACAGTAATTCAGAATATTTTGAATGGGTAGACTCATAATGATTTAATTTCACGAATAGAATAAGATATACTTCACTTTTCATATCAACAGCTCCACTTGACTTCTGACAGGCATGCTGGAAACTGCCCCTTTATCTTGGGGCCAAAATTTAAAAAAGAGCTAGTGTGGTCTAGTGATTAAGGCATTAGGCTAGAAAGCAGAAAACCATGAATTCAAATCCTACCTTAGCCATAAAAGTCAATTGGGTGATCTTGGGCCAGTCACACTCTCTCTCATGCACACCTCATCTCACAGAGTTGCTGATGGGGGAAAATAGAAGGAGGAAGGTGTGTTAGGTATGTTCACTACCTTGAGTTATTTATAAAAATAATAAAGGTGGAATATAAATATAAATAAATAAGTTGCTAAGAACAGAATAACATAATTACATCATATTTGACTTAAATTAATCTAAATTAATTAAAATTTAATTAACTTTTAATTAAAAGTTAGAATGATGACACTCCATGCATTTGCCAATCTTGTCATTCTGCCTCTTCAGAAAATTCAGTTCACTGGCAACTTTCTGACAACCTTTGAGAAGCATATCCAACACTACCGTTAGTCTCAGACAGCATGGAAGACTTCAGCTATTCTTCCCTGACAAACAACAGACCTAAGACAAAGAAAGTCGTGCTCTGCTAATTAGAACTGAGATTAGCTCTGAAGATATATGCTGGTAAATGAAATTGTGACTTTAAATCAGAAGGAACAACTTTCCAATTGCAGACATGTCAGGAACAAACATTTCTTGTGTTATTGCATGAGGCCCTGATCTTGCCCTCAGCTTCCTTCTATTCCAGGTTTTTATTTGTGAATATAAGCATATCACTAGAAATCTTTGAAGCTAATCCAGTTCAAATCTTTTTTAGATTTTTTTAATCCCACCTTTACTATTTCTATGAATAATTCAAGGACATGAACATACCTTATACTCCTTCCTCCTCATATTTTTCCCACAACAACCCTGTATATCGGACATGTCAAACTCGCGACATTACGTGATGTCGTGCAACGTATCGGGACAGTTTTGCCATTGCTGTCAATGGGGTGGGTGCAGCTTCTGGATGGCACATCTGGCTCGTGGGCCAGCAGTTTGACACCCCTGCTGTATATAAATAACTTGAACAATGGGCCCTACCCATCAAAATGAGTTTCAATGTGGAAAAGAGCAAAGTTTTACATTTAGGCAGGAAAAATCAAAGGTACAAGTACAGATTGGGCAAGACCTGGCTTAAAAACAGTAACTGTGAGAGGGACCTTGGAGTCCTAGTGGATGATCACTTAACCATGAGCCAGCAGTGTGCAGCAGCAGCCAAAAAAGCTAATACAATCCTGGGTTGTATAAACAGAGGCATAGAATCAAGATCACATGAGGTATTAGTACTGCTTTATAAAACCCTAGTGAGGCCACACCTGGAATACTGCAGCCAATTTTGGTCACCATATTACAAAAAAGATGTTGAGAGTTTTGAAAAAAATCAGAGAAGAGCAACTAAGATGACCAAAGGCCTGGAGACTAAAACATATGAAGAACAGCTGCAGGACTTGGGTTTGGCTAGTCTAAAGAAAAGAAGAAATAGGGGAGACATGATAGTAGTATTCCAGTATTTGAGGGGTTGCCACAAAGAAGACAGGGTCACATTATTCACCAAAGCACCAGAGGGCAGGACAAGAAACAATGGTTGGAAACTGATAAAAGAGAGAAGCAACCCGGAATTAAGGAGAAACTTCCTGACAGTGAGGACAATTAACCAGTGGAATAGCTTGCTCCCAGAAATCATGGGCACTCCATCACTGGAGATTTTTAAAAAGAGGCTAGAAAGTCACTTGTCTGAGATGATATAGGTTCTCTCCTGCTTGAGCAGGATGCTGGACTAGAAGACGTCCAAGGTCCCTTCCAGCTCTATTCTATATCTGTACTGAGGGGGTTTATCCTTTGTAAGAGAGAAATAGGTTGTTTATGTAAGCTTCTTAGATGCTTTACCAGATGCATTACATTTGTTGGCATATGCCCTCAAAAATATTATCATTCTTAAGTTTAAATAAACTGCCAATGCTCATAAAAGCATAAAACCTTATAAATTGAATTATATCCAGTTTGTTACACTATTCAGTTCTAGGCTCTCTTGATTTTTATCTTATGAAAATCATAATTAGAGATAATATTATAGTTGATGGCAGTTTGATATTTTGTCTTGTACTTATTAGAACCAATAAACACACTGAACTGAAATCACAATATTAACTATAGGTCAGAGATAATACTTCAGACTTGTGTGTGTGTGTGCATGCCTCCATTTGTACACACCTTTAAAAATTACATTGGCTGTGGGCTTAACCCAAATTCATTCTGTCTGCCTCCGGTACCTGCTTGAAACACTTCTCTTTAATCCTAGATTATCTCAGTACAGGGATTTTGCTTGTTCCTTTCAAATGCCAGAAGCACTTGTCAGGCTGAAATGGGACAGACTTTCTCAGAAAAAAACACCACCTGTGATCACTTGTTTCTGCCGGTGGGCAACTTATTTTATCACACTGAGAAAATCCAGAGCCAGCAGAAGAGGAATGAATATTGGAAGAAGGTCTCTGTTCTTCAGTAAAAGTAATGGCTTTATTGTGCTGACCTACAAAATTGATGTAAAATTCTCTTCTGTATTTTGCCAGCTACATCTCCTCTTAGTATGTTGTTGTAGTTAAGTGCAAAGGTAACATGCAGAGTCCTTAATAGCCAGTGAAGAACTATAAAGCAAGCACATATGGCTTTGTTCATTTAGAAATCGTCTCCTTGTGCTAGTGCTGTTTAATTGCACTTTTGGTTTTAAGAATAACTTGTTCTTACCTTTTCCAGGAAAAAAATATTGTGCCTTGCATTTCTGTAGCATGAAGTCCAGCTTATTTTTTTTCTTTGATTTTCTTTACTAGGTATCACATAAACATCACCATCAAAGTTACAGTAAGTAGTCTTGAGACTCCTTGGAAAGTCAATCCAGTCGATTATATTGTGCCGTTAAATTACTTTCCCTTCTTTGGAAGTTCTAAAGAAATGAAGTTCTATAGAGGTTTGACAAAAATGAACGTTCTTTAATCCCCCCACCTCTGAAAAGGCAGAAAAGAATGGGGAGAGTCTGTTCACCTGAGTCTGTCTCTAGTGGCATCATCCCCAAGTGGCTCTTCATGATTTTTGTAATACTTTGTACGTCTCTCCATCTCAGAAATCAGGATGTGACCATCTCCCAGTCTGCTTTCTATCTGGGAGAACTTCAAGGTGGCTTATTTATTTATCTATCAGGTTTCCATTACCATTCTCACCTGATTCTGGGAAGTTTACAAATATCATAAAATAATATAAATATAGAACTAAAAAGCATAATTAAAAATGAAAGTTAAAAACAAGGTTAAAATTTACAAATTAAAAGTAAAAAAAAAAGTTAAAAAGTTAACAAGGTTAAAAGGTTAAAAAGGTGCAGGGAGTACCCTTGAATTATCACCCATCCCCAGAGTTGCATAACACTTTTAAATCCCTGAACTAATTGACAGACCCAGGTCTTAAAGTCAAGAAGAGTGGGGATTCGCCTCAACTCTGGGACAAATTTCCTTGGTTATTACAAAAATGATCAAATCAGTTATAGGTTGCCAATTCATCTGGGAATAGTTGGCTTGATCAGTTCTTTTGTCTCAGCAGAGACTTTCAGAGATCAAATAAAGTAGAGGCATTCCATTAAAAGATGACATTATTAGTGTTTTGGATGAGGAGAAACAGAAAAGTTAAGGAGAGAAGCCACATGGACATTTGGAAAGCATAAGTCAAAAGAGAAAGAAGGAGCAGGAGCAGCAAAGGTGTGGTGTGATGGAATGTGCTCTTAGAGAAGCAGTGGAGGAGAGGCTTGGCAACATAGGGCTTTACCAGAGAGGGAGCAATACATTCCAGACAGAAACCCAAATTGAGAGACTGCACAGTCCCAAGGTGTGTGGGAGGAGGGTGGATTTTGTCCATTAGGTATGAGCAAATAAAGGATTGGACTCAATTGGATTTCATCATGACATCTTTGGGCTTGGATCTGACATTTGGATAACAAAAGTAAAACAGGATGTACATATCCCATCAATGCTGAAATATTATTTTTCTATGACTACAGGCATCATTAAAAAGAATTTGGTTAGGTAAGATGTGCTATACATACATATAAACCCTTACCAGCAGACTCGGTGGACATTGATCCTTAGACTTAACTAGTAAGCCATTGGGGTCTCAGCTGCAAGGACATGTAAAACAAAATTAATTAGAAACCTCACAGAGCAAATGTTTTTGATTTCACATAGCAGCAAGGACAAGAACTGATCATACTAAGCACTAAACCCTGAGAAATCAAGACTTCCAGCAAAGATGGTTGGCATCAAGCTGTGCCAAGGCACAAAGTTAAAAGCCAAAAGCAGAGTTTCAGAGTGGTATCCTCATAAACTGTACCAGGGCTTCTTGAACCTTAGCAGAATATTATTTCATGTAGAGAAGTTAGGTTTAAGGAAAGTACATAATTATATGGTTTCTCAGCAACTGGATCATACCTGAGGTTTCTAAAGCCAGGAGATTTAACCACCTAGTCCTAGGCCCTGGACTCATCTGATGTTTACATGGTATAGTCATGCCCTGACAATCCCAGTCTTTACCTAATGATCTTGCCATTCTCTCATCCCCAGCCTGTGCTTGAACTAGACTGAAATTGCCACTAGGTATATCAGGGTCAATGTAGTCTTTCCCCCCACCCTTTTTCCCCCCTTGACATGATCCTACTAAAATTTCAACGTATGTAAAATCTAAGAATCTTTGCCATGTATTATTTTGAAAGCAACTAAACTGTTGTGTGACAAGAAATGTGTTTTGGGACCGTCAGGAGACAAAGACATATCCCTTCCCTTCTGGTCCCTAGTCAGCCTCCACCCCAGCCATCTCTCTGCTGGGACATTTGTTCTTTCCATTAGCACTTGATTTCCTGAATTCCTTTCACACCCATTGCCCACCCACCCCTCTATTTTTTGACACCAAGGTCTCTCCAGACCATCAAGAAAGTAGACAAGAGTAGAATAAATCTGCACTATTTTCTCTGTGGAAGAAAAGGAACCATATCTGAACAACTCTACTTCAACTAGACATTTCTGAAATGACATTATTGATATAACTATCCTGCTTTTGCTCATTAAAGAGCCTCCAAAATAACAAACTTGATTCTTACTCATTTACTTGAAACCAGCATTTCCCTTCCTCTTTCTTCTCTCCTTGAAGTGAAATGCTGATTGCCAAGCCTGCTTCAATTTTCATGCCTTACAAGGCCTAGCTAGTCAATAATTATGGCAAGA
The DNA here is from genome assembly GCF_964194415.1 of Vipera berus. NCBI lineage: Eukaryota > Metazoa > Chordata > Lepidosauria > Squamata > Viperidae > Vipera > Vipera berus. Next base: position 23,376,606 of record NC_138209.1, read on the forward strand.
GCTGCATCTGGGGCTATTTTTGTGGTGGTGTCTTTCCATTCTCTGTCTTTATTTCACATTTAATTTTGGAGATGCCAAAATGGGATTTGAAAAAGAAACAGACATAACTCTCTAGGCAAGACAGGCAAAGTTCTAAAGTCACACAAAGTTCCTGCTTCAGTGTCCTAATTGGTGGATATTTTTGTCCACACAGTACTGGAAATTCTGTGAATGAGGGCTCATTTCAGTCTAGGCAGTTGTCCAAAGATCCCAGGTTTGATGCTCATCCATCCTTATAGCTCAGGGGTCTTCCAAACTTGGCCCTTTTATGACTTGTGGACTTCAGCTTCCAGGATTCCTCAGCCAGTATGCCTGGTTGAGGAATTCTGGGAGTTGAAGTCCACAAGTCATAAAAGGGCCACGTTTGAAGATCCCTGTTATAGCTACTTGACTTAAAAGTTAGCACATACAAACAAGAAAACAAACTGATACATAGATAAAGACTAGGTTGAGCCAGCCGACAGTACTGCCTACTCTGACACTAATAAATGATTTTAGTTCTAGGTGGAAACAATATCATCTTGATGAATTGTTTTTTTATGATTTTTCATAAGAAGCTCTCCTTTCTCTGGAACATGAACCATCTAAGAAAATTTTAACATAATTTGTTCAGGAAATGGAAAGACAAGAAGGCTTTACTACCCAGGAATGTTTACCTGAACAGCCAATTTTATATGATCAGTCTGGCAAAGTACATAAACAATATTATAGTATTCAAATTGAGAAGGGCTTTGATGCTGGCTCGATTTAATAATTCAGCCATTTTGGATGCCATATATACAAATTTCCATATGCTGATCAATTATATCCCCTGGTGTGAGTGTATAGAATCTCTTGCCCACATTAAACTGTACTGCTGCTTTTATAAAGATATTGAAGCTGTTTTATTTCCCAACCTGGAAAAATACCAAGTCACTCTGATACTTTCTATGGACAAGTTCTATTAAAGGATCTCTACCTCTGCTTGTTGTCAAACTCTTCTAGTAAGATGATGATGATGATCATCATCATCGTCATCATCATCGTCATCATCTAAAATAGAGAAAGTTATAGAAGTTATGGAAATGTTAAATTGCTCTGGGACTTTAGAATTCAAACAGATAAGCACCTGCCACATAACTCCCCAGACTTAACAATTGTTGATTAGAAAGGCAAAAAAGTTTAGATAGTGGACATGGCAGTGCCTGGAGACAGCAGAATAGAAGAGAAACAACTGGAAAAGATAACAAAACACAAAGACCTATAAATAGAAAGACGCCTTGTATGCATTCCCAAAACAACTGGAGCACCACTTGGACACCATTGGCATTGACATTTGCCATCAGTCAATTGCAAAAGGTGGCCTTACTAAGAACAGCTTCCATCCTGTGACAATATCTGTAATACCATCAATTCTTAACAACCACATCTGCCTATCTCAGGTCCTTGGTAAGGATTCGATAGGTGGTCAAAAATGCCAAATCCAGTCTGAACATCTGGCTGATTGTGCAATGGTCAATAATATAATAATTGAGTTGGAAGGGACCTTAGAGGTCTTCTAGTCCAACCCACTGCTCAGGCTGGAAACCCTACACTATTTCAGACAAATGGTTGTCCACTCTCTTCTTAAAAACTTCCAGTGTTGGAGTATTCACAACCTCTGAAGGCAGGTTGCTCTACTGATTAATTGTTCTAACTCTCAGGAAGACCAATTCACTTACTGCAATATAACTCTGCCTAACTTCTGAACAATACTAAATAAGTATACTGTATATTGATAGGTGTCATTTTATTCTATTTTAATCAATCTTTATCTTAATTATTTAGCTTTATGCCTTAGTTTAAGACAAATAATATTCTGGGTTTTGTTTTTTGGCCCTACCGGTGTAGTTTGCAGTAGTAACAACACTGACAATAATATTCAGTATCATTCTTTTAGCTTCTGTTTTATGTCTTTTTCTTTTAAAGAGTTTCTTAATTCTTTTGTTCTACACCAGTCTTTGACTGAAATACATTTTGACTGACTGACTAGTCTGATAACTGATAACTAGTCTGATAACTTTGTCTTTAAATAATTTGCCTCAGAATACTCAAAAGTATTCCTTTCCAGCAGGAACAATAACAAGTAGTAAAAACAACAATAGATACATAAACATTTACCAAACGTCTTCTCTGCATCCTTATTTCAGAATATCATTCCTTTAAGCTGCCTTTTGTTACTTCCTCAGAAGTGTCTTCTTGCTGAGGTAGATGTTGAGAATGCTAATAAAAGTAAAGCAAACTCTACACCTCTTTCCTAGCATTTGAGCTTTCCATTCATCATGATTTTTCACTTTTTTGACATCTGGCACTTCTCATCTTGTCTTCCCATTTGGCACTGCCTTCCCACTGTCTTAAGTGAGAACAAACAACTTTCCATTTGTCAAGACTTCAGCACAAATCACCTCTCTTTTCTCACATAAAGACACAGATAGTAATCAACTGAACAAGAAAATCTAAAGTGGATTTCTTTCAACCTATTTGACTGGAAGAATTACAGCATTTACTTAAATAAAAATTACTTTTCTTTCAAAGTGCTTCAGTAAAGTAGACACCCTCAATTCAACTTCAGCCCTTGATGACTTACAGGCAGATCCTTGTACAGTTTTGCTAGCAACTGCACAGAAGTCATTTACCACTGCTGTTTTCAGGGATTTTCTTTTAGCTTTTTATCTAGGCTATGGCCCTGAACTTCCCTGATGGTTTCTCAACAACTATGTTTAGCTTTTAAATCTAATCAAGGTCAGCCAAGTGTTGTCACCTGCTGAGTCTTCAAAGTATCACTGTCCGTTAAATAGTGCACAAGGCAGACAGCAACCTTTCCCAGATCTTGCTCTTATTTTAAGCTTGTGATCAAAATTTTGAAATTTATCTGGTTTTGCTTCTTTTACTAAACCATTTTCCCCCTTTTCTAGATGGTTAGACTTCAACTTCTAGGATCTGTAGCCAATAGAAAGTGAACTCCAATGCATTTGGAAGGTATTAGAGTGGGATAGGCTGTGCTACCATTCAGATATAATAGATAAAAGTGAATGCTGCCCATCTGGCCTACAGGCCAATTATTATAATAATCTCTTTTCCTTTCAAAATATTTACCTATCTACCTTATGGCCACTGGTAGGGATGATACCTTCCTCATTCTAATTTTTTTCTTCTTCCTTCCTCTTCTCATTAATTGACATATCTAATAAAATGTTTCTAAAGCTTGGAAAATAGACATGCCTTATTTGAAGACAGAGTAAGCACTAACAATACACTGGAGAATGAAAAGACAGTTTGAAAGCCTTAGAAAAACTCAGATCGACATCCTTAATGTAAAATCCAACACTTCCTTTACCCATAGTGGAGCTCTACTCAATATCTTCTTACTACGGGATGGTTTAAAATCTGAGCCTATCCATTAACTAATCAATGCTGTTCTTAAAACACATATAATATGCAGTCATTTCTTTTCCATGCATTACTTTGACACACCTCCGTAACTATAAACAGTTCATTCTGCTCTCAACCCACTTTAAACTTGCTGCAGTAGTGATTACTTATTTCAAGAGGATTCTTTTAAGATGAAAAAAACAGCAATTCCTAATTCAAAGCCTAAAAATATTAATATTGTGCTAAAAACAACCCAGCAACCATGCTATGTTAGACCCAAGCCAACTATTTAGGAAATCTATCAAGAATTGACTGTTTCAAGAAGCTTTTGGGGATTGGAATGGAGATAACAGCAGGTAGCAATTGTATATATGAGAGACTGCTTTTGTGGTGCATTAGGATATTGATTATTATTGTTTATTGCTTTATGCTTTGTTTACAGAGGTGTAGTATTCACCAGTCATAGTTGTGATTCAAGCTGTCTCAAAAATTAAATAATAAAAAATGAATCTTGAAGAAGGAATAATATAACTTGAGAGACCATCTCATCCCACAGGGATTGGCATGCTGTGGGTCCCATCAGCCCAAGTATTCCAGTTCTGGTGGGGTCCAGGAGGAGGGCCTTCTCTGCTGTTGCTCCTGTCCTCTGGAACATCTTGGGCCCTGATGTGAGGTTGGCCCCAACCCTCCTATCCTTTCATAAAGGGCCTAAAGACGTGTCTCTGCCAATTGGCTTGGGACCCCAGAGTGGGAACAGCGCAGTGGGGATGGCTGATTGAGTAAAACCAGATCTCACTCCTCCCACTCTGCCGCTGCCCCTCCACATGTCCTCAGATTTCAATGTTTGATTTTAATTTATGTTTTAATTGTATATGTATAGACATGCTTTTATGACTGTAAGCCAACCAGAGTTACCCTATGGTAAGATGAGCAACCAATAAATTTTATGAATAAAATAAAATAATAATAAACATAATAAATATGCTAGAAGGCATGTTGATGCTTGTATTTTTCTATTTCTCCTACATTTCATATTGTCTTTAAAAGACAACATAACTTGCTCATACCTCTTTGCTTGTCTTGCTACTTCTCCCCTAATTTTTAGACCAATTAGAAGCTTGGTTAGACATCATATAAACCACTTCAAAACATCCAGCACAAAAAGAGATGCTTCCTACTTTATATTATAGTCATTGTTCCCACATGGAAGCTGTTAACAAAATGTTTTTAATGAGGTATCAACTCACGTCATAGTGATGTTTGTTAGCTCTTTACCACATGAATTTATCCTATTGATTGTAGCTTGGTATTGTAACTCCCAACATAAGGAATACATTCTGCTATTTTGCACTGTTTGTAGTTTGCTTGATTTACATAATAAATAATATACAGATATTCTGATGCCATGTGAACTATTATAACAACCCCAGTGTTGATCTTATAACAAAGAGGACTTCATAATATAATGAAACTTTAATTCATTATAATATAGTTTAATCAAGTTATGAACTAATGGTTGCTGATTCATAACCATGGCTATATAACATATTCAAGAGAATGATGCAGAAATAGTATATAATTTATTTTTACAATCAAAGAAGACTGCATCTTTCCCCAAAATTCTCATATCAATGCCCAATACTATAGTTTAAACACTATCCTTGTGTATTGCTAATGTTGATGGTAAGTAAAATAGACAAGTGGCCTGGTGTATAAAGCTCATAGACTCTTTGTGGTCTTATTAGTATTTTAAGAAAATCATACTATTTCCTTAAAATATATACCTCTGAATATGGAGGAATGAACAATCCGAACATTTTAATACTTTTCTAAAGCCCTTTGTGTCTTTCTTTTAAAAAAATAGTATAATGAAAGTCAGCAATTTTCAGAACAATCCAATGCATACTTACTCTAAAGTAAATCTCTGTGTTCAATTGAGCTAATTTCTAGGTTGATATGCATAGGACTATACTGTTGATTTCTCAAATTGCCATAATCAAGTGCCTTCTTATTTCGTTTTCAAAATTTATGAGACAAAACTAGTATAATTCTGAGTCTCATTTTCTTTTTCACTTTCTAGATTGGTTGACCTAACACAGAGAGGAAAATCACAAGAGATGAAAGCACACATTAAAAAAATGTGGTCAGGGCAGCCTGCTACTCTACAATGTTCTGCTCCTTTGGTGCAGTTAATTTAGCTTTGCAAAAAAAATGTATTTGTTTTAAGAAAATGAAAACAACATGGACCATTTTGGATGGGTTGCATGGCTTCCAGCTGTAAAATGGAATGTGCAAATAAAGAGCATGTTCTCTGATTTGCTTTTAAAAATAAATGTTTACCACAAAAAAACTGTAATACAATGGCACATAGCTTTTTGAATTCATAGGCACACCTTTATAAAACAAAGTAAATGGACGCCATAGAGAAGCTAAGAATTTTTCTCTGTCCCAAGTTGTATGAGTCACATAATTTCAACAAATAAAACAAACTTTTTCTGTTATTGTAATATTTGATGCAGTTGAAAACTAGAATGCAAATAGATCTGCCTGTGCTCAAAGAAAGGCCAATGTTTCAGTGAATTAAATATAGTATAAAATGTGATATCTCAAAATACTGAGGTCCATCCATCAATAAATGAAACAATTTAGGAGCAAATGCAGCATTTCAGTTAATAAATGTATTACTTTCTCTCTGTTCATTCCGATAGCTTAGCACATCAGCAAATAGTAATTAATGATAGGGGGAAATGTGATAAAGGCTTATTCAACAAAAAAAATTGTTAAAATGAATGTGTCTTACTGCGGTGTGTGTGTCCAATCACTTTTATGCTTACTATCCAGTTACATAAAGCTGCTTTGATTTCTAGAATGACAACAAATGCAGTCTGAACATTCTACTGTTCAGATGCGAGTAAAGGACTGAGTAAAGGAGCACTAGATCTGGGCTACACTCTTTCTTGCTATGGTTGACTGGATTTGTGCACCTCAGTTTGTTAGCTTTCATACATTAAAAAAGACATTGCCATCTGAGTTGAGCATCACCACATGGAGTAGTTGATGCCCTCCTCCATTTTCTGCAATTGCCATGATACTTCATTTCTAGATTTACATATTACTCCAAGTTATCATGTGGTTTTGGATTTGTGTGGATATGTGAACCCCACCATTGAGATCTGTAAATCAAGGTTTACAATACATCTCATATCCAGGTAGTTCTTGACCTACAATAGTTTATTTAGTGACAGTGGCACTGAAAACAATGACTCATGAGCATTTTTCACACTTACAACCATTGCAGCACCCCTATTGCCACATGATCAAAGTTCAGACACTTGGCAACTGACTCATGTTTATGACAGTCATAGCATCCTGGGATCATGTGTTCACCTTTTGTAACCTTCTGACAAGCAAGTTCAATGGAGAAGTCAGATTCATTTAACAACCGTATTACTAACTTAACAACTGCAGTGATTCACTTAACTGTGGCAAGAAAAGTCATAAAATGGGGCAAAACTCACTTAACAATGTCTCACTTAACAACATAAATTTTGGGCTCAACTGTGGTTATAAGTCGAGGACTCTCTGTATAAACCCAACTGCTATGAATGAGCAATACAGATTCTTGGGTCCTTAACTGAGAGACACAGCTAATTAGCTACAACTGACAACTACCATACTGTGTACAGATGTTCATTAGTCTCCTTTCAGCAGTAAATTTTACTTAGGGATACAAAGGTATAGAGCAGGGGTGTCAAACTGCTGGCCCATGGGCCGGACGCGTCATCCAGAAGCCGTGCCCACCCCATTGCCGGCAATGGCATAAACGACCAATACATTGCACGACATCACGTGACATCGCGAATTTGACATGTCTGGTATAGAGGAATAGGTATATGTCGCAACCTTACATATTTGTACCACTGTGGCTTATTACCTGAAGCACCATTATAGCCAAAGTTCCCTTGATCTTTTCCAATCTGATAGATAAGAGCTTATGGGCAAATCTTCTGTCACCCATTTAATGAGCATATACATCCCCTTCTGTTGTTTAGCAACTCAGCAGGCTGGTAAGACTTAGAACTTCCTTAATACAAAAAAGATAAAAAGAAAGCACATCAAATTCAAGTAAATTGATGCAAGAGAACACCTTCATTTGATAGTAATTTGCTTTTTAGTCTCCTTGCTTCTATTCTCTTTTAAATTTTATCATGCCCTGGCTATGACTTTCCTACTAAACTATAGAATTATTTATAAGAATAGTCATGTTTATGTTATACTACTGAACTCAACAGAATATTTAGGATGCAAACATTAAAGTAACCTTTTACTTGTATGAATGATTGAAGAGTTGATTCAAAAGTTCAGGAAGTACACTTTACATCTAGAGCTAAATAACTCAATGTCTTCAATTACAATGATTTTAAAGAGCAAAATTACTAAAACCTGAACACAAACATATTCAAAAAAACAGTGATCTCCTTTTTTGGCTTTTTCTGCAGGTATTAGGGCTGGGGTTTTGTTCTTGTGCAAAAGGTTCTAAATATGTATTCATAAAGAGATATTAACATAAATGACCAGTCCCTGAGAAAATTCTTCACTGTGCATTGACATCTATCACTTCAGCTGCAATTATTTTTTCATGAAAAAGGAGGATATCTTTAAAATATTAAAATACATGATTGCTTTCTTTCTATATTCCAACGTAATCCAATCCCAGTGAACATTAGCATAAGATATTTGTGACCCCAGAAGATCAGCTAAGAGCATCAACTTCTTGATAAATTAGCAGTTTTCAATGGCTAACCCAACCATAAAGCTGATATAAATAACTCTGAAAAGTAATACACAATTTTTAGAAGTCTCTCCCTGATGCCACTGCAGATTCCACTTCCAAACACCAATTCTAGCACTGCTACATTAGTTATGCTGGGGAGGTTAGTGTACAAGATTAATCCCCATTGTTTTCTCAAGCAGAAATAAAAATGTAAGAATTGGCAAAACAATAATTTGGGAAGATTTTGAGAGAAGAATAATGCAAACAGAGAATGGAGTTCATGTGAGTGACACTGTAGTATACTCATTAGGTTTAGGCTTAGGATCAGAGAAACTGAAGTTAAAATCAGCACTCAGGTATGAAGGGGCTTTAGGCCAATCACATCACTCCATTCAACTTACCTCATGGAAAGAGAGAGAGAGAGAGAGAGAGAGAGAGAGAGAGAAAGAAAGAAAGAAAGAAAGAAAGAAAGAAAGAAAGAAAGAAAGAAAGAAAGAAAGAAAGAAAGAAAGAAAGAAAGAAAGAAAGAAAATAAATTGTGGACCTAAAATTGGAAGAGGGAGAGACGCTTTAATTGTTACCATGATCTCTTAAAGGAAATATATGATAGAAATCAGTTTAAAACATTAAATACTGTGCTCCTTCAAATTTAAGTTGTCTGTATGCGAAGCAATTTGTGCTGGGTTCAGATGCAAAACCATATAAGAGGTCAGAGATATTTTAGGCATTTATCCTAAGCTTATCTCTGTGTGAGAGCATACTGTATATATCAGGAGCTGGCAAACTTTCAGTGACAAGGGTCACATTTAACATGGGTGGGGGGGTACAAGAATCATAGGATGGGTAGAGTCACATCACAAATGAGATGAGGCTGGATTTCAAAGTAGATGAGTTTTCCTGGGTTTTGTATATTTGATATGCCTATTTTAGCGCTTAAAAGCTTTAAAGGTTTCCCCTGTCCAGTAGTGACCTCCTCAAGGGGTTGGTGCTCCTCTATGATGCTCAGCTGAGGAAGCCTACATTGTCTGATAGACACTTCTTCTTCATATGGTCAGCATGACAGTAAAGAACACAGTAACCTTCTAACCGAAGCTGTGCCTATTTATCTACTTGCACTTGCATGCTTTCGAATTGCTAGGTTGGCAGGAGCTGGGTGAATAACAGGAGCTTACTCCATTGCATGGCTGTTGGGTTTCAAACCTGGATTGTTGGCTTTCCTGCTGACAGGCTCAGTGTCTTAAACGTTGAGCCATTGCACCACCATTTTAGACCTTACATTGTTGTTTTTACTTCCAAATATTTGATTTACATGTGCAGGATTTTTGTTATTCATATATGGAACACCTTTACAGTGAAAATTATTCAGGGATTTGTTTTTGATTTGGCTTCTTACAAAAAGTGTTTTGTTTAACCCAACTTGGGATAAGGAGGAGGTAAGACAGAGTTTCCAAACACATTTCAAAATACTTGGTAATTAATTTTTACTGTTCTTTCCTAAAATCAGAGGTGCCTTGTGAGACGAACAAGTGTTTGTATGGTTATAAACAAAAAGCTGGATCATCTGGGAAGGTTTTCTTCCAATAGGTTACATTTGCACATGAGACTGAGATTGCCAGACATGTGACATTTGTCAGCATTTGTCCTGTTATTACCATGGAGCTGTCCTTCCAGCTCATGGACCTGCAAGAGGAAACCACCCAGACTGTCTGAGTGATGATGGAGAAGGGAAAAATAAACCTTCTTGGGCAATGTTTTTTCCTGTTCCTGGAAGCTCTGTTTCCACAGAGGCATTTATATCCGGTACTTTGCAGAGATCTTCTTTCACATCAAAGTGTCTTTCTTTCTACACAGCTCAGGGCACAACCTCTGGTTCTGATGGGAAAAAGCCTTATTCCAAAGGAAAAAGAAACAAATACTTCCTCTGAATATATAAGGTTCTCTGTTCTTTTGGTTTCAGCTGTTCTTGTCCTAAGAACTTTTCATGGCTTCTTCAGAAATCTAGTTTGGACACTTAGGTTTCAGAAGACACTGGAAGGCTATCCATGGCACCCAAGATTAGTCTTTAAACTATTAACTCAGAGCACCTGGCAAATTCATTGCAAGATCATGCCTTCATAGGAAAAAAGACTGAGTGCACAGTTTGTTTCAAATGGCTTCTATATCCTGATCATACACATACACACCATACGGATGTACTGTATGTGCATTGTGTATGTATATTAATATAGAGATAGATAGCTAGACACACAGAAAGATGTAAACACTGAAAACAGGGATGGGCAACTTGTAGTTAGAAAACTACCTGTAGCTCTTTAGACTCATTTCAAACTGCTTTAGCAAGTGATCAATTCACACAATTTATTTCCACCACCACCCCCCCACAGTTTTTGCATAGGAGACAGAGGATAAAATAAGCATAAAGACAAAAGGCAGGTATCTATATTCATGACTTGACCCAGCCAGGTCAATCATGTGTCCCACATCCAAATGATAATGCCTGAAAGAACATTTCTGTCAGCAGAGAAAAAGCTTCTCTAGAAGCTAAGTGTAAATTGGAATTACTGGAACAGAGACTGTTTCTGGTTTAGTGATTGATAGCCCCGCAAGCCCTCACTGTGGCAATACTGTAGAAAGCCCACTTGCAACAATGATTTATCACTTAGCAATGGCTGCGATGCTATACACCACCAATATGGGAGGCCCCACAAACATGGGAAAAGATGTATTAGGTCAGGGGTCCCCAACCCCCGGTCCATGGACCGGTACCGGGCCGCAGTATGCCAGCAACCGGGGCCGTACAAATAAGCAAAGCCCCATTTTCGGGATGCAGGCATCACATAAAAACACGCCCCCTCCAGTCCGTAGAAAAACTTCTCTCCATGTAACTGGTCCCTGGTGCCCAAAAGATTGGGGACCTCTGTATTAGGTCAGTTTTCACTGCAGTGCTGTAAATTTGTACAATTACATGAGCACAGAAGAGATATACCTAACCGATACTCAACACTAATTTAAGTCAGATGGGCAGTAATTATTAAATCAATGGAAGCTCTTAACAGATATAGACCAAGTAGGATTCTTATGTTTCCTGCTAAAATCAAAGCCTTGTTCTGGTGAAATTTGTTTAGTTTTGGAAGGAGAGAAATGAGGGAGCAACCAAATAATTGTGCAAACCTCATCTCAGCTGACAGTTGGAAGGAGATTTGGTCCAATGGCCAGTATCGTGTAAATTAAAAACTTTGTGCTTCACATTTCCAATGATAGAATAATTTTGCTTTACACTATTTGTCTATGGGCTTCAGACTTGCACTACAAACCATTACTAGCAGTCAGAATTATTCTGTTAGATGCTTCTCCTATCTGATGCCTTCCCAAAATCAGCAAATATGGCTAGCAAGTCTGGCAATTATGGCCTGAAATACCTGGGCAAGGATCCTCTGGTGCCTTCTACTGTGATAAAAAGAACTAATCTGTAGGATTTGACAGAATTCCATTATCATGGGATATTGCACACCACTAAGGACAGAAAATTATCTTCTACTTTTTCTTAAAGATTTGATGCTTTTATTTGCTGATAATGGAACTATCCATCTATCTCACCTGGAATATACCTCAATCCAGAAAAGTATCTACAGGTTTATAATTTTAAATATACTGCATCATTGAAATAAAGCAACAATCAAAACATGGTGGTAAAAGACAAAGAAAAAGACAAAATCATTAAAAATCAGTAAAACAAGTCTCTAGTGAAGCTTATTTGCACAAAAAATAAACTGGAACTTTTCTAGTGTCAATCATGAGCTTCATTTTGATATAACACCCTACTTCTTGGCTAATGTGAAAAGTTCATCTAGCAAGAGATAGATCTCAATTGTTTTGTCCCAATGTTTAGTTTCATTAATTCATTTGGTTATTTAGATGATCTTAGAAAAAGCTAATATTTCTAGCCATTTTAAATATCTTTTTAAAACAAAGTAAACTACCATTGCAGGTCAATGACCTTTTTGCCGGCTGTTTGGGATTTTGAGAACATGCTCTGAGGTCTTCCATATAATGCCTATAAAGATGTAGTGGCTGGTACATTCACAGAATAATTGCTCAGTTATCCAATATTTGCTTATTAGAAGCCAATGTCTAGGGTGGTCCTTACCATCCTATCTGATTCCAAATATCCTTGGTCATTTGAATTATCCTCCCAAAGAAAACAGGCTAATTATCCACCATTTTTATTTGCTAAAAATGCCTATGCGGCCTACATGGGGCACAGAAGCTTCCCTTTAAATCAGAGGTGGGGAATTATGGCCCTTTTGTGACTTGTGGACTTGTGGACTTCAACTGGCTCAGGAATTCTGGGAGTTGAAGTCCACAAGTCATAAAAGTCAGGTGGAAACCCCCCTTTTCTTCTGCTTTCTCTGTAACAAAGAAATATGAGGGCATTCCACCTTTTAAAATTTCTAATCAGTATGTTGGTTAGAAATTTGGGGAAATCCATTTCCAAGCCATCTACAGGATGCCAAATTTGGAGATGGTGGTTTATATTATGTTACGCCAACTGAAGCTGGGTCCAAATAAATGTTGTTAGATACATTATGGTTTATGATTATGATTATCCCAGAGGTCTGGACTTCAACTCCCAAAATTCCCAAGTCAGAATCACTGGCTGCAGAATTCTGGGAGTTGAAGTCCACACATCTTAAAGTTGCTAAATTTGAAAAATGCTGGATTACCCTATTGGACTTGATGTTAATGGTCCACTTGGCGAAACATTTTCTGCATCTTAGGATTCCATTGGTTGCAGCTGTGCACTATGTATTCAAGTCAACCTTTCCTCCATGTCCCTCAGAGATACTGAACTATAGTTTCCAACATCTTCAACTCCTATAGTTATGCCGTTAGGGAAAATTATTCATCCGTACATGTAAACATTGCATGTATGGGTGAGAAAGCATGAATTTGAAACAATAAAGGAGTCATTCTAGAAAGAATTAGATTTTCATCCTGGAATAGATTCATCCAGAATGGTAGCCCCACAGCACAGGTTTGGAATGTGGATGTTAGTGCCTCTGTTTCCACTGATATATGATATCTATTGATATACTTCTATTCAGTGGCAATCAAGTAAAGTGGGTGATAACACAAATGGCTTAGAACTGAATATTACATGAAACAAATATTGGTTAGTTGAAAATATTTTTATGGAAATGTAAATAAAATTTTACTTTCTAAAGCTATCAACATGATGCCTCTCACTAACATTAAATCTTATGTTTCAAACCATTTTTAAATAAAAGATAAATCTGTCACAGCTAAATTTCATAATCTCCTCTTCAACTTTATCTCCCCAGAAACAAACTGCCTTGGGTGTGATCTTTCAACTGAAAGACCCAAAGTGCATAAGTAGGTAAACCTTTTTCATTTTTTTTTAATCTGGCATCTCCCATATATACATCATGTGCTGTCTCCTGCACACATATTGGCTTCTTCAGTTCTGCATTCTAGATAATCCATTTTTGTTCAGACTTTTTTGTACTTTAAATGTCTTCCCACCTGCATGTCGAGTTGCTTTAGGCATAATCTACCTTTTCAAATGAAGGATAGCAAATAGGTGGGAGGAAAGCAAACTGAAACATCTTCAATCACTTGCTGTGCTTAAAAATTCATAATAATTTCTGTAGCCAACGGCAGTAAAGCTAATTATTTAGTGTCCCAATCAGCCTCGTAGCCTCCTGAGAGAATATGCTATGGAGCTGGTTATACTGATATGTCTACAAGAGGGCAAATGCTTGAAGCTGAAACCCAAGAGCTCGATAGGCAGCATCACTAGAGAAGTTTTCTGTAGCTTTGGAGAAATGTGCCATGGTGACTTGATAATACATTCAGTGAATAGTTAGCTATTGGCAAATGTATGCATTGCTCATTAGGAAATCTGGTCATTTAGAGCCCAACAAAGTTGACTCACAATGTTTATATAAAAGAAGAGGTCATTTGTCAAAACATCACTGCAATACCAGGCTAAACATAAAACATCTGACTTGCAATAGGTTATGATAGGCTTCATTCATATTGGGAGATATTCTGCTTTGTTCTTGTGAGTATCTGCACATTCATATTTGGAGATATGTATGGCATATTAAGAACAGAAGAAAAAAAACATTTGGATCATACCAAATGTTAATTTACTCCAAAGGTTTGATCTCACAATGGCCAACCAGATGCTCCATTATTATTCCCTAATAAAAACTATTCAGATATTGTAACCGCTGGTCCTAGAAATGATTTATAGTCATCATAATTAACAGTTACTAATAATCTTGTTTTCCATGAATTAATTAAACCTTTTTTATAGTGCATAAGAAAGTTTGATGAATTGTCTTAAGATTTTGTACTCCAAAACCTGACCAGGTTTTTCAGTAGATTGAGTGCCTTTCTAAAGTGAGGGGTGGGAGAGAAGCAATTGCCCTTGGTCCCACCTAAACTGTGATTCATTATTTGAAATAGTCAGAGAGATCAATATTTTTCATTCAAAGCAGTAAAAATATAATGTCTGTATCAGCTCTCCGTATATACTCCCAGTTACTATGCTTGTTGATTTCAATGGGAAAAAAAGTGCAGAAAAATGACCTTGGATTCAAGAAGAAAAAAGTGGGATGGGTATATGTGTTAGTCATGTATGGTCAAAGGAACATTTTAACCAGGGCCATTCAGAGTTTTTTTAAAAGCCTGGTGTTCCCATATTATCCCCTTCCTTTTTCTGCTTTCGTGAAACTGGAGATCTGGAACTGAACCTTAGATTTTGTACATTCAAAATTTATTCTGATGAATAGAATAATTATTCTTTTTCTACAAAATGAAATGTACTGTAAATGTTCACTTTACATTTCATTTCATATTTAATTTACCAACTTATTTATTTGATTTCTATAGTTGTCCATCTCAATAAGCAACTCAACTTGAGTAAAAGACTTGTTGTTGTTAGTTGCGAAGTCGTGTCTGACCCATCGCGACCCCATGGACAACATTCCTCCAGGCCTTTCTGTCCTCTACAATCTTCTGAAGTCTGTTTAAGCTCACACCTACTGCTTCAGTGACTCCATCCAGCCACCTCATTCTCTGTCGTCCCCTTCTCTTGCCTTCAACTTTTCCCAGCATTAGGCTCTTCTCCAGTGAGTCCTTCCTTCTCATCTGGTGGCCAAAGTATTTGAGTTTCAGCTTCAGGATCTGGCCTTCTAAAGAGCAGTCAGGGTTGATCTCCTCTAGAACTGACCAGTTTGAACGCCTTGCAGTCCAAGGGACTTGCAGGAGTCTTCTCCAGCACCATAGTTCAAAGGCCTCAATTCTTTGGCACTCAGCCTTTCTTATGGTAAAAGATTTGCTAAAACATAGCTTCTTGTTACAGCTAATTGCAAAATTGGTTAATTCTTGGCAGAAAGTGCACAAGGAAACGTAGGATCCTGATAGGAAGCAAGGATAGATGGGAGGTATCAGCATTAGGTTCGGAACTATGAAGATCATATCTAACTTCCCTTCCCCAAAAGGCTCCTATACCTTTATCAGTTGCATTGAAAAGAAAATTATTTTTGCCACGGTTTTCTACCACTGTACTAGTGTGATCTGACAATGAGGACAGGAACTACTGATGGTTGCTTCAAGCAGCTGGGATTGAGCAAATTCACAATAAATTCTGAGGCATCACAGTAAGCAAAGAAATATACACCATTGGATTTACTGATTACCTGATATATTTATATGGCTCTTCTAGTAACTCTATGTGAAGAGAATCTAAAGAGCCTCTTGTTGCGGGTGAAGAAGGAGTGAAAAAGTTGGCTTGAAACTTAACATTAAGAAAACCAAGATCATGGCATTCGGCCCTCTCAATTCCAGGCAAATAGATGGGGGGAAAATGGAGGTAGTGACATATTTTATTTTCCTGGGCTCCAAGATCACTGCAGATGGGGACTGTAGCCAAGAAATTAAAAGACGCTTCCTCCTGGGGAGGAAAGCTATGGCAAATCTAAACAGCACACTAAAAAGGAGAGACATCACCCTGCCAACAAGAGTGCATATATTCAAGGTTATGGTCTTCCCAGTTGCAATGTATGGCTTTGAAAGTTGGACCATAAGAAAGGCTGAGCGCCAAAGAATTGAGGCCTTTGAACTATTGTGCTGCGAGTCCCTTGGACTGCAAGGCATTCAAACCAGTCAGACCTATAGGAGATCAACACTGACTGCTCTTTAGAAGGCCAGATCCTGAAGCTGAAACTCAAATACTTTGGCCACCAGATGAGAAGGAAGGACTCACTGTAGAAGAGCCTAAAGCTGGGAAAGATTGAGGACAAGAGAACAAGGGGACGAGAGAGAATGAGGTGGCTGGATTGAGTCACTGAAGCAGTAGGCATGAACTTAAATGGACTCCAGAAGATTGTAGAGGACAGGAAGGCCTGGAGGAAAGTTGTCCATGGGGTTGCGATGGGTCGGACACAACTTCGCAGCTAACAACAACAACAACAAGTAACACTATATAAGCACCAAATCTGAAAGCATCTGGGGTGCTTACAAAAAAGTATTTATGATTACAGAGCTATGGTGGTAATTACTTTCTCTTATTGCTGCTATTCCTATTTCTTTGAGTGCAGTACTTACTAACACCCATGGATTAGCTCTAAATGCCATCTGGCTGCTGACAGTATGACAGTTTTTTATGAAAGTCATATAATCATAGAGATATTTAATATCTGCTACCATTCCTAACTTTATCCCCGACTTTCCATTTCTGCTTTGCATATACCACCATGTCATTATTAAATGAAATGCTTGGTAATTTGTAAGATTGCAAAAGGTAACGCTTTGGGAGATGGAAGAAATATAGATTGTGAACAGTTTCTTGCTTGAAAGTGCACTCTCAGGTTACTATTAAAAGAAAGCCTGTACTTTAATACCAAAGACCAAAAGCAAAATAATTCAGAACTGTTGATTTTTAATTTCTTTTCCATCCTCTACTGCCCTCTGTTGAGACAAAGCTTCCACTGAAACTAGATTAATTTCTTCTCAACTTTACAAGAAAGTCAGATCATAGGTTATCAATATAACAGAGCTGTCCACTGGGAAATATATTATAAATGCTTTTAGATCAGAGCTGCATAATAACTCTGTGCCCTAAATTCCATGTGATGCTCCAAACTCTTGACTGAGGTCTTCAGAGACCTTCAGATTTTGTAACCATGTAATAAAGATGTATGCAACAAGAGGGGAGAAAAATAACAAGACTTATTAAAAAATGTGACTAGAGAGTACTCATATTAATTGGAATAGTGCAAAGCTCACTCATTTGGGAATGAAACATTTCAGAAATTTCAGTTAGCTATCTGGACTGTGCCTAATTTCCTCCCAGACTAGGCTACCCCAGAGCCCAGTGTGGTATTTCTCAGAAGTAGGTCTTTCAAATTAGAAGTAGCTTGAGGTGCACAGGGTGGAATGTCAAGTTCAGGACACTGTGAGCTGCTTCTAATTTTTTACTTCTGGAAAACAATCAAATGATCCTGAGTATAATGTGGTCCACAAGGAGGTTCAGTGTGGCCTGGAGAGGAATAGAATATTCCTGAATCTTGTGCAGCCCTAATATTAAGTGTGATAAATATTAATTTAACTTAAATGCAAATAGAAGGAAATAAACTGAAATATGTTTCTTTTGTCCTGGTTCCAACTGCTGGTTTTTGTAGTGAGAGTCCTGTCATGCCATTCAATGTCCAAGAATGGTTTTGAATTAAAAAAAATTGCAATCCTTTTTTTATATGTAATTTTTTATTAAAACTTTTTTTAAAAAGATAAAACTAATACAAAGCAAAGAAGACAAGAGAAA